>NC_056733.1:693882433-694226183 GCF_019279795.1 Protopterus annectens
GTGTAAATTCTGTCAGAGTTCCAGCTACTGAATTATTAGTCTTCCATACCAAATATTTTCATAAATTTCTTCACAAATCTACTGTATATTTTCCCTACTAGATCACCCTGATTCATCCACACTATTGCCAGTCAGGTTCCATTCCCCATCTATAAGTAATATTTCCTGCTGAAAGTTGATTATTTCTCACAATATTTTAGTGGGGTATAAATAAATGCATGTCAGGGAAATTCCCTACGACTGCCAGTAGCCCCTCACAACCACAAATTTACCATTGTCTTTTCTTGTTTCACTACTGGCACTCCACTAGCAATCAGTATTACTCTCCTTTTCCTTTGTTTCTGATATTCTGCTGAATATCCATCCTGAAATCCTTTCTTGGAAAGAAATGAGCATGAGAACTTGACATAATGTGTCTCGTGTAGCATTGCTGTTTGCACTGTGCATTTCTTAATATAATTCAGTACTCCTTTTTCAGTTTTGTGTATACCTATAAGGTCGTAAGATATGGATAGAGTAACCATTATGATAGATGATATAGGTAGAGTAGCCTTTATGATGAAAAGCTGTTCCCCACATTATACATTACTTTTTTAAATTTTTCTTTATTTATTTTTATGTGTACTTCCAGCTTTTTTCTTACAAGCACCCAATAACATTTTGGCAGTCAGGTCTTCTATACAGTTGTTTCGTCTCCATTTGAACCTGTGTCACATTTACTTTTTATATTTATGAAAACCCTCCAAAAAAAAAAAATAACTAGGCAAATTTTTGGAACACCCACATGTCCTATTAACTTAGAACAAACAGAAGTAGGTTATAATAACCTTCTAGATAGGTACTGTCGACCGAAGTTGACAGCTGCACCCACAGGCAATAGCTAATTTTAAAATTAAGGTTGCCAGTGCTAAAAAAACATTTAGTCCGTATTCACACTTTGATTGCTGTCTGTTATTTTTCTAATTTTATTATCCTCCCAGATGTGGAATGTTTTCAGAAAACGCAACTTTTAGTCCTAAGGAAAATTGTTTATTGGTTGTCTGGAAATAAAACTAAATTATGTTCTATTAAATGTATATTAAAATTGCTGGAAAACTGATATCTCTTATTCACTTCCCATATCAGACTTCAGTTTTCACTGAACTTCTTGCCATTGTAACCTTTACATTCCCTCGGCAAAGAATGATCAGAACCGTCATGATTGTTTGCACCTGCAGTTGTCTTGTAAAAATGGCCAACAATTAGAAAAAAAACAGCTAACTGCTTTGCATATGCATTAAGGAATCTTTGTAAATTTCTCATTTCTCTAGGAATTCCCCTGGCCAGCTGCCTTTAGATGCAGGTTTCTTATCTCCTACTGAGAAGATTTGTTTAACAAGTAAGCTAATATATCTTTGATGCAAGAAACTTAGCATTTTTCATGGTTTTCATTTTGTCTTATTTTTCAAGCCTGTTTAGCTACAAAACTTCTTTCTATGCAAAGTCAAAGATGTTAATCTAGGCATCCACCCTTGTAAAAAAAACTAGGTAAATTATTATCTTAATTCTGTAAATAATTGTTGCACTTTCTCCCCCACCTCGGCAGCCCAATATCACAGCATATGATTCTGTTCAGTATTTCATGTCTTATTATTACTGAAAAGCCTATCTTCCAACAAAAACATACTTGTCTACTTTAATATCTTTAACACATACAGTAGTTGCTCAAAAGACCCCTCCCCCCACACACATTAAAATACTCCTGGTTGCTTGCTATACAAAACTGCTTTATAACATAACTTGCAGTTTATATAATGAAATTTTCTCCAAATTCTAGTAAGAACAGAAATTGTGTAATCTACAGATTTTCCCCCTTACATGTTGTAAGCATTAACAACCTAAACTGAGGTATATGCTTTACAGTCCACCCACAAGTTTAACAAAGTAAACAAAAGTCCAGTCTTTCTCGGTCACTTTTTTTTCTTGCAGAGCCATATTTTACAAATGGGTTCATAGGTTAGTACTAGGCTAAATGCCCTTGTGGGCCATTTTAAGCCTAGCCAATTACCCCATGTGAGAATCAAACTCTGCACTTTGTGTCTGTAAGGTAAACACTGTAACCATTATGCCATCCTCCCACCTCCAAATGATTGTGTAATTTCCCTGCCTTGTATTCAAACTCTGTACATAAAGCTGTGACTCCACTTGGCTATGTGGATATGTATTGATTTGAAATGGGATTGATGCTTTTATATTCTTCCATGTATTCACTAATTTAGTGTTGGTAGTCTCCTAATCATCTGCATCTTGCAGCATCAAACTCTGGTTCAAGTCCAAGGTCCCCTTGGTTCTTCTAGTCCACTCCTGTGCTTTTTTCTGTGTCTCAGGCATTTTCTTTTAGAACATTTGAAAAGGTTTCACTGGCAATGTCTCTGAGCTTTGTCAAAAAATGAGAAGCAAATTCCTGTTTGGTTTGCTGGCTTGCCTTTTGCTTGGTAAACTTTTTATTTCCCCATTAGCCTGTTCTGCATCAAAACGTATATTTGATCCTCAAGGAAAAGATGTTAAGATAGGTGGATATAGCCACTTGAATTTCACACTCTTGACATTCCCTGATTGATGGGCTGAATTGTATTCTCTTCGTCCTGGTGCATAGGTAATAATAATTTTCCACAAACTCTCTGCTGTCTCCATTTTTTTTATACTTTCCTTTCTGCCACAGTTGTACCAGCATCAGCTCTTTCTGCCGGAATGATGACATCTTTACTTGCAGTCTTGGCTACTTTTTCATAGAGTGTGTTCTCCAAATCTGGCCATGTGCCATTTCTATTAACAAATCCTACTGTTGAACACCAGTCCATTTGCTGGTTTGTGTTTTTATGAAATCAATATAGTCTGTTCATCCCAGTTTTTCCTAGTACAGCAGAAAATCTCAAGGTTTCTGAGCAGTCTGTTTTCTTAATACCATTTTCTTTGAAACCGCGCTTCTTGAATGCTTATTTTCAGCCAGCCTCCTTTTTCATTTCAACCTCTGATTTTTCCAGTTTTAGCAGTTCATTTGAATTGTTTGTAAAAGCTTCTTTTTCCAAGTCTTTGTTATTTGAGATGCTATATTTTTTAGTGCTTGATTTTATTTTAATCAACTAGGAGTCCCATTTGATTTTTCCTCTAAATTACTGGAAGCCATCTCTTGTATCAAAGTTGAAGCTTGAACTGCTTTTTTGCTGAACGGCTGCAGAATCCTTCCCAGGCAATGTTTTCTCCACTTTTTATTGGTTTATTTTCTTTGTGCTTCTTCAGTTTCTTCTTTGCTGGCATCCAGGCAGTGTACTTAGTAGCCAATTTTACCCAGTCTGACTATATTTCCAACCCTTATTTCACAGTTTTTGTGCTCACATTAGGAGAGTTGAAATTAAGCTGTTGATCATTGCACAGCTGTCTTGGAAACTTGACTTAAATCTAATTTGAGAATAATTTCACAAACTTCAGATTTTACTCTGGCTTTCATGGGAAACATTAAGATACACGAGTCTATATGGATCTCATTTTAAGTTGACAGTAGTACAAATCTGGAGTGTTGTAATACTTGATGTAGGAGTGAGTTGGTAAAGGGGATGGCCAGAAGAGGTAATGGATATGCTCACCAAATGTAGCTGTGGACTCTAGTAACTGCTTTCTCACAATTCTATAATTTGCCTAATTGACTTAACTTTGCTTGATGAAAATCCGAGCAGTCAAAGGGATTGTTCTAGGTTGAATACATACTATCAATTACTTGAATTTGACACTCCTCCTGTACAGATGATATTCAAAGTAAACCTTTTCTAGGATGGGGACGCTTAGCTGTGTTGAATAATAACGTCCTGTTTTTTTGCTATCTGACTACATTGACCTGGATGCAAGACATTCAGGGAGGGTTTTAACTTAAAGGCTTTTACAGGCTGTGCGAACGGTTGCATAATGATGTTATCGTCTGTGACTGGATTAATACTGGTAACAGCAGTGGAAAATGAATTTGGAAGAAAATGAGAAATAAGTTGCCTTAGTAAAGACCCTGATTTACACTGGTGGTGTGGCTTAAGGTAAGCTAAGAAGGTGGTCCAGTTTTCATTCTTGAAAGCTTACTTGTTGGCTTTGAGATGTAGGCATCGGAGACTGCAGCACTGGTCATCACGGAGAAGCAAAAGACTGCCCCCCTCCATTGCTGTCATTCTAGCTCATGGAATCCTAAGACAGTGTAAGAACTGCCTCATGCTTACTGAAAACAAACTTCTACTTGCAGAGTCCTTTAGGTTGTCTGAGGTGTAAATTAGTAAACTGGAGGCCTCTCTCTCAGCCAGTTAAATGCAGTGAGCTGAACACACTCTTAACCCACCCACACCTGTGAAACATCCACATGCTGGAAACACAAGATTACTGATGATAAAAAAATCTCTACCTAAGCATACTAAAACTAAGAGTAGGCATCAGTCTAAATCTTCTTGCCTACTTCCCACACGCACTGCCTAGTTTCACCATCTCTTTGCACAGAGGTCTCAGATTATTCATCTGAAAAGGGTGTGAAACTGTAACTGAGCAGTGTCTTACTATCACCAAGAATGATTCCTCATAGCAAACGGAAGATAATTTACTTTTACTATTTGGCTGAGCTACTGATGTCATTCTAGTAGGATTCAGTATGTCATCCTGGGAAAAAATGTTCAACATAAGATTTTTTTTTTTTATCCTGCAAAGTGCTTTTTTTTTTAGGCAAAGTCAGTCTCCTCAAATTACCTATGTAGCTAACCACAACCAAAAAAATGTAAAAGTAGCACTGCTTAATGCTAGAAACCAAGTTGCATTCCTTACAAGCACTCCTGACCCCTGAAAATATGATTTTTATATGCACATTTATTGAAATATGGTTTCATAACAGTAAAAACACCCCACAGTGCAGGCTTTAATGCCTACCACTCCTGCAGAGCTAATGCTGAATTGGATGGTGTAGCTGGAGGTGATTCTGCATCAGTTAGAGAAGACCTCAGAAAAGATCAAAGAAGTCTTCAAGATGAAGTACTGAGAATTGCCACCCCTGTCAAGAATAACCACTTCAGCTGTGTCAATAACCTTAAAAGTAACACCAGCATTATAGCTTATGGGATCAGCGAATTTTTTTCCCAGGGAAAAAAATTTGCTGATCTATTCCTTTGAAATTTTGTGGTTTCGTGTATTTTGGTTCTTGTTCGTTCGATCATATAATATGAACCCAAATTTTCACATACAAAATAGCACCACATACACATTCCCCTGAAGTCATTGCCAGTATTTTAATAGAAAATTGAGCTCAGACTTTACTCCTCTTTCTCTCCCCAGTTATCCCCAGGACATTAGCATGTGTACGCCACTCCCCCTCTCCAACTACTTTTGAGCAAGTCCTAAGTGCTCTCTCCAAGGGTAAGGACACTAGCTCTATGGGTCTGATAATGTGCTGGGCTGCATTTGTTAGCATTAAACATTGTCTGTCTGACCGACTTATTTCTGTTCAGTCTCTGCCTCTCCACTGGACTTATGTCCGAGATATGAATAACTGCTGTACGTATGCGATTCTACAAAGAAGGACCCACCTAGGCAGTCTTCTACAAAGAAGGACCCACCTAGGCAGTCTTCAAACCCTGACTCAAACCAGTTTGATTTTGTTAGACAGATACTGCCTCTTAACTTGGTGGATCTTTTTGAACAGGACATTGAGGCCTTAGGCTCTGACATTTTCGCACTGTAGACCTGGACTTAGCCAAGACCTTTTTGAACCCATCTCATATTATGGTATCACTTATAAGCTAATCCATTTAAAAGTAATTTCCTATGTTACTGGCTAGCAAACTGGCTCACTGACAGAACCCTGTCTGTTGGTGTTGAAGGCATGCTCTCCTCTAAAAGTTGTTGCCAGTAGTGGCCCCAGGGAGAAGTCCTGAGACCACTCCTCTCTGGTATCTACTTCTCTCATATATGTCTGTTACAGTCCATTGGTGCCAGCTGTAAATTTGCTGATTTCAAAACTGTGGGCTGTAATAAATAACCTCACTGATAAGTGAATTCTCCAAGAGGGCCAAATGCACAGCAACAAGTGGTGTATAGACCATGGTCTTTATTTTATTTATTTATTTGTAGTTTGTTTACCGGGAAAGTCCATTGGGCCAAAAATGAGCCCTTTTTCAATGGAGGCCCCACGAGGAAAGCTCCGAATACAGTTTTACAATAAAATCAACAGTATATCCAAATACAGTTTTTACAATATATCGACAGTACATGGATGTCAAGTTGAACAGTTTGCTCAAAAATGTATAAATTTTCAATGAAAAGCAAGGCAACCACAAAGTGGATAGGAGTAACTTTTGAGTGAAGTGTCCTAACACAGTAGTCTTGGGGCATGAAAAATAACAGTATGTGATGGTAATAAAGGTATGAGAGGAGTTTAACTGGATAGAAATTAGGCAAATGATTGCGAATGTGGCCTTGAGGAGGGAAGGTCTTATCAGTTTCTGAGTAAGTAAGAAAAAAAAAAGGAGGATAGGAATAATGGAGATGACTGTTTTTTATAACAAGTAGGATAGAGGAGGGTAGGGGTGAAGCAGAGGGAGTCAGGTGAATTAAATTAGTAAAATAGTGGAGATAAGTAGAAATAATGGCAATAAGTGTTGAATAACAAGTAAGATTGGGAAGGGAAGGGATGCAGTGGAGGGAGTCGGGTAGGATGCAAACAGGGGCATTCCCAACAAGAAGAGAGGTGTGAGTGGAGCAGGGTCTTAAAAGTGGAATGGTTGTAGGTGGTCTCATTAAATGCCAAGAAATTCAGCATTGTTTTCTTTGGCAGATCTGTGCACCCTTACTTCTCACCTAGACCTCCCCTTAAAAATTGACTCGGTCATTTAGTGACTTGGTCACTTTCCTAGACTATGAACTATCCTTTGATCACCATGTGATCACTGTTAGGAAATCCTTAGCCAGACTAATACTCAAGGGTATAGCTTCTAAAGCCAAGAAATGTGGTAGCCCCTTTACTCCTTTTTAGGCCAGTAATAATTGAGCACAACTCCCCTTTGTATGTACTTATCTAGGCATTTGGCCCAGTTAGAGAGAACAGAGTTTCCTTACTAAAACAGTCAATGGGCATGTCCTCCTTGAGCTGCTCTGATCATAGTAAAGAGGTCTCACTATGTCTAATTTTTTTCGACTTTTGAGAGCAGACCTTTGCCTTGCCTACAGAGCTTTGAAAGATCCAGTCCTATGCAACCTCTTAAAAATACATAAAACTAATAACACCCTAAACAGATGCTCAAGAAATCTAAAATTCCACAGCAACATAACTATGACCAGCTGGTGTGATTGAAGAAGTTGTGACATATCTTTTATGGAATAAACTCTCCTTGGGTGTAAAACAGTCACTCCCTGACTATTTCTAAGCATAACAAATGCCCATCAAGTTATTCTGGTTAAATACACTCTGAGTCTGGTCCCCAAGCCCTTATGGAAAGGGGTTGAAACTAGGTGCAAGTACTTTGTTTCATGAGGTGTAGTAATATTCCATACCTTGGTAATTTCAGTGTGGAATTGTGTGGCTAGGCCACAAGAAATCCACTGGATCACAGCCTAGTTATTGACTTGCAAATCTTCTCCCCCTTAGTAGCAGCTGGAAAATTTTAAAAGGCAAAACTGGTAAGCTAATATTTTTATTTCAAAGTAAATGACATTAAAGATTTGTTAGTGTTCATATGGGGTGTGTTGTGGAGCATATGTTTTTACATATTTTATGTGAAAATTTTACGTTTGGTTATCCTGTATTAATTTATATCTTTTCTTTAATTTTGCAGTATCTGTTCAAATAATGCAAACTCACTAGAAGTACATATTGAGGTTCACAAGATGTATGGAAGTGATGCATAGTATTTCTTTTACTTGTATGCATGTTTTGAATCCAAGTTTTTGTTGACCCGAGTATTGTACTGCATTATTGTGGGGTATGTAGAGTGATTTCTTAACTTGTAAATATAACCACTGTATTTTATTGGTAGTAAACAGATGCACATAGAATGCACCCTTGTAGTTTTGAAGATTTTGTTTACATTAAGCAGTGAAACAAAATGTATGATCAAATAAAAGAAGACACAATCGCCCATTTCAAAACGTTTCAGTCGACTATTATAATGAAGTGTAGACTGGTAGCTGGTGTAGAGTAGGCTCTTTTTTGTTTTGTAGGCAAGGCATAGGGTTTGAGCCTGAGCAAGCCAATTAACCTGCCATCCCTCTCTAGGCATGCGCACACAAGTACCTGCTGCTCCTTCCAATGTAATGCCTGGCAGCAACACAAGTACCTGCTGCAGATTCCAAAATCCTAAAGCTGATGGAAGCAGAAGAAGCATTCTTCTCGTCCCTGGTTCCAAAATTCATGGCAGCAACTCCAAGCAGTATTTCTGTGGTTCATGGTTCCAACCCGCCATTGGGAAATTAAATCCTGCATGGTGCGTGTGTGCATCATACTTCTGTAGATGCATGCACCCAAAGATGCAACAGACTATGACCTTAAATAAGAAATGCACATTTTTTTGTTTAAAATTATTGTGATATCCCCGCCAGCTGTTGGGCTGTAGACAACTGCCTAGGTCACCTAGTGTTGGATCCAGCTGTGGTTTATATGGTCTAGTATCCATGTGTTGCACAGTCTGAAAGTAGACAAAGCTCAACACTTGTAGTCTTTGCTCATCTTATTGAGAATTTCTGAACACAGTATCAACAGAAGTAGTAGTCTTTTGTTTGAGAAAGGGTCCAATTATAGCCACCAGTAAAACGTCTATCCAGGTTAATTTGTCTGGGTAATGCAAATTTTTTATTAAATCCTGTGAGTAGAACTGTTGGCCTGAAAATTTTACATTGTCCTATTTGTCTGCGTGTTGCAGAGAAGAATCCATGAAAGTTTGAGTTTTGATGAGGCAGACATTTGACACTGAAGCAGCAAAAATATGCCCTACATCTGTCATTTTCTTTTCTTACGAGTGTAACTATCCACAGCCTCAGTACTAAGACTGTTTACCTGGAGAGTTGCATAATTCATTAGTATAGTCAGAATCCTCTTTTGGTACCAAAATTTATCAAACGAGGAGGAGGTTATTTTTGGGAAAATTAGATGTAGTGTTGTATAACGTGATTGAAATTACTTTTACAAAGATAAAAGGTGTGTCACCAAGAGTTTTGAGTTGTATAAATTTGCATGCAAAATGGGAAAACTTAGACATATAGGTGCATAGGTGTGTCCTAGGCTAATGGCCCTGGAGCATTTATAAGCCTAGCCCATAGGATTACCCTGGCATCGTGCCACCCGACCTTAGTTCCTAGTGCCTCTGTCAAGTAGAGCCATTGGAGTGATCCCTGGGGTGATTTTTCTGTATCCCATCCACTCATCAAGATTTCTTCTTGAAGAGGGCCAGTGAAGTGCTCTGCTTGACATGTATGGGAAGTCTATTCCATAGCATGGGCAGTCTCTGGGTTATGAACCTGTCCCTCCAGCATGTTCTGTTGATTGTGGTAATAAGTTTGAGGTCTCTGGAGTGTGTGGTGTGGAGGGATTGGGGTTTATTTATATGTAACATTTCTAAGAGAGCTGGGTCAGACATGGCTCTGTAAGTCAAGCAGAGATCACCTCTAAGTAGGCGATATGAGACATTGAAAGGACAGTTTTAGGCATAGGATCCTCTTTGTGAGGTACTTTTATGGCCTCTCCAGTTGTTGCAGGTGTCTAGTGAGGTACATGCCAAATGGGGAATTGTACTCTGGCCTAATGAGGGAAGAGTAGAGGGGAGACAATGACCTCTTTCTTCCTGGTTGCAAAACCCTTAGTAACGAAATGTGCCACATAGAAGGACTTTCTGACCACAGTGGCAATGTGGTGGTCAAAAGAGAGGTTGCTGTCAACCTGTGTTCCCAGATCTCTTATAATGCCTTCTGTGTTCAGTACTTCCATCAATGTGGTAATTCAAGGGAACTGGGTTTTTCCCAAGGGGGATGACTACACATTTTTTGTCATTGAGCTTAAGGCTTTGGTTCTGACACCAGTCCAGTGTCATTGATGCCTTTTCTGGAGGATTTCAACCTCATTGGGGAGTTAATAATAGCTCCCAACTTCCAATTGTCTGAACTTTGTCAGCCAGAGTCCCTTCGTGTTGGCCTAGACTTCAGAGAAGTAGATGCCAAACAGGAAAGAACCCAAGACTGAACCGTGTGGGACTACACTCGTGACTGGTCATCAGTCTGACTTGGAGTCAACTACTTTCACACTGTGGGTTCCGTCTGTGAGCCAGTTTGCAATCCACATAGTGATATAGGAGTTGATGCCTAGCTTAGTGAGTTTTTCTATGATTCCTGAGTGGGCAGTGGTATCAAAGGCCTTGGCCAGGTCAAAGTAGGCTGTATGAACCACTTTGCCTTCATCCACAGCTCTGGTAAATGATTCAAAGAAGTCGGCCAAGTTGAGCAGGCATGCTCTACCCTTCACAAAACCAAACTGTGTAGGATCCAGAGTTTGGAGATTCCTTATATCCTTGTTTGTTAGGTCCATGATAATGTGTTCCATAGCTTTGCATATCGGACTCGTCAGGCTAATTGGGCAATAACTCCCGGGGTCTGTAGTCACTCCTTTGTGGAGAGGGATGACTGTAGGCAGTGCACCATTCGGTAGGGACAAAGCCTGAGGTGAGGCTGTGATTGAACAGGGCACACAGGTGAGGTGCCAGTTTACTCTGTAGTTCATGTA
The DNA here is from genome assembly GCF_019279795.1 of Protopterus annectens. NCBI lineage: Eukaryota > Metazoa > Chordata > Ceratodontiformes > Protopteridae > Protopterus > Protopterus annectens. The sequence continues at coordinate 693,893,193 of NC_056733.1, forward strand.
GAACACAGCCATGGATATTGTCAGGTCCCATAGAAGCTGTATTCTTGGTCTTGGACAGTGCTGTTTTAACCTGTGCAGCAGTAATACTGGGTGCCTGCCAATCTAATCGCATTGTGATTGGTCCTTTGGTGGGGGGGAGAGGTAAAGTTAGTACTGAATCTTTCGGCCAGTATATTGGCAATATCTTTTGGCTCTGTATAGGAGGTACCATTGTGCAGTAGCTCAGAGCAAATATGGGTATTGCCGTGGAGATTCTTTACATAACTATAGAAGGCCTTGTGGTTGTCTTTACTATCTGCTGCAATTCTGTTTTCATAGCTAGCTTTAGAGGATTTGATAAGGGATCTCAACCTGTTGTTGAGGCTGATAAGGGAGTTTTTCTAGTTTTGGGACTTCGCCTTATTCCGCATCAGTTTCCTCCTTCTGTTGTAGAGTTTGTTTATGGCAGGGGACCACCAGATTGGCTTCTTTTTTTGAGGAACGCGTCTTGGTTCTGTTGGGTATGGCGAGATCCATGCATTTGTGTACGTTTTCGTACAGTGCATTGGTGTATGATTCAGTGGACATGTAACTATTCTCCATTTGCATGGGTGCCATGAAGTTGGCCACCTCTGTTTTTAGGAGCCCAAAGTTAGCTTTGGAGAAGTTTTTCATGGTGGTTACCTTTGTGGGGGTGGGGGGTGGGAGGTATGTGGATTTCCAAGGTGATTTAGTTTGTGGTCGGATCTAACCAGGGAGGAGTTGACTATTGGTGTAGAGCAACGGTCGCCCATGTTGGCAATGACCAGGTCAAGGATGTTGCTTCTTTTAGTTGGGGGTAAGAACGAGCTGGTCCAGAGCATTGGAATTGATGAATTCCAGAAAGCATTGGGGAAGTGTATTGGTATACGAGTAGTTTTCCCAGTTAATGGAGGGGTATTTGAAGTCGCCCAGTATGAGTGTTAGGTTGGACCCTAACATTCTCCAGAGTGCTTAGGAACGTGGAGTGTGAGTCTTGGGACATGGTTGGGGACCTATAGCAGGCTACGACCTGAATCACTTGTCTTGCTCAGTGTAGCTGCACCTGAAGTATCTCAGATGTGTTATGTTGGGCTACAAGTCTGGAGATGTGCGCATCCTTTATGAATATGGAAACATCACCGCCTTTGGAGCTTCGGTCCAAGTTCTGGGGCCGAAAGGTATGTACAAAAATAAAATAAATTGTGAAGTATCTGCTTTCTTTGTCAAGTGTACAGACTATTTTGTTGAAACTTGGTAACCTACATTGAGGTTGGCAACCTAATGGGATGCAGGGGGCAGTTCCTTCCTCCCTATATCACACTGGGTTTAATTTAGCATTTTTAATATCTAGAAAAAAGTCTTTCACTTGATTTGCTTTTAATTGTGTACTGTACAGTTGTGTGAGATTTGGAAAGCATAAGAAATTTTTTTGAACTGCATGAAGTGTGGATGTCAGCTTAATAAAATGTTCTGTAATTTTAGTCATATTTGTAGTAAATGTGGAAGAAAGAAATCACTTGGCCAAGTCACATAAAATGAAAAACCTTTCAGTTCAACTACAGACTTTAAAGAGGATAAGTCATGAAAATCTGTTGGCATGGTTCGTGTTGGGGAATGTGTACAGAATGAATAGTGTGCGATACGTTTTGCAGAAAAGGCCCAACCAAGGAACTGGTTGGAAATTGGGGAAAAGAGCTTAAAATTAATTACTAGGTGGTGTTTAGACACTGGTGACACATGTATTTTAATGTCTGTTCAAATAGAGCATTGAATTTTCAAAGAGGCAAACAAACTTTACTGTGCAGACATGCAAGTCTGCTGTGAATAAATTGCTGTTTTTTTCATGTAGAAGCTGTCATATTAATTTTAACCATTTGATTGATGAAATATTATCTTAGCAAAGCTGTAGAGAGAGCACACTTCTCTTTATGCATAGTAGTGTCTTCCATACCAAAAATCAGGATTTTGCCAACTTGAGCTTTATGGGATGTACTTGTAACTTTGTATTTTCTGCATAGGTGAATTTTCATAGAGCTGTTTTACAGGTAATTGCTGTGCTAATGTAGTTGATTATGTTGTAATGTGAGGCACGTATTAGTATGGGGTCAGATGAGTGAAGAGCATGGTGAAGAGTTGAAACAGAACAACCTCAAGCTGAATAAAATGTAACCGCATTAGTGACGTTGTCCCCTGCAGAGGACAGACTGTCTGCCCTGAGATGTCTTGGAATGACGCAGTAGTATAAACGTTTATAGGTTCATAGGTAAGTACTAGGCTATCTGCCCAGGGGCATTTATAAACCTAGCCACAGAGTGATGGCTTTCACCTCCCCATTAGATTGGTAACCTGGGCCTCTGTCTAATAAAAGGAAGTGATCCCAGGGTAGAACTTACGATTACCCATCCACTCATCAAGATTCCTCTTAAAGAGGGTCAGAGAGGAGCTCTGTCTAATATGGATTGGGATTCTATTCCAGAGTGAGGGGAGTCGCTGGGACAGGAATCTATCCCTCCAGTATGTCCTGTTTATTGTTGTGCATAGGTTCAAGTCGCTAGAACGAGTGGTTCTGAGGGATCTCGTTTTTTTGAGGTGAAGCATGTCCATTAGTTCAGGGTTTGACATGACCCTGTAGGTCAGGCATAGGTCACCTCTGAGCAGACTGCAAGCGACCTGAGAAGAGCTGGAGCTTTTTTAGTCGTGCTTCATAGGATAATTGTTTAAGGCCCTTAATCCTCTTAGTGGGGTACTTCTGTGGTCTTTCTAGTTGTTGCAGGTGTCTAGTGAGGTACATCCCAAATGGAGCATTGTACTCTATTATGGGCCTAATGAGTGAGGAGTAAAGGGGCACAATCACCTCCTTGGATCTGGATGAGAAACCCTTTGTGACCAGGTGTGCCACATAGAAGGATTTCCTGACCGTTTTGGCTATGTGGATCTCAAAGGAGAGCATGCTATCTACTTGGATACCCAGGTCCCTAATTACTTCTTCTGTACTTAGTGGATTCACATCTATGTGGTAGTTTGTAGGTACTTTGTTTTTCCCAAATGGGATTACTATGCATTTTTTGGCATTTAGCTTGAGGCCGTGACTTTGACACCAGGTGTTTGTTTCTGAGAGACCCTTTTGCAGGATGTCTGTGTCATCCGGAGAGTCAATTATTGCACCCAATTTACAGTCCTCTGCGAACTTGGTTAGCCACAGTCCCTCCGCATTTGCCTGTACTTTGGAGAAATATATACCGAACAGGGGGGTCCCAGGACTGACCCCTGTGGGACTCCGCTTGTGACTGGTTTAGAGTCAGACATGGCACCTGCCACTCTTACCATGTGGGCTCTGTCTGAGAGCCAATTGGCAACCCATCTCATGACATGGGGGTTGATATTTAAGCTGGTGAGTTTGTCTATGATTCCTGAATGTGGGATGGTGTCGAACGCCTTAGCGAGGTCCAGATATGCTGTGTGGACCACCTTCCCTTTATCTATGGCCAAGTCGCCCAAGTTCAGGAGGCAAGATCTGCCTTTAACAAAGCCAAACTGGGTGGGGTCCAGTGTCTGGAGGTTCCCAATGTCCCTGTTAATGAGCTCCATGACAATGCGTTTCATGGCTTTGCAGACCAAGCTAGTCAAGCTTATAGGGTGATAGTTCCCAGGGTCAGTTGTGGCACCACCTTTGTGGAGTGGTACGACTGTTGCTGTACGCCATTCTTTGGGTACATAGCCTGTAGAGAGGCTGAGTTTGAATAGTGTTTTGAGATGGGGGGGGGGGTTAGTTCATTTTGAAGATCGTGTAAGACCCAACCTGGGATACTATCTGGTCACATTTGATGCTGTGTTTTTGGCCTTTGCAAGGGCTGTTTTTACTTGTGTGTCTGAGATATCTGGAGTGCCACATTCTACTGGGATGGGTGCTAGCCCCTTTTGGTGTAGTGGGGGGGGGTGAAGTTTGCACTGAACTTGTCAGCCAGGATGTTGGCAGCGTCGGTTGGTTCAGTGTATTTATGGCCATTATGCACTAGCTTGGAGCATATCTGAGAGTTTGCCCCTAGACTCTTGACATAGTTAAAGAAGGCCTTGTGGTTATCCTTTAGAGTCATTGGCTATTTTTCTTTCGAAGTTGGCCTTGGATGATTTAATGTGGGAGCGCAGTTTTTTACTGATGTTAATCAGAGATGCCTTCTTATTTTGGGTTTTTGTTCTATCTTGCAGGAGTTTCCTCCTTCTGTTGTAAAGTTTATTTATGGCCGGGGTCCACCAGACTGGCTTCCTCTTCTTTGAGGAGTCTGTCTTGGTTTTACTTGGGATGGCTCTGTCCATGCATTCTTGAAGGTGTTCATAGAATGCGCTTGTAAAAGATTCTGCCGATGGGTCATCATTTTCCATTTGATTGGGAGCTTTGAAACTTCCCATCTCGGTCTTGAGGAGTGTGAAGTTGGCTTTAGAGAATTTTTTTACCTTGATTTCCTTGACTGTGGGGGGGCGGGATGTGGAATGTCCAGTGTGATAAGTTCGTGATCTGATCTTACCAATGACTAGTTTACCTCAGGTGTGGAACATAGGTTCCCCATGTTGGTGATGACCAGGTCCAGTATGTTGTCACCTCTTGTGGGAGTGGTAACCAGCTGTTCCAGGGCGTTTGAGTTTATAAACTCAAGGAAGTGTTGGGCTAGGGCGTTTGAGTAGTTTTCCCAGTCAATGTTTGGATAGTTGAAGTCACCCAATAGCATGGTGTTGGGTAGAATCTTCATACTTTCTAATGTTCTCAGGAATGCTGTGTGAGGGTCCTGAGACAAGGTGGGAGATTTGTAGCGAGCTATAAATTGAACAGTCAATTTACCCGCTGTCAATTGCACTTGGATGGTCTCAGATTCTGCGTGCTGTGCTACTAGCCTGGAGTTGTGGGTGTTCTTGATGAATATGGACACACACCCCTCCTTTTGTGCTCTGGTCCTGGTTTTGGGACCTAAAGGTATGGTAGGAGTTGTAGCCTGGTAGTGCTGGGGTGCTCTCTGGAGCCTTGAACCAGGTTTCTGTCACTGCACATACATCGATTTCTTCCATACTAAGGAGAGCCTAGAGTGCGTGCATTTTGAGGTTTAGACTTCTGGCGTTGAGCAGCATTACCCTCCGTTTTTGTATATTATTGTTTATGGATGCAGGTTTGTTTATTCCAAATGTGTTGGCTAGAAGCTTGTAATGAAGTTAATTTATAAAAATGAAACTTGTAAAACGTTAAAGCCAAGAAAATCTGTTTTTATGAGCAGCAGTTGTAAGACTTTGTATAGGTTCATAGGTTCTTAGAGGAGTACTAGGGTAGCTGCCCTAGCGGGCCATTTAAGTGTAGCCAGTTTCCATTTTTGCACTTGAAATCACTTATCCCATTTGGTTATAGACTGGCCTTACCCATTCCATGGTTGATAATTATACATGATCCCAATGCCATTGATAATTTGAGGGAACCCATTTATGGGATAAAGCATTTAGGAGCTGCCTGTGTCCATTAGTAGTACAGAGGGCAGTCCTAGGGTAATTTCTTTGTTTTCCAGCCATAGGTTTAATTTCTTCTTGAATATGAATTCGAATTAACTTTTTTTCATGTGGATGGGGAGTCTGTTCCAGAGCAGTGGTATCCTCTGTGAGATGCACCTCTTCCTCCAAACTGCTCTGTTGTAGAAGAGGTTTAGATCCCTAGACCAAGTACTTCTGATGCCATTTGACTTGCTGATGTGCAGTAAATCTGCCAGTAATGGATCGGAGGATATCTTGAATGCCAGACACGAGTGACCTTTTAGCAGTCTGCAGGATACAGAGTATAGTGACATGGCTTTGAGTAGGTCCATGCACAACATGTTGTTTAGGCCTTGTATCCTTTTAGTAAGGCATCTGTTTTGGCATTCCAGTTGTTGCATGTGTCTGAACAGATGCATGCCAAAGGTTGCATTTTATTCCATGATTGGCCTAATGGCTGAGTAAGAGGGGACAATGACATCCCTAGATCTAGACGCAACAATCTCTCTCTTATATGTTGTGCAATACAGCAGGACTTTCTTACAACAATGTGTATATATGTTGATCAAAAGTTCAATGTATATATGTTGGTCAAAAGTTAAGTCATAGTCTACAGAAGTTCCCAAGTCCTGATCAACTGTATCATCTCTTAGGGCTGTATTGTCAGTGTGGTAGTTCCCTGGGGGTAGATGACTTCCCAGAGGATTCAGTAATCCATTTTTTTGGAATTTTTATTTTGGTGCCAGTTATTTATTTGGGACAAACCTTCCTGCAGGATGGCTAGGTCATTTGGGGATTCGATTACTGCTCCTAGCTTGAAGTCTTTTGCAAATTTAGTTAGCCAGAGCCTTTTGGCATTGGCATTTACTTCAGAAAAGTAGGTTCCAAACAGGAGATAAATATAATTCTTGTACAAACCACCTCAAGTCTGTTAGATAACATCTTCTCTAGTCTTGTGGTGAATGGTTTAGTGTCATTTTTCTGCTATCCTACTAAACCAAGGATTGCATTTCCAAACCATTTTAGAACTTGGGACAGTGGAGGAATTAAGTTCCCAAATGTATAAGCATGTGCTATGGGATCAGTTTTCGACTGATACAAGTACTTGTATTAGTCAATGAAAACAGTTTGAGAATATTCATGAAAATTAAAAACTATACAGGTAAGATTAATAAGATGTTATGGATACTAAAGAATTTTATCAGTCATTAGTTTATTACAACTAAAATTATGTTAATTCTGTGTTGAAAACATTAAAGGTTTTATTTTTAGAGATGCAGAATTAGAGAAATAGATTTTTTTCTTTCCCATAGTGTGCACATGATCTTTTTGAGGCTATGATTTTAAACCACATGCAATCTGTTGGCTGTTACTGTGTTTAAGGCAATAGTTTTAACAATTGATTTATTTACATGTGTATTATTTAGGTAATACTAGTTGGATTACTATACAAAGGGTCAGACTGTTGCTATTTAAAAAAAAAAACAGTAATGCCAGATGTATCTAATCATATGGAATATATATTTGCAACATAGAGGAGTTATAAAATTGAGACAGTCAGTAGTAATAAGTTAATTTTAAATTCACTAATTCAAAATATTTGGGGATTTTTAAATAAGAGTGATTAAAGGCGGTAGATGACAAAAATAGACATTTAATTCTGAAATATGGCAACATCTAGCAGGTACTGCAAATATTTACTTTATATTTATATCACAGTATAAAACTTTATGGAATCGAGGAGGCAAGTCGTTGGCGGATGTAATGAGAATGTGAAAGCAGACTGGCTACATATATTCTATGATTATAATAAATAATTCTTGGCAGGATATTAAGACATTTTAATGCATTGTGGTCAGGTAATTGTAGATTGAGTAGATATCTGGTTTTAGTCAGTGCTCCAATTCAAGACTGTGTACTGGTAAATCGCAGTTTACTTTGGGCTTGGTTCTCCTATTGCCAAGATATCCGTTACTGAAAATTAAAAGAAATAGTACCACCTCAACAGTTAAGAGGTTTCTTTAATTAGCCACTGAGGTATGCAACATGAGGGTTATAAAATTGAGAAACCGAGAAGTAGTTCTGATTTGTAAATGCTGGACAAAACCGAACCTGTTATTAGAAGCATTCAGTAGGTCAGTATTGCACAAAATATATAGATATTTTGTAACTTAAATAGTAAAACAAATTGATTTTAAGTTATGTATTTTACACTGTTTGTTAATGATTTTATTTGAAAATCAGTAAAATATTTGTTAAAGAAATTACTGGAAAAGATGCGTAATTTAATGGAGTATTGATTAGTAAAATGCTTCAGCACTAAGAGTAGAAGAGCCTACACTGAAATGCTTTGAGGTGGCAAAAGTATGTCACGTTAGAAGTAGATACCAGCCAGAATGGAATTGGTGCATTGTTTCTGCAAGATGGTAAACCACACGTTAATACTCTAGAGACTTTATGGAATGCCAAAAATGGTTTGCTAACATAAGCATTATTTGCCATTTAGACAGTGTTATTTGCGTGCAAGGCTTGATGCTTAAGTCTGATAAATTAATAGTACTAAGGAAAGAGATCTTGGAAAGAAAACATGAAATGCATTGAGGAATTGAAGTGTAAAGAAAACGCCTTTTGTGTTTATGCAGGCCAGGAATGTTAATCTGAGTAGAGAAAGAGGTTCCGGACTGCAGTATAACAATAATAAAATATCACCATTATGATTATAGAGAGAAGGGGGAATTATATTTGCTGTCATGGAGAGGGTAGGGTAAAGAAGGAGCACATTTTTATGTAGTTGATCTGTGTTAGATTTAAACAAGCTGTTTGAGACAAAGCATTCTTTAGAATGAGCCTGTTGTTTGGAACCTCTTGCCATCTGACGTGAATAATCATAACTTAGAAACTTTTGGAAAGCCACATTTTTGAGGGACACAGCAAAACTGGGGACAATTTGGAGACTTTGGCGGGGTAATGCCTTGCACATATGTTTTCATTCACTTTTTTCACATTTGAAGCGTCAGTCAAGAAAGTAGCTTTAATTGGTATGTGTGCGTGAGTGCACATGAGTGCGTGAGTACTCGTGTCTGTTTCTGTCCTCCTGCATCTGTATGTATGGACATTTACTTATATTTTGGATGTAAAATTCTTCCTCCAACAATTGTATATGTTACAGCAAGCTTGAAACACATTGGGTAGAAAAACTATTTTACATCAAAAATATAAAAAAAGTATATACTAATTGCAGAGAAAAAACTGATTATCCGATAGCCTGCTATGTATATATATATATATATATATATATATATATATATATATATATATATATATAGGTGTGTGTATGTGTGTGTATGTATGTATATATATATATATATATATGTGTGTGTGTATATATATGTATGTGTGTGTGTGTGTAGAGTAATGCCCTCCAGGGCAGACAGAGGTGGTGAGGCCCTCTACCTGCAAAGTCTGGCTTCAGAACACCCCTGGGTGTTTTTTCCCTCTTAAGCACCCACCCTGTCAGGCATAATTGCTGGCATTTTTATATTGTAAATATCCGACATTAGTTTTGTAATCATTGTACCCTTTATTCTTTTTTTTACTGCAAGGTGCACATGTTCCTTGGCACGTTCTCTGTCTTGTACTGTTTTTGTTCCAGGGTTGTGACTGAAGAAGTCAGCCAATCAGTTCACCCACCAAGTGATAAATTAAGAATAAAGTTAAAAGTGATTATTTGATAAAATTGCTGATATTGTGAAGTTAGCAGGCACCACAAGTAAGATGTGATTAAAATAGTGATGTGGTGATATTTATTGGTCCACAGTATGAAGCTATGGATTTCAAAGGATTTGAAAAGCACTACACCCTCACAAACTCCCCTTGAGTACATTGTTCCCCATTGGCCCTTTTTTCCAATTATAAAGGAATTCCCAATACTATTCTAGCATGTCCAAAGGTCAGTTGTCAATCTCCTCTCCGGTCCAGCTGGTGAATCTGGGAATCTTGAGGCAATGTTACAACTGCCTCATGTACACAGACAACCCTCTCCTCCTCCCAACAAATTCCAACACATGTGAGAGGTGCAACCATATAGCCAAACTGGAGGCTAAGCTCTCTCAACTCAGTACTGGCGTAACCAGTCAGGAGGAGAAGGAAACCACACTCACTACAATTCCAGTCTCACATAGACCTACCACCACAACAAACCAAACACATAAACACACAAAAACATACTCGGAGGCTCTAAATAAAAATCTGCCTAAGCAGCAGAGACCTCCAAAGCAGACACCCAAGCAACCGCTACCTCAAAACAAAACACGTGCAACACATAGCTCACAAAGCCAGTGTGCCGAACAGTCACAGCCCTTAAGGCTAAACAACACACCTGATACACTTGTAATAGGTGACTCTATAGTCAGGCACACTGACGTCCCGCTCACCAGGCTGAACAAGGAGAAGGTCACGGTGAGCTGCCTGTCGGGCGCTAGGATCCGCCACATAACACAAGCACTCGGGTCACTCCAAGGCAAGTACAAATATGACTCAGTCATTGTCCATGCTGGTGTGAATGACCTGAGACGTACCTCCCTGGACTACATGAAAAGAGACATAGAGGAGTTCTCTGAGCATGTAGCCCAGGCCGGTATGACCCTGATCTTGAGTAGCATCTTACCCTCACCAAGAATGATACCACAATATGAAGACAAGATGATCAATTTCAACAATTGGCTTAAGTGTTGGTGTCATTCAAAGGGGATCCAATGCCTGTCAGCCTGGGATGACATGCTCGACAAGCCACGATGCTTCGCTAGGGACGGCTTGCACCTGTCACCCCTGGGCTTTCAGATATTGGCAAAGGCTCTTGCCACCCCCATAATGCCTTTTTTAGGCAAGGCTCAAAAGACAAACCCACCTCCATAGGTATCACAAGGGATAAGAAACTAAGAGTAATGCTATTCAATGCCAGAAGTCTAAACCTCAAGATGCACGCACTCAACTCTCCTTAGCATGGAGAACCTCGATATCTGTGCAGTAACAGAAACCTGGTTCAAGGCTTCCGAGAGCACCCCAGCACTACCAGGTTATACCTCATACCATGCTTTTCGGCCCCAAAACTTGGACCGAACCACAAAAGGAGGGGAAGTATCAATATTTGTCAAAGATACCCACACCTCCAGGTTGGTGGCACAGCACGAAGCATCAGAGACTATCCATGTGCAACTAACAGTGGGTAAAACTGCCTTCCATTTTATAGCCTGCTACAGACCACCCTCCCAAACACAGGAACCCCACTTGGCCTTCCTGAGAATACTGGAAAATATGAAGGTCTCTCCAAACACCATTATATTGGGCGACTTCAACTACCCAAACATTGACTGGGAGCATTACTCTAGCTCCAACACCCTAGCCCAAAGGTTCCTAGAATTTATAAACTCAAATGCTATGGAACAACTTGTTACCACTCCCACAAGAGGGGAAAACATACTGGACCTGATCATCACCAACATGGGGACACTATGCTCCAGACCAGAAGTGTATCCCTCACTGGTAAGATCAGACCATAAACTAATCTCACTGGATATTCACATCCCGACCCCACCACCTGCCCAGAAAACCACAGTGAAAAACTTCTCTAAAGCAAGTTTCACACGCCTCAAAACCGAGGCAAAATCCTTCAAAGCCCCGGGCCTGTGGAAAATACGGCCCAGACCGCAGAATCCTTTATAAACGCATTCTATGAACACCTTCAGGAATGCATGGATCATGCAATCCCAAATAAAACCAAGACCCAATCCTCCAAAGGCAGGCGTCCTGTCTGGTGGACCCCAGCCATAAACAAACTATACAATAGAAGGAGGAAGCTACTACATGATAGAGCAAAATCCCAAAAAGGGAAGGCATCTCTGATCAGTATTGGCAAAAAACTACGGGCACTCATAAAATCGTCTAAGGCCAGCTTCGAGAGAAAAATTGCACAGGACACTAAGGATAATCACAAGGCTTTCTTTAGTTATGTTAGGAACCTGGGTGGGAATTCCCAGATAAGCTCAGAATTAGTCCAAAATGACAAAAAATACACCGAACCCACAGACATTGCCAACATCCTAGCTGATAGGGTCAGTGCAAACTTCTCCCCACCAAAAGGGCAAATATCTATCCCAACAGAGTGCTGCCCCCCTGACATCTGAGATGCTCGGGTAAGAGCTGCCCTCTCCAAAGCAAAAAACACAGCATCAATGGGACCAGATGGTGTCCCAGGCTGCGCCCTACATGAACTCCAAGAAGAGCTAAACCCAAACAAAAAACTACTGTTCAATCTTAGCCTTACTACAGGATATGTACCTAAAGAGTGGCGTACAGCAACAGTGGTCCCTCTCCACAAAGGTGGTGCCTCAACGGATCCTGGAAACATCGCCCCATAAGCCTGACTAGCTTGGTCTGCAAAGCTATGGAAAGGATCATCATGGACCTCATAAATAAAGATATTGGGGACCTACAGACACTGGATCCTACCCAGTTTGGCTTTAAGGGCAGATCCTGCCTCTTAAACCTGGTCAATTTCTTTGAAACAGTCACCAAGGCCATTGACTAGGGGAAGGTGGTCCACACAGCCTACCTGGACCTCGCAAAAGCCTTCGATACAATACTCCACTCGGGTATTATAGATAAGCTCACCAGCTTAAATATAAACCCCTATGTCACTAGATGGGTTGCAAACTGGCTCAAGGACAGAACCCACATGGTTAGAATTGCTGGAGCCATGTCAGACTCCAAACCAGTTACAAGTGGCGTCCCACAAGGCTCAGTCCTGGGACCTCTCTTGTTCGGTATATATTTCTCGGCGGTACAGGCCAACACGGAAGGACTGTGGCTGACCAAGTTCGCAGATGACTGCAAACTGGGCGCCATAATCGACTCTCTAGCCGACACAAGCATCCTCCAAAAGGGCCTCATAGAAACAGACAACTGGTGCCAGAGCCATGGCCTCAAGCTAAACGCCAAAAGTGTATAGTCATCCCTTTGGCAAAACAAAGTGCCCACAAATTACCACATAGGTGGTAATCCATTAAGTACAGAAGAAGTCATTAGGGACCTGGGGACCCAAGTTGATAGCAATCTCTCATTTGACAACCACGTGGCCAAAGTGGTTAGAAAAACATTTTATATAGCCCACCTAATCATGAAGGGATTCACATCTAGATCAGGGAGGTCCTCGTACCTCTTTACTCATCCCTTATCAGGTCCATAATTGAGTACAATGCCCCTTTTGGGATGTACCTTACCAGACACCTGCAGCAACTGGAAAGACCCCCAAAAGTACCTCACCAAGAGGATCAAAGGGCTCAAACAAATGCCATATGCTGCCCGGTTAAACAAACTCCAGCTCTACTCGGTGGCATACCGCCTGCTCAGAGGCGATCTGTGCCTGACGTATAAAGCCATGTCCAACCCGAAATTAATGGACATGCTGCACCTCAGAAAATCCAAATCCCATCGAGCTACGGGCTCGAGAGACTTGAACCTCAGCACTGAAATAATAACTAGGACATGCTGGAGGGACAGATTCATAACCCAGAGGCTCCCTTCACTCTGGAATAAAATCCCAGTCCAGGTTAGGCAGAGTCCCTCATTGACTCTCTTCAAGAGGAATCTTGATGAGTGGATGGGAGATCGTAGGTTTACCCCGGCTATCACTTCTGTGTCACTGTTAGACAGAGGCACAGTATACTAACCTCAAAAAAAGGCATAGCAAAATTAGTTTAAAATGGGTGGCGAAAGCCAAACCCACTCTGGCTAGGCTTATAAATGCCCTAGGGCAGATAGCCTAGTATGAACCTATGAACCTATTTGTAGAGCAGTGGGAATTTAAACATGTGACTTGTCCTAACTTCCACTTTTGAATGGTAAGTTGAAGATTGTACAAGCTCTCACACCTCTTGAGGAAATAGTGGGTCATTAGCCATGACTGTTATGTCATGCAACATCTGGAACGTCCACATAGGTACCTTACTAAAAAGATGCAAGACCTAAATAATATCCTAAATGGGCAAACTTAAAGCCCTGTTATTGTACTTTGTATCCTGCAGACTGCTAAGAGGTGACCTGCTATTGGTATACAAGACATTTTCCAGTCCAATACTAATGGACCTACTGCACAGCAGCAAGTCAAATTGCATCTGAAGTGCACCATCTAAGGATCTAAACCTCTTGTGCAACATCAAAAAAAGTTTGGAGTGACAGGTATATCTTGCAGAGTACTTCTGCTCTGTAACAGACTCAGCATCCACATTAAACACACAGCTCATCCCTGTCCCTGTTCAAGCACATCTTGGATTTGTGGACGGGTAATAGAGAAAATTTACCCCAGAACTGCTCTGTGGACTACTAATAGAGGCAGCTCCTAAATCCTTCACTCTATGTATGGATCCCATCAAATTCTCTAGGATATTTATCCCAGTTATTCTTACTATGGGTAATATGTAATTATCACCCTAGGGATGAGGAAGGCCAATCTGACAACAGATGGTGTAGATTAATTCAGGCACCAAAAGGGAAATTTTATAGGTTAGAATGGCCTGCAAGAGTTAGAATGGCCTGCAAGAGCAGCTAGCGTAGTATTTGCCTAAGAATGAATGTAGATGTCCTCTTGGTTTTTCTGCGATATAGGAGTATTAGTACTGTACTGCTCGATTTAGGTATTCAGTAAGCCCATTTACTTGGATGGTCATAAGTTAGTGTAATTTCTCACATCTGCTACTTTAAAGCCTGAAACCTCTAGTATTGTTCAGAAAATACTATAATAAAACAAATCTAGACAAAATATACTACAGTGACCATTGGACAAGACACCTTTTTGTTTTTGAAAGGGAGAACGACTATTAATATGACCGGCTTACACAGAGAAGCAGTCTAAATGAGTGGGTGGGAAGCTGTGAGAGCAGCTGAGATAATTTGATTCTTGTACTGAAGATGAAAAGTAGATGAGAACAAAATGGAGTAATTGGAGTTGTTAAAAAATGGATATCTCCCAGTGAAACTATTGATTGTAGAGACTTTATGGTGCCCTCAATGAAGCAGTGATTAGAAATACCCAGAATGACACCTACATACGTGTACTAATATACAGTCTCATCCGGAATTGAGAGCTCACCAGAATCAGAATCCAGTGTATCCAGAGATATCTGATGTGTTAACTTTCCTGTTTTTCCCTACAAGCCATCGACTATCTTTTTTCAGTTCATGGTTTACTGAAAAGTTAATTTTGAGAACAGTGAGCAGAAAGACCTGTTAAAAACAGACCCCCTCCCCCCAAAAGTATGTCAACTCCTTGACTGCACTACATTGGAGAAAAGGGGTGGATCAAAGCACACCACCTGCTTTCCCATTTCATTACACTGGGGTGAAACTGTCTGCAATGTAAGATCTTCGCTTACTTTTCAGTCTCTTGTTTTTAATGTGATGTAAAAGAACCATGTTATCTGTAGAAAGTATTCTTCAAGGGAGTCCCCACTGCAACATCGGCCATTTCAGTTGGGAAATTTGCCAGGCTTTTGGCCAACGCGGCCATATTTTCAGTTTTCAAGATTAGAGTATAGTGTCTGCACATGATGTTCATCGTGTTTCACTGTTGTAGTCATTACTCTTGGGTTATCCTGCTGGCAGGCTACCCGCAGTCGGCCAGAATTCCAAAGTCTAGGTCCGGCGTCCGTTGCTGTTGCCTCTTCCCTGATGTCAGTGCGCCAGGGGTATAAAAGATGCAGCCAACGCCATTTTCTTCAGTCTTTCTTGCTCCGCGGGCCGACTCAAGAGATTTTCAAAGCTGAATTTCAGAACCGAAGTCTTCATTAAAGCTAAGTACCCCCGTTTTTTCTTGCTCCAGACCCATGTCAGAAAAAGTTAACAATTGTATTTCTTGTGGGAAGCAAATACCTTATAAGGATTTTCACACTGGAATCCGCGGTGGTGGTGCTGAGGTAACGTTGTCGCCTCACAGTAAGACGCTGACCAGTTCAACTCCCAGCTAGAGCATCTTCTGCGTGGAGACATGCGTGAATGGGCATACCTTCGTTGAAGGTTGTGCGTTGGGGCTGGCAACTCGGCACGTAAAAATCAACTGCCAATCATTAGTGGACTGGAGTTCCGCTGTGGCGACCCCTAACAGGGAAAAGCCGAAGGACACAACAACTGTATTCTTTGCCTAGGCCCTGATCACAACATTGCTAGCTGTCGGTTTTGTGCTAGATTCAACCAACGTACTATCAAGCGTCGGTTCAGTTTTGCATTTCATTATTTTGGCTGACTATTTAACCGGAGTTTACAAAAAACACAAGGACAAGGCTAGGCATCAGAGGTCCAAAACCGATGACGAAGCCTCTTCTAGGCCATTTGCCGGTTCTCAGTGAGGCGCTTTCGCAGCCCCTGGCACCTGTTACCTCAGAGCCACAGGCCGCTACCGACTCCCACGTGGAGCCGACTGGGTCTCTGGAAACTCAAGGTATTGGACACTCTGAAATCAACCCCTCAGATGGGTCCAGAGCCGCTAAGCAGGCATCGGCTTCTGAGGGTGTCTTCAGACCTACACAACTATATATTAAGCCATCCTCCGCTTCAAAGACTAAAAGCAGCTCTAAAGACAAAGAAACAAGTACAGCATTCTCTTATTCAGACTTCCATGCCTAAAAAACAGATGCTCAAGATGGTCGAAGACCTAATTACTTTGATCAGGGGCTCCCATCCCCCTCCTGATAAGAGGCCTAGGCAAGAGTATGATTCTTCTGATCAGGTATCTATTTCCTCTGATTCCTGTTCTGAACAGGATTACTCCATGCTTCCCTATGAGGATTCTGATGCTGAAGAATCCATTCCTTCAGCCTCTCCTCCTGAGGACTATTCTTTTGGGGAAACGCTGCTTACTATGAGGGAGCATTTCCACTGGGAGAGTCAAGAATATTTTGAGTCTAAGAAAAGGCGCAGAGACTTCCTGCTTCTTCCTCAGCACAGACCCCTTGCCATTCCACCTGTTCTAGACATTGTAGATTATGTATTTTCAGAGTCCAGACTGTCCCCTGACTCCCCCCTGCACCTGTTAAGCCAGACAGATACTACAGGGTTCCGGATTCTCATAAATTCCTATATAAAAACCCCGCTGCTGACCCAGAAACTTTATCTCAGGGTCCCAAGGGGGTTGAGGCTTCCACTGCAAAAACCCCTGCTCCCTCTGATAGGGATTCAAGGGCTCTAGACAGATGGGTGGGGGGGAGTATACACTTCTGCCACCCTGGCTGTAAGGGCTTTAAATTGTCAGTTTCATATGCTTAAATATCAGCAATATTTAATGTCATTACTTAAACAGAAAATGTTGACAAATACTGAATGTTCAGAGAACAAGGAATTGCAGGATTTATTGCATGCAACTGAACAAGTGGGAAAGCATACTTTGCAATATGGTTATGATTCACTGGAGACCTCTTGCTGGGCCGCTGTTACAGGTTCTGTTATTAGAAGTCATGCTTGGTTAAAGGAACAAAATCTGCCTAATCATGTTAAAGCAAAGTTATTAGATGCACCATTATAGCATGATACTTTGTTTGGTACTAAAGCAGAAGAGGTGTTAAAAAATGGAGGATAAAGCAAAATCATGCAGACAGTCAGGGATTTCTTACAGGTACAGCCACCCAGGTTTAGCAGGAACTGGCCTTCTAAAAATTGGTCCTTTCCAGTCTGACAAACCACAAAGAGGCAGATACAGGCGTCCCAGAGGCAGATCTCAGCCCCAAGGCTCATACAGGCCTAAACAATGGGGTGCTCCTACCTCCAAAAGCGGAGAAGACCAATCACAGCCTTAATGTAAACAGTCCCAATGACTTTCCTCTACCAGTTCCAAGCAGTTTTCTTGTGACAGCCCCCTTAGGGGGAAAAGTAGCACTTTTTTCATCAAATTGGCAAATGGTTACCCAAGACAAATGGGTTCTGAACATAGTGTCCCAAGTCTACAGGTTCCATTTTCACACTCTACCAAGGTCAAAGGGCATGCCAGACCTGCCACACAGTCAATGGGCAGAGGCACAAAAACAAATTACAGCCCTCATGGACATGAGGGCCATTCAGCAAGTACCACAAGAAGAACAAGGGCAAGCATTTTACTCCAGACTTTTCCTAGTACCCAGGAAGGACAAAACCTGGAGACCGATTCTGGACCTGTCTACACTAGATACATTTCTGGAAGTTCCAAAATTCAAGATGTTGACTCTTCAGCAGCTACTACCCATGCCGGGCAAGAGGGCTTGGCTAGTAACGCTGGACCTCAAAGAGGCATACCTGCATGTCCCAATCAGACAATCTTGCAGAAGATACCTCAGATTCATAACTGGCTCAATGCATTACCAATTCTCTGCACTGCCCTTTGGCTTATCTACTGTGCCCAGGGTCAATGCCTGGCACCAGTAATTGTGTTTTGCAGACAAAAAGGAATTCAAATATATCCCTACTTGGACGACTGCCTAATTTAAGCAGAGAACAAAGACACTCCTAAAGCATCTGGCGTTTGTAAAAAGATTACTAATTTGCCTAGGGTACACAGTAAACGAAAATAAATCAAGACTAGTGCCCTCTCGAGAGATAATATTCCTGGGTGCAAGCTTAAATACAACTGCCCAGATGGCTTATCTCGCGCCAGACAAGCAAAAACAACTGACTACTTACTTCAAGAAATTGGCAACAAAACCCCACTTTTATCTGCAAGGAAAATCCTGCAGGCTTTGGGTTTCATGGTATCCTGCATTCTACTAATTCCATATGCCAGACTGCATATGAGGAAGCTACAATGGTATCTGAAAAGTGTTTGGACTCCGCATTGCCACAGCCTGGAGATGGTACTTTCACTCATTCCCTGCCTACAACAGGAGTTTTGATGGTGGGCAGAAGCCTGTCACCACAACAAGGGTCTACCATTTAGTTTACCCGCAGCCAGATAGACACCGACAACGGATGCATCAGATTATGCCTGGGGGGCCCGTATGGCAGGAAAATGTATCCAGGGCACATGGCCTGCAAACCAGATGCATCTTCACATCAATCAAAAAGAGATGTGAGCTGTTCAAAATGCCCTGACAGCTTTCAAGGACCTACTTCATCCAGGACAATTACTGATAAAGACAGACAACACTACAGTCATGTGGTACATAAACAAGCAGGGAGGTACTTATTTCTACCCCCTCTGCAGACCAGCAATGACCTTATGGGACGCAGCATTGGCCTTTCAAGTTCACCTGCAAGCACAATTCCTGCCAGGAAAAACAAATACTCTGGCAGATGAACTAAGCAGAAACCTCATGGATCCCCACGAATGGAAACTGGATCCACAAAAATCTTCAGGATGATAATAAGGAAATGGGGATGCCCAGACATAGATCTATTTGCCTCCCCTCACATCTGTCAACTGCAGAGATTTTGCACAAGGATTTACCACAAGCAAGCATGGAAAGTGGACGCCCTGACAGTATATGCTTTTCCCCCACTACCTCTCCTTCCCAGAGTACTCGTAAAGGTTAGACAAGAGAAGCCAAAAATTATTCTGATTGCACCAGACTGGCCACGCCAGCACTGGTACTCAATCCTAAAGAGCTTATCTCAAGGTCCAGCATGGATATTGCCTCAAACTTCTCATTTGCTGACCCAACAAAACAATCAGATCCTGCACAGCCAACTCTGGACCTTAAATCTTGCAGCATGGCAGATAATGTAGCCATTCAGGACACTCCTCTTTCAAAAGCTGTTATGGATGTTATCTTGGAGGCCAGGAGGCCCAGTACCAGAAAATCTTATGCAGAAAAATGGAAGAGATTCTGTGCTTGGAACCAGGAACAAGGCATTGACACGTATGTACCAAATATTCCTCAGATGTTACAATACCTAACTGAGATGCTGGACAAAGGCCTTTCTTTCTCATCAGTTAAGATTCATGCCGCTGCCATTTCTGCACATTACAATACGGAACCACTTATCTTTTCTCATCCTTTAATAAGGCAGTACCTCAGAGGGGCCAAAAACATTACCTCATAGGGGCCAAAAACATTAGGCCTCCAAGGAGAGCACCAGTTTCGGCCTGGGACCTCAATTTTGTTTTGGAAAAACTCAAACTGCCTCCTTTTGAGCCAGCATCAACAGCAGATATTAAATTATTATCCTGGAAAACAGCTCTGCTCCTAGCCATAACCTCTGCAAGGCGAGTCTCGGAGTTACAAGCACTCATGGCTGTGAAACTTTTAATCATTTTTCATCCAGTCAGGGTTTCTCTGAGGACAAACCCTACATTTATGCCTAAGGTGGTGTCCAGTGTGGCCCTCAATCAAAACCATTCACTTGCCTACCTTTTACCCAAATCCACAGAACAAGGGTGAGAAAATTCTACATTCTTTGGACATACACAGGCAGTTGCTCTTCTACTTGGACAGAACTAAAGCTTTCAGAAAGACTGAGCAACTTTTGGTGTCGTATGCTGCAGGATCACAAGGACAGTCTATCTCAAAGCAGACTATTTCTACATGGATAGGCCATTGCATCCGTTTCTGCTATTCTCAACATGGCAAATCAGTGCCTAAGGACATTAGGCCTCATTTCACCAGAGCAGCAGCCATTTCCGCAGCCTTTCTCGGGGGAGTGCCAACCAAAAATCTTAGAGGCTGCAACTTGGAGTTCAGTGCACACCTTTACAAAGCACTACCACTTGCCTCTCTAAGTCCAGAGCAGGCTTTGCCACTGCAGTTCTGCAGGGCCTCATAGCCTCTCCTAATCCTATTTAGCCCAGCCACCCTTCCTCAGCCCTTGGATTCAACCCAAGAGTAATGACTGCAACAGTGAAACACTATGAACATAGTACAGTTGTGTACCTACCATAAATGTGGATGTTAGAGTGTATTCACTGTTTCAGTCCAGGTTACCCACCCACCATCCCCCTTCTCTTTGCTGGGACTTATCTGCACTTCTCTGTTCTACACAACCTTTTTGGTGTATTTGCTTGTAGATAAAAGAAATGTTGTTTTGGTGTATGCATTTCTTATTGATATATTTTTCAGCCTACCTATTTGGGGCACCTGACATCTGGGGCAAGAAAAACTGAAGAAAATGGCGTCTGCTGCATCTTTTATACCCCTGGCGCACTGACGTCAGGGAAGAGGCGACAGCAATTGACGCCAGACCTAGACTTTGGAATTCTGGCCTACTGCGGGTAGGCTGCCTGCCAGCAGGATAACCCAAGAGTAATGACTGCAACAGTGAATACACTCTTAACAACATCTACATTTATGGTAGGTACACAATTGTACTTTGCTGTCCTTCCCATGCTGGAAGCATAAGACTGATGCTAGCTAGGATAGGGGGAAAACAGCCTGCTTTCTGCAGTTCATTTTATAGAGATCAGGTTGTTTAGCAGTTCTGTTCATCTCCCTTTTTAAGGTAACTTCCTTAGAAGCAACAATTTTGAGACTTTTCTTACATTTCTAATTGCTAACATTGTTATTACTGATTTTTGTTAGCGCTGAAATTCAACTTTTTCTTTGGGTGATGCTTTACACTTTAAATCAAGGCTGATGAATGTCTCTAGAAGAAATCTCCAGCAAGTAAACCCATGAACGTGTTGGTCTTCCTGAAGCACTAGAAGGGCTTATACTTCAATTAAGGAATATCCATCCCTTCAGTTTTCATGACTGGGGTATCTTCTCTGATGTGATAAATCCCAGACATCAGAGTGGGAAAAGATGGGGGCACTAATATCTTAAGTGTATAAAGCATTATTATCCATAACTAAATACCTAGTACTAATGAAAATGAAAACTGATTTGGGAGAGACTACTAAGTAAACACTTGGTGGAGGGTGACTGGATTAAGGGCACAACAGTGACCAGTAAGGTAACTTGGGGCCAGGAAATTTAAAGATCTTTGGATGGAAGTGCCTCTGCAAATGTTTTTATACCACAGGGACTGATTCGAGTTGTTCGAGATGCTGTTTTGGGGGAAGTTGACTTCTCATTTTCTACTCGTGTTCAAAACTTATACTATAAAGTGAGCATAACTAGCCTGGTAGCCAAGACAAAGTGCATCACCTGTAACTGGAAAAGCCCACTGTATTGAAATTGGAGTGTTTTATTAGATTTGTATTGTGGTAGAGGGGGGAAATCGGATGAAGTATAAAGACAGATGGGAGTTTAGATAGAAATTGGGTAACCCCCAGAAGTGAGGAGGAAATTTTAGAATTTGGCTTAACTTACAGTAGGGGAAATAGAAAGATCTAAGATCACCATTGTTTTCTTACAAGGTTTCCATATTGTTATTCGATACTCAAGTCTGGGTCTAATGTAACTAACAAACAATGACTTCATCATTTCTGATTTACTAGATTTTATAAATCTTTTTGTACAACCTATAGTTCTAGAACTGTCATTAACCAAAGTAGTGTAAATCATTGTTAATATTGACTTTTGTATAATGTTTACTGTTGTATATTTACTGTTTTTGTGTTACTTGCAATGCAAGGTTTATCTGGAAGTTGCTTAATAATTAGATAATATTGTATAGCGTTGGCTACTAGTTTGAGTTGCATTGTATTATGGTGCTGGACAGCAAAAGCCTTTTTTGTTAAAGCTTGGACCCAAGTGTTCTTGAAAGATGAAAGAAAAAATGATGAAACTTAAAGTGATTAGGGTACACAAGGCCATTAAGATCTTGTCAGCTATAAGTCTAAGGGCTTTGGCTATATGGCTGTGCCAATTGGTAAGCCCCTTGCTGTGGCATGTTTATGTCCCTCTGATTGATGACCGCAGGGAGTGCTGTTTATTTCTGCTGTGTCACAGCTGGGCTGTTCCAGGTACCCATTGTTGACATATGCAACAGGCCTGTGGAGAGGTTCTTTTTCTAATGAGCCCGCTTCTGGACAGTTGGCTTGTATTTCAGAATTTAGCCATCTGTGTGCCTTCCCAAATGTCGAGGGCCTTTCTTCCCTGAACTGGACATCAGGTCTTGGGGGGGTTAGTCCCCACTAACACCTGATTTGGTCTTGATATTTGCTGAAGAGTACATGGCAATCTGGCAAAGGGACAGTCTTTCATCTGTGATGGTTGCTGAGCCCAGTATCACAGGTAGCTCTGTTCTAGGCAAAAGGAAAAGGGCTTCCTTCTCTGACCAATATTCTAGCTCTGACATTGGTGTGTGGAAGAAGACCAGATCCTGGCATGTACCTTCCAAATGTATTCACCCATAGGATACAACATAGATTAGGAGAAATTTCTATTCTCCATGTCTCCAGCAAGGGACATTCTCCATGTCTCCAGCAAGGGACATTTCCTTTGAATCAGTTAATCAAATGCTTGAGCATTTCAGGTGGTGTTTTGAATGACTTGCCTGTCTTGCACAACTTCCTCGGGCTGCCAGACATTGACTGATCAAAGTCTACTGTCATCCCTAATGATGTCCTTCAAGGATGCATCTGCAGTCCTAACCTATGGTTTGTCCTGCCTCAGGCAGCCCTTCGGTCGGCCGGATTCCAAAGTCTGGGTCTGGCGTCGGCTGATGTCACACTTCACCCGACGTTATAGCTGCTGTTTATTTGGTATAAAGGCATCAGCCGACGCCATTTTCCCCAGTCTTTCTTGCCGCGTGGTGCCCGAAGCAGAAGCTGTTCGCAAGTGCCGGTCTGTCAGATCCAGAGATTTCTACTACCGAAGACTTCTAAAAAGCTAAGTACCCCGTTGGGGACTCTTTCTTGCCTCAGCCGATGTCAGAAAAAGTAAATAATTGTTTAACTTGTGGGAAACAAATACCTCATAAGGATTTCCACTCTTACTGCCTTCCTTGCTTAGGCCCAGACCACGACGTATCAGCTTGTCTAGCCTGTGCTTCCTTCAACCGACGAACGCTTAGACGTCGGTCGGAGTTTGCAGAGGAGTTTTTTGGTCCCACTTTTGCTTACAAAATGCCGTCGGAGACTCCGACTACACAAATAGCTAAAAAGCGCAAGGAAAAGGACAGACACTCGCGGTCCGCAGTTTCGGCTGAAACCGTGGCTAGGCCAACCACGAGCGTCTCAGTTTCGGCTGAAACAGAGTCCTCGGTTCTTCCTTCGGCCGAAAGCATGCCTCCTATAGCCGAGGCCTCACAGACAATGGTCGAATCTGCTACCGATATTACTGCTACAGAAGCAGGCTCCCAGGATTTGTCCGATACTATTCCTTTAGACAAATCTACCCCTGCACGTGGGGCTGCTAGACCCCCTGCTTCTATGTCCATCAAGGCTTTTGCCAGGGCTAAAGCAGCTAAATCTTCTAAGGCCTTACCTGCTAAAACTACCCCACATAGGCCTACCTCTAGTTCACAAATACTCAGCCTGGCTGAGGATCTCTTTGCTTTGATCAGGGGATCCCAACCTCACCCAGACAGGGCCTCTCGGCCCCCTTCAGATAAGAGGCCTAGGACTGAACCCCCGGAACCTGTCTCTACAAACTATTCCTCGGAGGACTCCGACATTACAGACCCTCAGGAAGGCCCATATTCTCCTTATGAGGATTCTGATGCAGAAGATTCCATTCCTTTTGCTTCTCCTCCTGAGGAATTTTCTTTTGGGGAAACCTTACATGCCATGAGGGAGCATTTCCAATGGCAGGGCCAGGAATTTTCAGATTCAAGGAAAAGGCTAAGGACTTTCTTACACTTACCACAGCATAGGCCTTTAGCCATTCCTCCAGTACTAACAGTAGTTGACGATGCATTTAATGATGCCTGTACTGCTCCTGATTCTCTTCCTCCGGCCCCTGCCAAGCCTGACAGATATTACAGGGTCCCGGACACGCACTACCATTTGTATAAGGCTCCTGTTGCAGATCCAGAAACCATTTCACAGGGCCCGAAAGGTGTGGCAGCTGCTTCTGCCAAAAACTCTCTTCCCTCTGATAGGGAATCTAGAGCATTAGAGAGATGGGGGAAAAAAGGCTTATACTTCTGCTGCTCTTTCGGCTAGGGCCTTGAACTGTCAATTTCACATGATTCAATATCAGGAATTTTTTAGACCAGCTAAATAAAAAAACTGTCCTCTCCTGAACCTATAGACCGCAAGTCTCTTCAGGATTTGGTACATAACTCTCAGCAGGTCAGTAACCATTTCTTAAAATGTGGCTATGATGCACTGGAGGCTTCCTTTAGATCAGCTATGACCGGAACAGTGATTCGAAGACATGCATGGTTAAAAGAACAGTCCTTACCAGATCATGTTAAATCAAAACTCCTAGATGCTCCCATGGAGAAACAAAGTTTGTTTGGCTCCCCTGCACAGGAGGTTCTGAAGAAGGTGGAAGAAAAAGCAAAATCCGTCCAAACAGTCAAGGATTTCTTACAGGTCCAACCTCCGAGGTTTAGCAGAAATTGGCCCTCGAAGAATTGGTCCTTTCCAGACAACTCTAGAGCACAGAGAGGCAGAAATAGATGCCCAAGAGGCAGAAATCAATCTAGGGGTGCCTACAGGGGACGTCAGTGGCAACCTACCAATCAGAGAAGTACCGCCACAGGTTCAACTGCAACCACTTCCACTGGACAGACACAATGACTTGGCTCTGATACCGCCTACCAGGGAACAACTGGAAGCTTCCTTGGGCGGAAAGCTAGCCTTATTTTCAGACAACTGGCATTACATTACAGGAGACAAATGGACTTTGCAAACAATAGACAAGGGCTACAGGTTTCACTTCCACACTCTACCAAAAAAGAGGGGAATGCCAAACCTACCACCAAGCCAAAAAACAGATGCTCTAAAACAAATCAACAACTTACTAAAGATAAGAGCGATAGAAAAGGTGCCAACTATGGAACAAGGCCAAGGTTTTTACTCCAGGCTTTTCCTGGTACCAAGAAAAGAAAATCAATGGAGACCTATTCTCGACTTGTCCGCACTGAACACATACCTCATTGTTCCAAAATTCAAAATGCTGACCCTCCAGCAGCTTCTTCCCATGCTGGGCAAGGAGTCTTGGCTGGTGACTCTAGATCTCAAGGAGGCATACCTGCACGTCCCTATACGACCAGATTGCAGAAGATACCTCAGATTTCTTGCAGGATCAGAGCATTATCAATTCTCAGCATTGCCCTTTGGCTTATCTACTGCGCCCAGAGTATTCACGAAATGCCTGGCATCAGTAATTGCTCATTGCAGGCTCCAGGGAATTCATATTTACCCATACCTGGACGACTGCCTATTACAAGCGGACAACAAGGCACAATTAACAAAAGATTTGGAAAATGTCATACAACTGTTGCAAGCCTTGGGATACACAGTCAACATGCAAGACTAGTACCTTCCCAAAGGATAACATTCTTGGGGGCAGATCTGGACACATCAACTCAGATGGCCTTTCTCACAGAAGAAAAACAAAAACAACTACCAGGCTATTTCATGTCATTAACAAAACAAACTCAGCTTACTGCAAGGAAAGTCCTGCAAGCCCTGGGTTACATGGCATCCTGCATAATCTTGATTCCGCATGCCAGGCTACATATGAGAAAGTTACAATGGTACCTAAGGAATGTATGGTCTCAACACCAGCACAGTCTAGAAAACCAAATTCCAATAATTCCATGCCTGAAGCAAGAATTCCAGTGGTGGGCTCAGGCCTGCCAGTTGAACAGAGGCTTGCCTTTCCACAAACCACAGCCAAGCCAGACCATCACCACGGACGCCTCAGACCCAGGATGGGGGGCTCACATTGTGGACAAGTGTATTCAAGGCCTATGGACCCAAGACCAGCTGAATCTACACATAAATCTAAAGGAGATGCTGGCAGTGAAATATGCGATCCAGGCATTCAGACCACTCCTTCAACAGGGTCATCTGCTGATAAGGACGGACAACACCACAGTCATGTGGTACATCAACAAACAAGGAGGTACACATTCATATCCTCTATGCCGGATGGCAATGGACCTGTGGAATATGGCCCTGAACCTCAACATTCAACTGCAGGCCAGATTTGTACCAGGAAAAGAAAATTCTCTAGCAGACACCTTAAGCAGAACTACCACGGATGCTCACGAATGGATGCTGCATCCAGATATTTTCAAAGCCATAACAGAGAAATGGGGACTACCACAGATAGACCTGTTTGCCTCCCCACACAATCACCAATTGAAAAAATTCTGCACAAGAACATACCACCCACTTGCTTGGAGGGTGGATTCGCTTTCCTTCAGCTGGAAAAACCTGACAGCATATGCATTCCCACCTCTTCCCTTGATGTACAAAGTTCTACTGAAGATCAAAGAGGACCAACCAAGGGTAATTCTGATAGCTCCAGACTGGCCGAGACAACATTGGTACCCGCTACTGAGAAGCATGTCTCGGACACACGCATGGCATCTACCTCTATGTCCCTTACTACTAACACAGGACAACTACAAGATCCTACATCCGAACTTGAAAACCCTGCAGCTAGCTGCTTGGAATATTGTATAAACCAAAATAACCCAGATTTATCTCGGAGGGTTAAGGACATTATCCTGGAGGCACGCAGACCCTCCACAAGGAAGACTTATTCAGCCAAGTGGAAAAGATACCTCATCTGGAGTACAGCAAAGGGAGAAAATGTCTCTGTGGCAAACATAGCACTCATACTGGAATACTTAGCAGAGCTGTTCCATAATGGCCTGTCTTACTCCTCCATTAAGATTCATGCATCAGCAATTTCAGCAGAATACAACTTGAATCCTCCTGTTTTCTCTCATCCTCTACTCAGACAGTTCTTGAGAGGAATCAAAAATGTAAAGCCTCCAAGGAAACCACCTTTACCTACTTGGGATCTCAACTTTGTGCTGGAAAAGTTAACTCTCCCCCCTTTTGAACCAGCAGCAACAGCGAAATTACAATTCCTGTCCTGGAAAACTGCTTTCCTACTAGCAATCACTTCAGCAAGAAGGGTATCTGAGCTACAAGCATTAATGGCAGCCAGCAGCAACAGCGAAATTACAATTCCTGTCCTGGAAAACTGCTTTCCTACTAGCAATCACTTCAGCAAGAAGGGTATCTGAGCTACAAGCATTAATGGCAGTACAACCCTTCCTTATCTTCCATCAGGACAGAGTCTCTCAGAGAACCAACCCTACCTTTCTGCCAAAGTGGTCTCAAGAGTATCATTGAACCAAGCGATTCATTTACCTACATTTTTCCCCAACCCACAGAACAGGGGGGAAAGACTACTACATACCTTGGATGTGCACAGACAATTACGCTACTATCTGGACAGAACTAAGACCAGCAGAAAAACTGACCAGCTTTTGGTAGCATATGCAACAGGAATGCAAGGAAAAGCAATTTCAAAACAGACCATCTCAAAATGGATAGGAAATTGCATTAGTTTTTGTTACTCTTTTCATGGAAAGACAACTCCTGATAATATCAGACCTCATTCCACAAGGGCTACAGCCACCACTACAGCTTTCCTACGAGGAGTGGCTACCAAAGACATTTTAGAAGCTGCTACCTGGAGCTCCGTGCATACATTTGCCAAGCATTACAATCTTCCTTTATACTCTAGATCCTGAGCAGGTTTTGCAACTGCTGTTTTGCAAGGGATCTTAACTACACCATCTTTATCTTAGTTCCTCCTCCCCCAGTTTGGCTATGGTATTCTACCCATATGTTAGGACTGCAGATGCATCCTTGAAGGACATAGTACAGTTTTGTACCTACCATAAATGTAGATGTCCGATAGGTATGCATCTGCAGTCAGGATTACCCACCCTCCTTCCCCTCTGTGGTACTCCTAGGGTATTTACCCATCTTTTAGCTAGCTGGGGGAATCTGTTATGGTGTATTTGTTTGTGTATATATATATATATATATATATATATATATATATCTATATTTGTTTATATTGTTTGCTCTCCACTGTTTGGAATTATTGCATTTATCCAAATTTAGCCTTACTGGAGGGCACCCGGCATCTGGGGCAAGAAACACTGAGGAAAATGGCGTCGGCTGATGCCTTTATACCCAATAAACAGCAGCTATGACGTCGGGTGAAGTGCGACATCAGCCGAGGCCAGACCCAGACTTTGGAATCCGGCCGACCGAAGGGCTGCCTGAGACAGGACAACCCATAGGTTAGGACTGCAGATGCATACCTATCGGACATCTACATTTATGGTAGGTACAAAACTGTACTTTTTCCAGGTCTTCAAAGGAACTTTTGAAAATATGTTCCTAGAGACAAATTGTCAGCCCCCACCCCCAGAAAACTTGACTGTTTGTTTTTACAGGGTCGAACAGAAGGCTAAACGTCATTGCAGAATTATAATTGCTGACCCCACAGTTTTTCACTTAATGAAGCGAGTGGCACCAGACCGGTGCCAACCAACAATACATTATCAAATGACCAAGCAGGTTGCAAGATCAATGGGGGGAAGTTATGTCTGCAACACTGGATGTCCTTCAAGGATGCATCTGCAGTCCTTACAAATGGGTTGTCCTGTCGTCAGGCAGCCCTTTGGTCGGCCGGATTCCAAAGTCTGGGTCTGGCTTCGGCTGGTGTCGCACTTCACCCGACGTCATAGCTGCAGTTACTCGGGTATAAAGGCATCAGCCGACGCCATTTTCCTCAGTCTTTCTTGCCGCGTGGCGCCCGAAGCAGAAGCTGTTCGCAAGTGCCGGTCGGTCAGAACCAGAGATTATTACTACCGAATACTTCTACTACTACCGAAGACTTCTAAAAAGCTAAGTACCCCGTTGGGGACTCTTTCTTGCCTCAGCCGATGTCAGAAAAAGTGAATAACTGTTTAACTTGTGGGAAACAAATACCTCATAAAGATTTCCACTCTTACTGCTTACCTTGTTTAGGCCCAGACCACGACGTAGCAGCTTGTCTAGCCTGTGCTTCTTTTCACCGACGGACGCTTAGACGTCGGTCGGAATTTGCTGAGCAGTTTTTCGGCTCTGATTTTGCTTATATTATGCCGTCGGATCCTCCGACTTCACAAATATCCAAAAAACGTAAGGAAAAGGACTGACACTCGCGGTCCGCGGTTTCGGCCGAAACCGCGGTTAAGCCAACCACGAGTGTCTCGGTTTCGGCTGAAACCGAGCAAGTGGTTCTTCCTTCAGCCGAAAACATACCTTCTACCGAGGCCTCGTCCAACCTGGTGGAATCGGCTTCTGAAATCCAACCTGCAGTTGTGGTTTCTCAGGAATTATCTGACACTATTTCCTTGGATATTTCAACCCCTGCACGTGGAGCTGCTAGGCCTCCTGCAGCCATGTCCATTAAGGCCTTTGCCAGGGCTAAAGCAGCTAAAGCTACTAAATCTGTGCCTGTTAAGACCCCCTCTCACAGGCCCAGCTCCAGTTCCCAAATGCTTACTCTAGCAGAGGATCTCATTTCTTTAATCCGGGGATCCCAACCTCACCCAGACAGGGCCTCTCACCCACCTCCAGAGAAGAGGCCTAGAGCAGAGCCCCCTGAGCCAGTTTCCACAGATGATTCCTCTGATGATTCAGATAATACAGACCCTCCAGAGGCTCCTTATTCCCCTTATGAAGACTCTGATGCTGAAGAGTCCATCCCTTCTGCCTCTCCGCCTGAGGAATTTTCCTTTGGGGAAACCTTGCATGCTATGAGGGAACAATTTCAGTGGCAGGGCCAAGATTTTTCAGACTCCAGGAAAAGGCTTAGAATCTTTTTGCATTTACCACAACATAGGCCTTTAGCTATACCTCCAGTTCTTTCTGTTGTAGATGATGCATTTAATGATGCTTGTACTGCTCCTGATTCATTACCTCCGGCCCCTGCTAAGCCCGATAGGTTCTACAGGGTCCCGGACACACATCACCATTTATACAAGGCTCCTTTTGCAGATCCCAAGACTATCTCCCAGGGGCCTAAGGCTGTAGCAACTACCTCTGCCAAAAATCCCCTCCCCTCTGAAAGGGAATCCAGGTCCTTAGAGATGGGGTAAAAAAGTTTACACTTCTGCTACTCTCTCAGCTAGGGCCTTGAACTGTCAATTTCATATGATCCAATATCAAGAATTTATGCTAGACCAGTTAACTAAAAAACTGTCCTCTGATGAACCTTTAGATAAGAAATATGTTCAGGAAATGGTACATAACATTCAGCAAGTTAGTAACCATTCTTTAAAATGCGGCTATGATGCACTGGAGGCTTCCTTTAGATCAGCCATGACTGGCACAGTTATCAGAAGGCATGCATGGTTAAAAGAGCAGGCCTTACCGGACCATGTCAAATCAAAACTATTAGATGCTCCCATGGACAAGATCAACTTGTTTGGTTCTCCTGCACAACAGGTACTGAAGAAGATGGAAGAGAAGGCAAAATCTGTCCAAACAGTGAAAGATTTCTTACAGGTCCAACGTCCAAGGTTTAGCAGGAATTGGCCCTCCAAGAATTGGTCCTTTCCAGACTCCTCCAAAGCACAGAGAGGCAGGAATAGGCGTTCAAGAGGCAGAAACCAATCCAGGGGTGCCTATAGGGGACGCCAGTGGCAGGGTAACAACCAGCGAGGCACAGACGCAGCCACCACCACTACAACAGGACAATCACAGTGACTTGGCTCTGGCACTGCCTACCAGGGAACAACTAGAAGCACCCTTAGGCGGAAAGCTAGCTTTATTTTCAAAGAACTGGCATTACATCACAAGAGACAAGTGGATTTTGCAAACTATAGACCAAGGTTACAGGTTTCATTTCCATACTCTACCAGGAAAGAGAGGAATGCCAAACCTACCTCCAAATCAAAAGGCAGAAGCTCTAAAACAAGTAAATCAATTATTAAAAATGAGAGCTGTGGAAAAGGTACCATATATGGAGCAAGGAAAGGGCTTTTACTCCAGACTCTTCCTAGTACCAAGGAAAGAAAGCAAATGGAGACCTATTCTCGATCTGTCCGCTTTAAACACATTCCTCATTGTTCCAAAATTCAAAATGCTGACCCTACAGCAGCTTCTTCCCATGCTGGGCAAGGAGTCTTGGCTGGTTACTCTAGATCTCAAGGAGGCATACCTGCACGTCCCCATACGACCAAATTGCAGAAGATACCTCAGATTTCTTACAGGATCAGAGCATTATCAATTCTCAGCATTGCCCTTTGGCTTATCTACTGCGCCCAGAGTGTTCACGAAATGCCTGGCATCAGTAATCGCTCATTGCAGGCTTCAGGGAATCCAAATCTACCCTTTCCTGTACGATTGCCTGATACAAGCGGACAACAAAAACAAGCTAGCAGAAGACTTGAAAAGAGTCATTTACCTTCTACAAGCCCTGGGATATACAGTCAATATAAAAAAGTCAAGGCTGATACCATCCCAAAAGATAACCTTTTTAGGTGCGGAGCTGGACACATCCAAACAAATGGCATTCCTAACAGTAGAAAAACAGGAGCAACTCCCTCTCTACTTCTTGGCATTAACAAAGCAAAACCATCTAACAGCAAGAAAAGTCCTACAGGCATTGGGCTTCATGGCATCCTGCATAATATTGGTCCCACATGCCAGACTGCACATGAGAAAGCTACAGTGAAAGAATTTATGGTCTCAGCACAAGCACAGCCTAGAAACTCACATTCCAATAATTTCATGCCTGAAGCAAGAATTCCACTGGTGGGCTCAGGCCTGTCAAACAAACGAAGGATTGCCCTTCCACAGCACTCAACCAAGCCAAACCATCACAACGGACGCCTCAGACCTCGGTTGGGGGGCCCACATGATGGACAAATGCATACAAGGTTTATGGACTCAAGAGCAACTGCACCTACACATAAACCTAAAGGAAATGCTGGCAGTAAAACTGGCAATTCAGGCTTTCAAACCATTTCTTCGACAAGGCCAATTGATGATAAGGACAGACAACACCACAGTTATGTGGTACATCAACAAGCAGGGAGGCACACATTCGTACCCTCTATGCCGGATGGCCCTGGACCTCTGGAATGTGGCCCTGAGTTACAACATTCAGTTACAAGCAATCTTTGTACCAGGAAAAGAAAACACTCTAGCAGACATATTAAGCAGGACTACCACGGATGCCCACGAATGGATGCTGCATCCGGACATCTTCAAAACCATAACAAGAAAATGGGGTCTCCCAGAAATAGACTTATTTGCATCCCCACACAATCACCAATTAAAGAAATTCTGCACCAGGACGTACCATCCACTGGCATGGAAGGTGGACTCCCTATCCTTCAGTTGGAAAAATCTGACAGCATATGCATTCCCACCACTTCCTTTGATGCACAAGGTGCTATTGAAGATCAAAGAGGACCGTCCAAGGATCATTCTGATAGCTCCAGATTGGCCCTTCAACAAGGAAAACCTACTCAGCAAAATGGAAAAGATATCTCATTTGGAGTACTGCTAAAGGGGAAGATGTGTCACTGGTAAACATAGCCAACATCCTGGAATACTTGGCAGAGCTATTCCACAAAGGCCTGTCCTACTCTTCCATTAAGATTCATGCATCAGCTATTTCAGCAGAATACGACTTGGATCCTCCAGTCTTCTCACATCCTCTGCTCAGGCAGTTTCTGAGAGGAATTAAAAATGTAAAGCCTCCTAGGAAGCCACCATTACCTGCATGGGACTTGAACTTTGTGCTAGAAAAATTGACACTTCCTCCTTTCGAACCAGCAGCAACAGCAGAATTGCAATACTTATGGAAAACTGCTTTCCTGCTGGCAATCACTCAGCAAGAAGGGTTTCTGAGCTACAGGCATTAATGGCAGTACAGCCCTTTCTGATCTTCCATCAAGATAGTGTCCATGAGAACAAATCCTACTTTTATGCCTAAGGTGGTCTCCAGAGTATCTTTAAATCAGGCTATCCACCTACCTACATTCTTCCCCAATCCACAGAACAGGGAGAAAGACTGTTGCATACCTTGGATGTACACAGACAATTACGCTACTACCTGGACAGGACCAAGAGCAATAGAAAAACTGACCAGCTACTGGTAGCATATGCAACAGGAAAGGAAGGGAAAGCAATTTCAAAACAGACAATATCTAAGTGGATGGGAAATTGCATTAGATTTTGTTACTCCTACCATGGAAAGAAAACTCCAGAAAACATCAGGCCTCACTCTACAAGAGCTACAGCCACTACCACAGCTTTTCTACGAGGAGTGGCTGCCAAAGACATTTTAGAGGCTGCTACTTGGAGCTCCGTGCATACATTTGCCAAACATTATAATTTACCTTTATACTCTAGATCCCGAGCAGGTTTTGCCACTGCTGTTTTGCAAGGGATCTTAACTACACCATAATTCTATCTTTCCTCCTCCCCCAGTTTGGCTATGGTATTCTACCCATTTGTAAGGACTGCAGATGCATCCTTGAAGGACATAGTACAGTTTTGTACCTACCATAAATGTAGATGTCCGATAGGAATGCATCTGCAGTCAGGATTACCCACCCTCCTTCCCCTCTGTGGTACTCCTAGGGTATTTGCCCTCTTATAGCTAGCTGGGGGAATCTATTATGGTGTATTTGTTTGTATATATGTACATACATGCTTATCTTTTGTTTGCTCTCTAATATTTGGAATCATTGGCATTTATCCAAATTTAGTCCTCCTAGAGGGCACCTGGCATCTGGGGCAAGAAACACTGAGGAAAATGGCGTCGGCTGATGCCTTTATACCCGAGTAAATGCAGCTATGACGTCGGGTGAAGTGCGACACCAGCCGAAGCCAGACCCAGACTTTGGAATCCGGCCGACCGAAGGGCTGCCTGACGACAGGACAACCCATTTTTAAGGACTGCAGATGCATTCCTATCGGACATCTACATTTATGGTAGGTACAAAACTGTACTATATAGGGACTGTTAAAGCTGCCTATTGATACAGTACCACAGAGACATTTTGAACAGATTGGAGAGGTGGCAGAAACTGTCTAGGGCGCTCCTCTGCGGATGAGATTTACTAAACGGTTCCATAATTTCTTGAAAATAGGTAAGCATGCTGGCAAATTTCAGTTAAGATGC
This sequence comes from Protopterus annectens, assembly GCF_019279795.1. Classification (NCBI taxonomy): domain Eukaryota; kingdom Metazoa; phylum Chordata; order Ceratodontiformes; family Protopteridae; genus Protopterus; species Protopterus annectens. Next base: position 693,927,716 of record NC_056733.1, read on the forward strand.
AGTAGATGCATCTGCCAGGGCAGCCAAGTCAAGTACAGAGTTAAGACTCTGTGCATCATGGCTTTGGATCCAGTCTTTGCCTGAAGATGTAGGGGCTCAAATTCATAATGCCCTTTGGGTGAAGACTTATTCAATGGCCATTCTTCTGAAGGTGGCTTTTAAATAAATAAATAAAATAAAGCAAAAAAAAATTGAACAATAAAATATCTGTTAAATTCAACCACCCCAAAGTATATCCTGAACTTTCCACAAAGTAATGGCCCTTTTATCAAAAGTAAACTGGGTCAAGCAGTTTCTCTGTTTTTTTGTTACAGGGCATTACTTTATTAATAAGAGCAGTCCATTGATCAGTTGATCAATACAAAGTGATGCTTGCTGTGCAGTCCTTATGCTTTGTACACACACTTTGTTTTGCTGGTGATAGATCTATTTTCTTTTCTTAATTTAGATTCTCTTTTATTTAATTATTGTGCATGTCAGATGAGACCAATTGGTATAATACATTGTGTGTGTGTGTGTGTGTGTGTGTGTGTGTGTGTGTGTGTATATATATATATATATATATATATATATATATATATATATATATATATATATATATATATTTTTTTTTCCTGGCTTTCTTGTTCACTTTCTTTTAGAACAAATGTAGGTGTTTTTTTTTTTTTTCTGACTGCTCCCCCCTGGTGCCCCAAGTTCCATGTACTGGTACTATGCTTTCCCCTTTTCTCTTATTGATCCAAGTTCTGCTTGTCTTACTGATGTTAAGACTGTGCTAAAAATATCAGGTGCGTTTCATTTCCATTTCCAATACTTTTCTTCACAACCAGCAAAAGTTAAGCAAATCCGATATTTTCTGTCTCTAAAGACATGAAGTTCAGCATCCAATGAGAGAAAAAATAAATTCTGTTACCATAATTTGTGTTCTTACAGTTCATTTATAATACTTAGAAAGGTGTAAAGGGAAAGGCTCAGATTATGTACAGTCCAAAAAGATGTATTCTCATTTTCTTCACCACATCTCCAGCACTTCCTAGGAGCATAAGGGAACACGCTACTCCATCTTGCTGGTGTACAGATGTATCTGTGTAGGAATTTCCATCCAAATATTCTAAAGCACCTTGATTTAGTAGCATATGAAGGAGCCTTCCATGTCTCCACTCACAGCTTTTTCTGCATGCTTAGGTCCATTTTTTTTTCTCAGTGTAGTAAGGTCATTACCTTACCTTATCTACTAGTCCCTCATAATTGTCATGAAGTACTCTATACCCTTTACTGATTTTTTTTCTGTTCATTTCTATAGTTCTAGGTTCTTAAACTTTACTAAATTTATCATGTCTTCTGGATTTATTTGCTCTGTTTGCCTTTTACTGTACTCTAGTACCATGTTTATTTGCTCCACTACCAATCCCATATAAGGCTGGCAGCCTGCCTGTACAGTTAAAGGTGGTTTTAGCCTAATTCCTTTCATATGTCCTCTACTCACTTTCTGTTCCCAGTCTCTTGTACTAGTTAGCACTTACTGTTCCTATGATCCTCCTGTACTTTGTACTTGGGCTTATTCCTATGGGAGTCACTGCAGTTTTCATGCCTTTATTAATCCTTGGATGCTTCTTTGATGTCTTGTGGACATAATAGTCCACTTTATTGTTATTCTCTAAGAATGCTTTAAGGCTAAGGATAAGGCATATGGAGAGTTGTATGAAAGGTTGGACACTAAGGAGGAAGAAAAGACCTGTACCGATTGGCTAGACAGAGGAACCGAGCTAGGAAAGATGTGCAGCAGATAAAGGTGATAAAGGATAGTGAGGGAAAAGTACTCACAAGTGAGGAGAGTGTGTTGAGCAGATGGAAAGAGTACTTTGAGGGGCTGATGAATGAAGAGAATGAGAGAAAGAAGGTTGGATGATATGGGGATAGTGAATTGGGGAAGTGGGCTAAACGAATATATTTCTATTAAATGTATTCTTAAACGTTTAGCTTTAATAGGTAAATAAGAGTTGGAGTATATTGGTTAATTTATTTTGTTTGAGAAGCTGTGTGTATATATTTGTTTTGTTGTTGTTAATTTTATGCTTGTATCCAATATTTGGTTTATTTTTTAAGTAGGAGTGCATAATAGTACTGCCTGGTTCTTTAAAAAGAATGTTCCTTTTAATTGATTAATTGGAAAGAATTTTTTGTATATAAAGGGTTTTAATTGATTTGTAACTTGTCTGAAGAAGGTGGGACACTGTTTCTACCTAAAGCGCTTATTAAACTTGTGTAAAAGAAGATTTGCTTGAGTTTTCATTTAAGTTGCTCGCAGTGTTGCTCGCTATTGGTTTTAAAAGTTTATGAATCTGGAAGTACAGTGGATTAGCAAGGAGGAAGTAAGGACAGCTATGAAGAGGATGAAGAATGGAAAGGCTGTTGGTCCAGATGACATTACCAGTGGCAGCATGGAGGTGTTTGGGAACAATGGCAGTGGAGTTTTTAACCAGATTGTTTAATGAAAGCTTGGAAAGTAAGAGGATGCCTGAGTGAAGAAAGTGTTTTGGTACTGATTTTTTTTTTGTTTAAGAATAAGGCTGAGGTGCAGAGTTTTAATAACTACAGAAAGATAAAACTGATCAGTTACAGCATAAAGTTATGGGAAAGAGTAGTGGAAGCTAGGTTAAGAAGGGAGGTGATTTTGTGATCATCAGTATGGTTTCATGCCGGGAAAGAGCACTACAGATGTGATGTTTGCTCCGAGAGTGTTGTTGGAGAAATATGTAGAAGGTGATTAGGAGTTGCATTGTGTCTTTGTGGACTTGGAGAGTGCCTAGAGAGGAGTTGTGGTATTGTATGAGTAAGTCAGGAGTGGCAGAGAAGCATATAAGAGTGGTACAGGATATGTACGAGGGTAGTGTGACAGCGGCGAGGTCTGCGGTGGGAGTGACAGATGCGTTTAGGATGGAGGTGGGATTACATCAAGGATCCGTTCTGAGCCCTTTCTTATTTGCAGGGGTGATAGACAGGTTGACGGACGAGATCAGACAGTAGGCCCTGTGGACTATGATGTTTGTAGATGACATTGTGATCCGTAGTGAGAGTAGGGACCAGGTTGATGAGACCCTAGAGAGGTGGAGATATGCTCTAGAGAGGAATGAAGGTCAGCAGGACCAAGACAGAATGTGTTTGTGAGTGAGGAGGAGGATTGAGGAATGGTGAGGATGCAAGGAGTGGAGCAGTCGAATGTGGATAAGTTTAAATACTTGGGATCAACAGTTCAGAGTAATGGTGAGTGTGGAAGGTGACATGCTGGTACCAGTAAGAGTGAAAGGGAAGGTCTACAAGAGGGTGATGAGTCCAGCTATGTTATATGGGTTGGAGACTGTGGCATTGACAAAAAGACAGGGAGTCTGTGCTGGACGTTGTTAGAGTTAAAGATGTTAAGATTTGTATTGGGTGTGACGAGGGTAGACAGGATTAGGAACAAGTATATTAGAGGGTCAGCCCAGGTTGGACAGTTTGGAGACAAAGCCAGACAGGCAAGATGAGGAATCCTGGGCATGTTGGGAAAAGGATGCTAAGGATGGAGCTGGCTGGTAAGAGGAAAAGGGAAGGCCTAAGATGAGGTTTATGGATGTGGTGAGAGAGGACATGCAGATGGTTGTGATGGAGCAAGATGCAGAGGACGGGAAGAAATGGAAATGGATGATCCGCTGTGGTGAGGCCTAACGGGAGCAGCCGAAAGATCCGCTGTGGTGACCGCTAACAGGAACAGCCAAAAGAGAAGTTGTTTTTTATCCAGCAGTATCCAAAAGTCAACCTTGTCTTTATTATCCATTTTTTTCCTTTTTATGACTTGCCAACTCCTCTCAGTTAGAGCAATCTTTCATCCTCATGGTATATAACAATCTTAGCAGAATTGTTTCAAAATATAATATTTGACTAGGCTGACTCTGCATCATTATCAGCTTTTCTTATTGAACTCTTGCCTTTCTCCCATTACAGGCAAGACCTTTAAATTCTTGTCTGTACTTTGCCATTCCTGTCTTCAGGTGTGCATTTGATTCACCTGTATTTAGCACTAGTTGAAACCAACACATTTTTGTAAACTGTATTTTGTTACTAGGTCCATGTGAAAGGGTTTACCCATTCATACTTTTGTTATCTTCAGCTGTTCCTGTCTGGGCATTGAAATTAATAGACTGGTTGCTGAAGGCACCTGTTTCCATAGCAACATCAAACCCTGTGTAGCTAAAGCTCCCTTAGGCACACTCTTGAGGCAAAGCCTTCAAGCCCTATTTACCCATATCAGACAGAGGAACTAACAGGCATTCATTTCCCTGGTGTGGTTGTGTTTTGCATGGGAGAGCACTGAGTCCCCTCAGAATGCTGCTGGGAAGAGGCAGTGCAAGAGGCGGCTCATAGATTTCCCCTCTCAGTCTCCCTTCATTTTCGAACTTGGATCTTGACGAAGGGGTGAGATTCCCCAATCCCCTGTGGGCAGACACCAGATGATGAGACTGGGGAAATCATGGCCATTGACCCTACCTCCCCCAAAATTGAAGAGATCCTACAGTAGGTTTATATATTGTTCTCAGCAGTGAGTGGTACCTCACTGGACACACTTTTTTATGGATATGGTTTGTTCCATGGTATAGAAGAAGACAGATGTAGTGGATCCCAGCCTACGGAAACCTGACAGTACTGTGGACCCCCAAGGAAAGGCAACACTGGTGCAAGGGTCCCCTTGTTTTTTCCATTGTGGTTTTGGTTGCCACCAAACTTGTGACCCCAGAGGTCGGCTAAGCTAGCCATCCTTCTAATAAAGATTCCTGGGTAATGGATAGATTTGTAAAGAGAGTATATGTATAGAGTACCTTTTCCATCAGAGCGATGAGCTACTTGGTACATATGGTGAGGTTTCAGAGAAACTAAGAACTCTTGAAACAGTTGCCAACTAGGCACCTGTGGAAACTGAGACCCAGGTGGCAACTGTTTTAATTCCATTACATAAAGCTACAGATGGCGTAGCCAGATAAGCTGCTTCAGATATTGCAGTGTGATATCAAGCCTGGCTTCACCTTAGACTTTGCCGAACACTTTAAGGAGGATTTTGCCAATGTCTGCTGTGGTGGAACCTCTCTCTATTTGGTCAGAAGATAAAGGATAAATTGTTACAATGTGAGCAAGAACAGAAGATGCTCACTTCTGCTAGAGTTAAATTTGCACCCTCTCCGATCTTTTTAGGAAAACAGATTGCTAAAATTGTTTAACTTTTTGTAAATTCCAACAGCCCCAGCACAGACAGCAAGATGAGGATCTCAAGGTAATGATTTTTCTCTGCAAACTACAACTATATAGGCAGAGTTGGTCAAACACCAAAAAGAGTTCAGAGTGAACTCTGTATAGTTCTGTCAGTATGAATCCTGAACTTCCAACTATTCCACTCTGGGGGGAGTCAGGTGGAGATGTCTTTACTTTCCCTACATCCAGTTGCATGGCTGGCCATCACACAAGGCAAGTGGATCAGGGAATTCATATCCTGAGGCTACTTCATAACATTTTTAAAATTTCTCAAACACCCAACCGTAGTGCCACCCTGTCAGAGCAGGGCAGTCCAATTGGTGGTTCAAAATCTCCAGTTAAAAAAAAGCCATCCAAGAGGTCCCAGCAGACCAGAGAGAGTCTGTGTTTTATTGTCTCACCCATTGATGCCCAGAAAAATGTAGGAGCTCACTGATTCTAATTCTTGGTCATATTCATCAGTACATGAAGTCATTCTGGATGGTCACGGTGCAATCTATCCTCTTGTGGTCATGGTGCAGTCAATCCTCCTGTGCTTGCAGACAGATGACTGGATTTTCTTTTTGCACATCCATGATGCTTACCCTCATATTAAAATTAGTGAAATTGTCCAGGAAATTCCTAAACTTGCAGGTGAGAGCCTGTCAGAACCCTGCCTTTTAGACTCGCCACGGCCCCTTCCCAGGTATTTACTAAGTGCATGGTTCCAGTCACAGTTCACATGCATCTGCTAGAGGTGAAAATATTTCCTTGTGTAGGTGACTGGGTCATCTTTCCACCTACAGTGGAAAAGCTCATCATAGCAAGACAGTATTTACACCAGCTATGTCTATCCTTGGGGGATTTCAGACTCCTTGGCAAAATCATAACTGAAGCGCTCTCAATTCCTGAATCGGCTGACAGATATGATAAACCAGCAAGCTGGGTTACTTCCAGAAAGAATTACTGCAATAGTGCAGACTGCACTAGTTACATCACACAGCCCAAAACCGAATACAGCTACAGTCAGCAAAGTACTGGGCCATATGACCACTTTCATTCGTACATAGCAATATCCCAGGCTATACGTGAGTGTTCTACAGTGGACACAGAGTCCATTAGAGTCAAGCAACTCACCTTGTTTCACAGCCCATAAGACTTTTTCAAGGGTTTGTCCGAAACATCTGTCCTGGTTGACAAAACCGTTAGCTCGGAGACTCCTTTTGTTCACCATATACTCCATCACCGATGTTCATCGTGCATACAGCTGCAGTAATCACATATGGGTTCTCTGCCATCAGGCGGTCCCTCGGTCGGCCGAATTCCAAAGTCTTGGTCCGGCGTTGGTTGTCGCCTTCTTCCCTGACGTCAGTGTGACAGGGGTATATAAATCACAGCCGACGCCATATTCTTTAGTCTTTTTTGCCGCGCGGTGCCCGAAGCAGAAGCAGTTCGCAAGTGCCGGTCAGCCAGCTCCTGAATTTACAACAAAATCGGAAACCAAAGTCTTCATTAAAGCTAAGTACCCTGTTGGGGAAACTTTTCTTGCCTCAGACCGAGTCAGACAAAGTTAACAATTGTATTTCTTGTGGGAAGCAAATACCGCATAAGGATTTCCATTCCCTCTGCATACCTTGTTTAGGCCCAGACCACGACGTCTTGGGCTGTCGCTTTTGCGCTACCTTCAATAAATGCACTATTAAGCGTCGGGCGGAGTTCGCCCAACATTATTTTGGTAAAGCCTTTGATCATAAAATGTCGTCGGATACTCCAACTACCGTTTTGTCCAAAAAACGAAAGGACAAGGACCGACACGCGAGGTCTCCACCGACACCATGCCAAAACCGGCTACACGTGGTCCGGTTTTCAGCGAGACGCCTATGCAGTCCCTGACTACCGACGACACTTCCTTGGCGGTGTCTTCTGTACCCGAGACCGCTGGTACCTCGGCCCTTACTCAGACTACAACCACCGAATCCACAGTGACTGTTGAGCCTCCTAATGTGGACAGGTCCACTTCCACCCAAGGTGTATTTAGGCCCTCTTCTTCCTTTTCCATTAAGGCCTTCACTAAGTCCAAATCAGCCATGCATCCCAAAAGGCCTGTTGCACAGGGCCCATCCCCAGGCTCCATGCCTAAAAAGCAGATGCTTAAAATGCCTGAGGATTTAATTTTCTATATCAGGGGTTCCCAACCCCCTCCAGACAAGAGACCCAGAGTGGAGGAAGACTCTCCCTCTTCTGAATAGGGCTCCATTTTCTCAGAACATTCGGATGTGGAGGAACACTCGTATTAACCTTATGAAGATTCTGATGCAGAACAGTCCATTCCTTCTGTATCTCCCCCTGAGGATTTTTCTTTTGGGGAGACCTTGCACACCTTGAGGGAACACTTCCATTGGGAAAGCCAAGACTTTTCTGATTCCAAGAAAAGGCTTAGGGAATTTCTTTTGTTACCTCAACACAGGCCTCTGGCTATACCTCCTGTCCTAGACTTTCTTGATGATGTTTACTCGGAGGCTTGTCTTAATCCGGATTCCCTGCCTCCTGCACCAGTCAAACCTGATAGGTACTACAGAGTCCCTAACTCTCACCAATTTCTTTTCAAAAGCCATAATGCTGACCCTGAAACCATTTCTCAAGGCCCCAAGGGAATGAAGGCCTCTACTGCCAGGAATCCACTGCCTTCCGAGAGAGAATCTAGATCCTTAGAAAGGTGGGGGAAAAAGGTATACACCTCTGCCACCCTAGCCATTAGGGCTTTAAATTGTCAGTTCCATATGCTTAAATACCAACAGTTTCTGCTATCACAAATAAGAAACAAAATGTCTCAACCTGAACAACCAGATTTGAAGGAATTGCAGGATATGATGCATAGTGCAGAACAAGTGGGTAAACACACCTTACAATGTGGTTATGATGCCTTCGAGGCCTCAAGTAGAGCTGCTACTACAGGAGCCTTCAAAAAATTGGTCCTTTCCAGCCACAGACAAGCCCCAGAGAGGTAGATACAGGCGCTCAAGGGGCAGAGGGCAATCTCAAGGATCATATAGAGGCAGACAATGGCAATCTCAAGCACCAAGAGGTGGCGAAGACAGTGCACAACAATACAGAAAGCAAACCCAATGATTTCCTCCTTTTCATGCCAAGCAAATCTCAGCTGGCAGCTCCCTTGGGAGGAAAGCTGGCACTATTTACAGGAAATTGGCACATTATCACAACAGACAAATGGATCCTGGACATAATAAACAGAGGCTACAGATTTCATTTTCACACTCTTCCAAAAATGAGAGGCATGCCAACCCTGCCACACAATCAAAGGGCAGAGGCACAAATACAAATTACAAAACTCATGGACATGAAAGCCATTCAAGAGGTTCCTACTCACGAACAAGGTCAAGGTTTTTATTCCAGACTTTTCCTGGTACCAAGAAAAGGAACCGACTGGAGACCCATTTTGGACTTATCCATCCTAAATACATTTCTACTTGTACCAAAATTCAAGATGCTCACATTACAACAACTTCTTCCCATGCTGGGCAAGGAGTTTTGGCTGGTAACATTGGACCTCAAGGAGGCATACCTGCATGTCCCAGTCAGACAAAGCTGCAGAAGATACCTCAGATTTCTCAGATAGGTTCAATCCACTATCAATTCTCTGCATTGCCCTTTGGCTTATCTACTGCGCCCAGAGTATTCATGAAATGCCTGGCATCAGTAATTGCCTACTGCAGACTTCAAGGGATACAAATTTACCCTTATTTGGATGACTGCCTGATCCAAGCGGACAGCAAGCACACTCTTCTGGAACATCTGGCTTATGCAACACGGTTACTGAATTCTCTGGGATACACAATCAACAAAGAGAAATCCAGGCTGACACCATCTCAGAAAATAACTTTCCTGGGTGCCAACTTGGACACAAACACCCAGATGGCCTATCTTACGCCAGAAAAACAAGGGCAACTAACTCAGTACTTCAAAACACTGGCAAATTGTACCAGGCTTACTGCATGGAAAATCCTGCAGGCTCTGGGCTTCATGGCATCTTGCATTCTTTTAATCCCATGTGCAAAGTTGCATATGAGAAAACTTCAATGGTACCTAAAAAACCTATGGTCTCAACACAGCCAAAATTTGGAAACAATAATACCAATAATTCCATGTTTGCAAAAGGAATTTCTATGGTGGGCCCAAGCATGTCAAGCAAATACAGGCCTCCCATTCTGCAAGCCTCAAGCAAATCAAGTCATCACAACAGACGCCTCAGATTACGCCTGGGGGGGGGCGCACATGACAGGCAGGTGCATTCAGGGCAAATGGTCCCAAAAGGAAAAGCACCTTCACATCAATCAAAAAGAAATGCTAGCAGTAATAAATGCAATTACAGCATTCAAGGACCTCCTGCACCCAGGACAATTATTGATAAGAACAGACAACACCACAGTAATGTGGTACATAAACAAACAAGGAGGAACACATTCATATCCCCTGTGCAGACTAGCCATGACACTTTGGATCTTGGCTCTGGAATGGCAAATCGAAGTTCAAGCACAGTACTTGCCAGGTTTGGAAAACACTCTGGCAGACTATCTAAGCAGAAATATGACAGACCCACACGAATGGAAACTACATCCACAGGTGTTTTACAAAGATAATCCAGACATAGATCTCTTAGCCTCCCACAGGAACCATCAACTGGAAAAGTTTTGCTCAAGGACTTTTCATCCAAAGGCCTGGAGGGTGGACGCCCTTTCATTCAGTTGAACAGCATGGACAGTGTACGCTTTCCCACCTCTGCCTCTTCTACCCAAGGTGCTCCTGAAAGCAAGAGCAGACAGACCGAAGATGATACTGATTGCTCCAGACTGGCCAAGACAGCACTGGTACCCACTCCTAAGGAGCCTAACACATACTCCTCCCTGGCCTCTACCTCTAATGCCTCTTCTCCTGACTCAGCACAGCTACAAAACTCTTCACAGTCAGCTGAAAACACTCAATCTTGCTGCATGGAAAATTCCTTAACACCTCAGCAGACCCTACTCTCCAAAGAGGTGCAGGATGTCATTCTGGAGGCCAGAAGGCCATCTACTCGGAAGACTTACTCAGCAAAATGGAAACGGTTTTGCTCTTGGAATGAGAAAAAAGGCCAGGATCCTAGAAAACTGAATTTGCCTCAGGTATTACAGTATCTAGCTGAGCTGTTGAACAGTGGACTTTCATTTTCCTCCATAAAAATCCATGCCTCAGCCATTTCTGCAGAATTCAACACGGATCCACCGTTATTCTCTCACCCACTTTAAGGCAATTCCTCAGAGGGGCTAAGAATATAAGACCACCAAGGAAACAATCAGTGCCAGCCTGGGATCTTAATTACATTCTAGAAAAATTAACATTGCCTACCTTTGAACCAGCTGCCTCAACAGATTTACAATACTTGTTCTGGAAAACAGCTTTCCTTCTGGCCATTACCTCAGCTTGTAGGGTTTCGGAACTTCAAGCCCTCATGGCTGTGCAGCCCTTTCTTATCTTCCATCAGGACAGGGTTTCCCTTCGAACCAACCCGTCATTTATGCCTAAAGTGGTATCCAGGGTAGCTTTAAATCAAGCCATACACTTACCTACCTTTTACCCCAATCCTCAAAACAAAGGGGAAAGGCTGCTACATTCCTTAGACATCCATAGACAGCTTTGTTACTATTTGGACAGAACAAAGCCTTTCAGGAAATCACAACAACTCTTTGTGTCTTATGCTGTAGGAGCTCAAGGGAAGCCTGTTACCAAACAGACAATCTCTAAATGGGTAGGCCACTGCATACGATTTTGTTACTCCTATCATGGGAAATCTGTCCCTGTAGGCATCAGACCACACTCCACCAGGGCCACAGCTACCTCTACAGCCTTCCTCAGAGGAGTTCCTACCAAAGATATCTTGGAGGCAGCCACTTGGAGTTCTGTACATACCTTCACAAAACACTGCCACCTGCCTTTATATTCCAAAACTAGAGCAGGCTTTGCTACTGCTGTGTTGCAGGGCATTCTGGCTCATCCCAGTTCTACCTAGTGCCTACCACCCTGTGCGTAGCTTTGGGATTCTACCCATATGTGATTACTGCAGCTGTATGCACGATGAACATAGTACAGTTTTATACCTACCATAAATGTAGATGTTCGAGTGCTAATACAGCTGCAGTACAGGTATCCCTCCCTCCTTCCCCTCTATGTACAGGACTAGTGGCTAACGCCTCCTCATACAACCTATTTTGGGTTATCCTCCTATGGTGTATTTGCTTGCAATTACTCTTTTTTGATAACACTGCATTGCTTGTATATAGTACATACATACATAGATATATATATATATATATATATATATATATATATATATATATATATATATATATATAATTTATCTATTGCCTTCCTTTTGGGGGCACCTGACATGAAGAATATGGCGTCGGCTGTGATTTATATACCCCTGTCGCACTGACGTCAGGGAAGAAGGCGACAACATCCGACGCCGGACCAAGACTTTGGAATTCGGCCGACCGAGGGACCGCCTGATGGCAGAGAACCCATATGTGATTACTGCAGCTGTATTAATACTCAAACATCTACATTTATGGCAGGTACAAAACTGTACTTTATTGTAGACCCATCCTTATTGGGGTGTGGGGGGGCATTGTCTAAATGGGACAGTCCAAGGTACATAGTTTATAATGCACATCAGTGTCTTTGAGAGTTCCTTGAGTTTCGTAAACCTACAACTTTTGGCCAGTCTTTGAGAGGGTAGTAGACATCTTGTGTTGAGGGCCTTTCAAGACCTTCTCCGCAAGGTGCAGTGTCCATTCAGTGGTAATATGGCAGTGAATTGTTATATAAGTAAGCAAGGTGGAACCTGGTCTCATCCTTTATGCAGAGACACTGAGGGTTTGAGAATACACTGTATCATCACATCAATTTCTGATAGCGACACGCATCCTACAGACTTCAGTGTGGTTGTGGATAAGTTGAGTAGGCTTTTGCTACCAAATAAATGGTCCCACTTTAGTTCAGCTGCTTTAAAAATCTTTCACAAGTGGAGAAACCTTGTGATCTCTCATCCCTCAAACATATTCTCCAATGACTGGCCCATGTCTCTCTCTCTTATTTCTGTACCACTCCTATCAAGCTTTTTACAGAAAGTAAAGATGTGCAAAGCCATGGTTCTTCTCCTAACCCCTTTCTGGTTGCAAAATATTTGCTTCTGTCGGCTTTATCCAAGAAGAAACCCCTTCTATCACAGCACCCTATCCTGCTGTCACTCATCCAGTCACCCTCACCTGTACATTTAGTCCCTCCAGTTACCACATGGTTTCTCTACTTCCAGTGATCTCTCTCACTATCAAACTGACTCGCTGTCAACTATCGACTTTTTCTAGTGGGCTTTACTCATAAAGGTTTACTTGGGTACAAGGTTTCTCATATCAGGGATTTCCTTTGTCAGTTCTAGCATCACACAAGCTATCTAAAGTAATTTTAAAGGATGTATTTCTTTCCAAACCATTTTGCACTCCCCATCCCACGGGATCTTAATTTTTATTGTGGAAAAACTTGTGCTCTCCCATTTGTATAAAGTCTTTTTAAAGGGTGCTGTCCATCCTAAACTGCATTGTAACTTTTAACTTGTCCTCTCTCACCCATGTGATCTCAATTTTATTCTGGAAAATCCTACTGCCCCCGTTTCCTGTGTTGGAACTCTTCTCCTGGTAGCCGTACTTCTGCTGAATGAGTTTCAGAATTGTAAGCACTGTCATCCAGATTTTTCAGTATATCATTTTTCATATGACCTAACCCATCCTTTATATCCAAAGTTACAACACTGTCAAGTTTGAACCAATCCATCTTCCTTCTTTTTTTGCTCCTTGATTATTCTAGCAGGAGTGAATATAAGCTTCTTGCTTAGATGTTTACAGACACCTCTATTTTTACCTACATAGAACAGAAGATTTCAAAAAGGATGACTAGTTGTTCACTTCAGTTTCCAGTGTGGAAAAAGATCATAAAGTGACAACATTACCAAATTGGATGTCTGACTGCATTATGTTTTTTGTTATTCATCTAATAGTAAATCCTGACCTTCTAAACCAAAATCCCACACTACCTGGGCTCAAGCTATGTCCATGGCTTTCCTCAGGAATTTGCCCATGGAAGAGATTCTTGCTGCTGCTACATTTTCTGCAGTGCGTACTGTTGCTCCACTTTACAGCTTAGAGATATTTTCCAGAGTTCGAGCCTCCATTTTCAAAGATTCATTGTCTTTGTACATGGTCTGCCATCCTAGCTTCAAATTATTCTTTCTGGAGGAACCTAGAAGAACACCAGAGGCCTTCTCATTTGGCACTAGGTTTGTAAATTCTCGTTATGCCTAGGGATGCTTTTTCATAACTTTTTCCAAAGGTAGTTGCAATGTCATGCTCCTCTTTTTATCCCATAGTACATCAATCTCCAATGACTATCCAGACAGAGTGAAGCGAGTGATAATAGCAAATGTGTGTTGTTGCAATTAAAATAGAGGCATCTTTGAAGACTGGGCCATCAGTTCGTGTCCGGACAAATATCCGCTAAATATAACTCTTAAGTGCATAAAATATTTTCGCATCCTCCCACATTTCTCTTGCTATCTCTGTCATGTCATTTTTCCATCAGATTACCTAGTATTTCATCCTGTTATGGCCCCACAAAAAATTGTTGCTGCTTCAATTAAGTCATGTAGGGGCATAATAGGCTCATAGGTTACCACTTGGCTAACTGTCCTTGTGGGCCATTTTAAGCCTAGCAATTATCTCATTTGAGAATCAAACACTTTACCTTGTGTTTATTACATACACACATGCTTACATACATACAAATGTTTCAAGCACGGACATTAATGCCCTTCATGCCAATGTACCATAACACTTTTATTCCTATAATAATTGTCCAGGCTGTTCTTGATGTCTAAACTAGCACTTGCTTTAATGTAATTTGGTAGTCTGTTCCATCCGTTATCTGTCTTAAAGGCAATTAGTACACTTCTCATTCCTATAGAGTCTTTTACATAGCTTGTCTGACTCTCTACTACTTTTTGATAACCTCAAATGTTCCCAGAGGTAGTTGTCTTTAAATGCCCTATATACCAGAATAAGATCTCCTCTTCGATATCAATGAGACCACTGTATAAGTTCAGATAGTTTAGTCTTTCATAATAACTTCACATCCATGGATGCCCTTGGTTCATTTCTGTTGTACTCTTTTTAGTTTACTAATGCTTGTTTTCTTACAAGGTTTCCATATTGTTATTCGATACTCCAGTCTGGGCCTAATGTAACTAACAAACAATGACTTCATCAATTCTGATTTACTAGATTTTATAAATCTTTTTGTACAACCTATAGCTCTAGAACTGTCATTAACCAGTTGGTTGATATGATTAGGAAAAACTCACAGCTGGATCTACCCATATACCCAGATCCTTAAATGTCTACAGTTTCGGTCGCCGTGTGCTGTATTAAATATTCACCTTTTAATTTATGTCTCCAAAGTCCCATATGCTTAGTTTTTGATGCATTTATCAGCATATTATTTTCCTGTGCCCAAATGGTCAATTTAGTCAAGTTCTTTTGCAGACATGCCTTATTTCTAACACATGTAATCAGTTTACCCAGTTTCAGGTCATCTGAATATAGACTGTAAAACACCTCAGCTGAAAAAGTTGGTCAGATCTGACCACAAGCTAATCAGCCTAGACATCCACATCCCACCCCCAATTAGGGAAACCATCGTCAAAAACTTCTCCAAAGCCAACTTCACACTTCTTAAGACAGAAGTGGCAAACTTCATGACACCCATGCAGGTGGACAATAGAGATAGGACTGCTGAATCCTACACAAATGCACTTTTTATAAGCACTTACACGAGTGTATGGATCATGCTATCCCTAATAGAACCAAGATGTTATCTTCCAAAAAAAGGAAGCCAATCTGGTGGTCCTCTGCCATAAACAAAATCTACAACAGAAGAAAGAAACTTGCAAAAAAGAATAAAATCCCATGACTGGAGGAACTCCCTGATCAACTTCGGTAAGAAGCCGAGATCCCTCATAAAATCCTCCAAAACTAGTTACGAAAACAAAATTGCCACTGACTCTAAAGACAGCCACAAAACATTCTATAGCTATGTCAAGAATCTCAATGGGAACACTCAGATCTGCTCTGAGTTACAGCACAATGGCACTAAATATACAGAACCAACTGATTTTGCCAACATCCTAGCAGATAGGTTCAGTGCTACTTTAGCCCCCTCTCAACCCCTAGAGGGCCCATCTCTGTACCGGAAGAATGCAAAGTTCCTATAATCACGGCTGCACAGGTAAAAAAAAACACATTCTCCAAAGCCAAGAACACAGCATCCATGGGACCTGACAATATCCCAGGCTGCGTTCTACACGAGCTACAGAATGAACTGGCACCCTACCGAAGTACCATGTTCAATCATAGCCTCACCTCAGGCTTTGTACCCACTGAATGGCGCACTGCGGCGGTTATCCCACTCCACAAAGGGGGAGCCACGACGGACCCCGGGAACTACCGCCCCATTAGCCTGACTATCCTGGTCTGCAAGGCCATGGAACATGTCATCATGGAACTCCTAAACAAAGACATTGGTAATCTCCAAACTCTGGACCCTACCTAGTTTGGATTTGTAAAAGGTAGATCATGTCTCCTAAACCTGATTGACTTCTTTGAAGCAGTCACCAAAGCCATAGATGAGGGTAAAATGGTTCACACAGCTTATCTAGATCTCGCCAAGGCTTTCAACACCATCCCCCACTCTGGAATTATAGATAAGCTCACTAAACTAGGTATAAACTGGATCATGGACAGAACCTACACTGTGAAAGTAGCTGATTCCAAATCCGACTTAAGACCAGTGACAAGTGGAGTTCCACAGGGTTCAGTCCTGGATCCTCTCCTGTTTGGTATCTACTTCTCTGAAGTGCAGGCTAACACAAAAGGTGTTTGGATAACAAAGTTTGCAGATGACTGCAAACTAGGAGCCATAGTCGAAACTCATAACGATGTGGACAAACTACAAAAGGGCCTTACTGAGACAGATACCTGGTGTCAAAGCCATGGCCTGAAGCTCAATGCCAAAAAGTGTATTGTCATCCACTTTGGTAAAAATTCTGTACCCATGAACTACCATATAGCTAGTAGTCTACTTAATGCCGAAAATGTGATGAGACATTGGGACACAGATGGACAGCAGTCGCTCCTTTTGATAATCACATCGCCACAGTGGTCAGGAAATCCTTCTACGTGGCTCATCTCATCACAAAAGGATTCTCATCCAGAAAAAAAGAGGTCATTGTTCCCCGCTCATCTCATCACAAAAGGATTCTCATCCAGAAAAAAAGAGGTCATTGTTCCCCTCTACTCATCCCTCATTAGACCCATTCTAGAGTACAAACGCCCCTTTTGGTATGTACTTCACAAGACCTCTACAACAACTGGAAAGACCACAGAAATACCTCACAAAGAGGATTACTGGCCTCAAACAGATGCCCTACGCAGACAGTCTCAAAAAACTACAACTTTACTCCATCGCATATCGCCTACTCGGGGTGATCTCTGCCTAACATACAAAGCTATGTCAAACCCAGAGCTGTTGGATATGCTCCACTTAAAGAAATCCCAATCCCTCCGAGCTACACGCTCTAGGGACCTAAACCTTGTCACCACAATAAACAGAACATGCTGGAGGGATAGATTCCTGTCCCAGAGACTTCCCATACTCTGGAACAGACTACCTATCTATGTCAAACAGAGCTCCTCATTAGCACTCTTCAAGAAAAATCTTGATGATTGGATGGGAAATGGGAAATTCACCCCAGGGATCACTTCTGTGGCTCTGCTCGACGGGGGCACAGGAAAATAATTTTCTTGGGTGGCAAAAGCCAGGGTACATTTTTTGGCTAGGCTTATATAGGCCCAATAGCCTAGTACCTACCTATGAAAGATGCAATCTAAACAAGCAAGGCCTTAGGACAGAGCCTGTGGGACACCCTGACTGTAACCATGAATTTCACCTGTCTAGTTGTTGTACTATACTTGCCATAACTGTTGGTAGGACACCTATTCAAGTCGTTGTCCGCTACAGGACACCCTCCGTGAATCAGGACACTTACTCTTCCTATTTAGACCTACTTGATTCTATCACGATACATCCGAACACCACTACCCATCCATTGACTCGAGAAATTACTCCTGTGGAAACTCACTTGCTCAAAGGTTCCTCGACTTCATTAACTCCAAAGCCCTGGAGCCGCTAGTTGACACCCCCACAAGGGGTGCCAACACCCTGGATCTGGTGCTTACCCAGTATGGGGGACCACTGTAGCACCCCCATTTTGAGGTCTTCCCTGGAGAGATTTGACCATAAATCAGTCTCATTCAAAGTTACTATCACACCTGCCCCCCATCCTCCCTCCGATGGAACCGTCAACTATACAGAGTTCTACACAAATGCTTTATGCAAGCACCTGAACTGCATTGACTCAGTCTTACCTAATGGTACCAAAAGAAGCTCCTCAAGGAAGAGTAAACCTGTCTGGTGGAATTACTGTCCAAAAGTAAGAGGGAGTGAACCCCAAACTGGAAACACTCCCTTCTCAGTTTATACAAGCAAGTAAGACTCCTTGTGAAGTCCTCCAAAGCTAACTATGAATCCAAATTAGCTTCCTCAACTATGGACAACCGTAAGGCATTCTTTAGTTACATCCGTAACCTAAAAGGAAAGGCTCAGATTTTTGTGTCAAATTGATTAATGATGCCACATATACTGAGCCTGTGAACATTGCTAACTTGTTAACTGACAAGTGCTGTGAAAACTTCACTCCCCTTTCCCCACCACACTTAATCCAAGTAATCCCTACCACCTGTCCTCCACCCCATATCTCTAAAGAGCAGGTCATGAGCGCCCTCTCTAAGGTCAACAACACAGCATCCACGGGACCTGATAACATCCCAGGCTGTCCCCTACATGGGCTCAAGCAAGAATTAGCAGCGGCATTGGGTATTCTTTTCAGTCATGGTCTAAGCACTGGTTTTGTCCCAGCTGAATGAGAAAAAGGCCACTGCTATCCCTTTGTAGAAAGGTGGTGCTTCCACTGAACCTGGGAACTAAAGACCTAGTAGCCTTATCTGCAAGGCCATGGAGAGAATCCTCATGGACCTTAAAGACCTTGGTAACCTCCAAGGCCGTGGAGAGAATCCTCATGGACCTTAAAGACCTTGGTAACCTCCAAACACTTGACCCTACTCAGTTTGGATTTGTCAAAGGGAGATCATACCTGTTAAACCTGGTGGACTTCTTCGAGACGGTCACCAAAGCCCTTGAGGGGAAATCTGTACATACAGCCTACCTAGACTTAGCCAAGACTTTTGACACTATCCCCCTCTCAGGCATAACTGACAAACACATCCAGCTAGGTATCAACCCGTATATCATTAGATGGGTTGTTAACTGGCTCACCGATAGAACCCATACAGTCAAAATAGAGGCATCTACCTCCAACAACAGACCTGTAACCAGTGGTGTTCCACAGGGGTCCGTCCTGGGACCCCTACTGTTTGGAATCTATTTCTCCGAAGTGCAAGCTAAAACTAAAGGTCTGTGGCTGGCAAAGTTTGCTAATGATTGCAAACTGGGAGCGGTCATAGAATCTCCATACAATGTCAAGATCTTACAAAGAGTGTCTTGCACAAGAAAATGACTGGTGCCAAAGTCATGGCCTTAAACGCAAAAAAAAAATGTACATCATTCCTTTCAGTAAGAGTGATGTTCTGCTAACTACCACGTCAATAACTACACTCTAAGTATGCATTCAGTGGTGAGAGACTTGGGCGCACAAGTTAACAACCTTACCTTTGATCAGCATGTCTCCACAGTGGTAAGAAGGGCTTTCTATATTGCTCATCTGATAAGTAAGGACATTGCCTCCAGAAAAAAGAATTTATAACCTCCTTGTACTCTTTCCTCATCGGGCCAATAATGGAGTACAATGCTCCTTTTGGCATGTACCTTTCCAAGCACTTGCAGCAACTGGAGAGACCACAAAGGTTCCTCACAAGGAAAATTCAAGGTTTTCCACATCTCTGCTATGTGGATCATCTGAAAACACTGTCACTTTATTCTGTCTCATACAGACTACTTGGAGGTGATCTCTGCCTTGCATATAAGGCAGTCTTTGACCCTGCTTTATTGGAAATGCTGCATGTCCGCATTACTCACTCTAATGGCCTTAACCTGGTATGTACATTCTTAGAACCTGCTGGAGGGACAGATTTGTCTCAGAAGTTGCCAGACCTTTTGGAACAGACTCCCGCTTCATGTCAGGCAGAGCACCTCACTGGCCCTCTTCAAACGCAATCTGGATAATTGGATGGGTAACCATAAATTCACCACAGGAGTCCTACCGATGTCCCTCTTGGACAGGATGATAAGTGCTGATCATGGAAATGAGAGTAAAACTTGTCTAGGCTTGTAAGGGCCCTAGGGTCAGTAACCTAGCAACCTCCTATGATCTTATGTCCTATTTGTAAGCCATGCAGCTATCCGTCTTATCAAGAGTACATAAATACCTAGTTGTTTTACTTTATTGATCAGTGTTTTGTGTATGACCTTGTTAAATCTATGTAAATTGTGTCACAGCAGAATTTTTCATTAATAGCTGTTATTGTGTTGCTGTATAACATCATGATGTTCTTAGTGTTTTACTGTTGCAGTCATCGCATTTGGGTTATCTGCCTGCAGGTGGCTGTCAGGCGGCCTGAATAACAGAGTCTTCGGATTTGTGCGTCAAATGTGATTGCTTCTTGCATGACGTCAGGTCGTCAGGGGTATAAAACATGCAGCCGACGTCATCAGTCTTTCTTGCCGTGCGGTGCCCGAATCAGAAATAGTTTGCAAGTGCCGGTTGGTGGATTCCTGAAATTTTCATTTTCGAGTTTCAGACCTGAAGTCTTTAAAAAGATAAGTGCCCTGTTGGGGATCCTTTTTTATTGCTCTAACCGATGGCAGAATAAATTAACAGTTGTCTTGCCTGTGGAAAGCAAATACCTCATAGAGATTTTCATTCTTACTGCGTCACCTGTTTAGGGCCTGACCACGATGTCCCTCGCTGTCGGTTTTGTGCTTTGTTCAGTGCCCGAGCTATTAGTCGTCTGGCTATTTTTGTAGCTAAATACTTTCGTTCTCTATCTCTGTACTCCGAAATGGCTTTGTTAAGCCATCCAACTACCAATCTCCCGAAAAAACATAAGGGTAAAGACAGAGACAGACTGCATAGGTTCAAAACTGACTACGACGCTTCCGATAAGCTAGTCACCAGTCTGCCGGTACTCAGTGAGGTGCTTTAGCGGCCCCTGATACCCACTACTACAGATTCACAGGCCTCTACTGAGACCCATTCAGAGTCCCTGTATGCCGCGAGATACTTCTTTGACTATGGAACCTGCAGATGTCTCTACCTTGGATGGGTCCGGAGCTGCTGTGCAGGCACCAGCTTCTGAGGGTGTATTCAGGCCTACCGATTTTTCGTATCAAACTGACGACTTTGTTTCAAGCTAAAATGCCGAATTTCCTCAGGCCTAAAGCTCGCACTAAGCCTAGAAAACTGATGACCAAAGCGCATTCTCAGGCTTATATGCCTCAAAAACAAATGATTAGAATGGCTGAAGACCTTATTACCTTAATTAGGGGAAGCCAGCCAGCCTCCCCCCTCTAAGAGACCGAGAACTGATTTTCTTTCTGATTCTTCTGACCAGGACTCTATCTCTGTTCCTTCTGACTACCAGGATTTACCCTTATCTACTTATGAGGATTCTGATACAGAGGATTCCATTCCCCCTGCTTCCCCTCCAGAAGATTTTTCTTTTGGTGAAACATTGCATACCCTTAGGGAGCATTTCTGCTGGGAAAGCCAGGACTATTTTCAATCCAAAAAGAGACTTGGGGAATTTTTAAACCTGCCTCAACACTGGCCTCTAGCTATCCATCCTGTTGTGGAGATTGTAGATGTTTTCTTGGAATCTAGCCTTGCTTCAGACACTTTGCCTTCAGCTCCCAGGAAACCTGACTGGTTCTACAGAGTATCTGACTCTCTCAAATTCCTTTTCAAGAATCCTACTGCGGATCCAGAGACCATTTCCCAAGGGCCAAAAGGCATTAAGGCTACTACTGCCAAAAATCCTACCCCTTCTGATAGGGATTCTAGAGCTTTAGACAGATGGGGGTAAGAAAGTATATATTTCTGCTACTTTGGCATTAGGGCTTTAAATTGCCAGTTTCATATGTTAAAGTATCAGCAGCATTTTGTGGGCTTAATTAAACAGAAAATTATGTTGATTCCTGACTGTGCTGAGCACAAAAGTTTACAAGAGTTGATGCATTCTGCTGACCAAGTAGGTAAACATACTTTGCAATGTGGTTTTGATGCTTTAGAAGCATCTTGCAGGGCTGATGTCACTGGGTCTGTACTTAGAAGGCATGCTTGGCTTAAGGAACAAAACTTGCCAGATCATGTTAAAGCTAAATTACTGGATGCACCCGTGCACCAAGTGCACCTTTTTGGCAACAAAGCAGAAGTCCTCAAACTGATGGAGGAAAAAGCTAAATCTATGCAAACATTTAAAGAATTCTTAAAAGTACAGCCACCTAGATTCAGTAGGCATTGTCCTTCAAAGAACTGGTCCTTTCCAGTCCCTTCTAGGCCTTCTCAGTCCAAACCCAGGAGCAGCAGACTACCAAGACTTCTGTCTCAGGCTATGCACAGATCTAAGCAGTGGGGGGGGTGTCCCCACTTCCAAAGCAGGGAGTAGTAAGCCACCCCCTATGGAAAAATGGCACAATGACATATCCTTACCCCTACCAAACTTTGCTCAACTACTTGCTCCCTTAGGAGGAAAGCTCGCCCTGCATGCAAAAAACTGGGAACTCATTACCAAAGACAAATGGATTTTAAACTGTTTCCCTAGGATACAGATTCCACTGCCCTCACTCCCAACCCCAAGTGGATGGCTAGACCTTCCCCCAAACCAGTGGGCGGAGGCCCAAAAATAAGTGCACTCTCTCCTCAGTGTCGGGGTTATTCAGCCCCAGCAGAACAAAGAGGGCAAGGTTTTTATTCAAGACTGTTCCTGGTTCCCAGAAAAAAACTCCTGGCGTCCTATCTTGGACCTTTCTATTACCAACACCTTTCTTGTGGTTCCAAAATTCAAAATGCTAACTCTTCAGCTGCTTCTTCCTATGCTAGCGAAGGATGCCTGGCTGGCAACTCTAGACTTAAAAGAAGCTTACCTGCACATCCCAATAAGGGAATCCTGCAGAAAATTCCTATGCATCAGGGCAGGCTCCATGCACTATCAGTTCCTGCTCTGCCCTTTGGCTTATCTACTGCGCCCAGGGTATTTTACAAAGTGCCAAGCTCCTGCCATTGCATTTTGCAGGCAGAGAAATATTCAGATTTACCCATATTTGGACAATTGCCTGATTCAGGCAGAGAGTCAGTACTTGCTATTGCAACACCTGGCATTTGTAGAGAAACTTCTAACTTCACTGGGGTACACCATCAATGAGAAGAAATCACACCTATTACCCTGCCAACAAATTGTATTCCTGGGAGCAAGCTTGAACACAACTTCCCAGATGGCATTCCTCACTCCAGAGAAACAAGTTAATTTGACAACTTACTTCAGACTACTGGACACAAAAACCCAGCTGTCTGCAAGGAAAATCCTGCAAGCCCTGGGGTTCATGGCCTCTTGCATTCCGTTTACTTCCATATGTAAGACTGCATATGAAGAAACTTCAGTGGTACCTAAAAAGTCTATGGTGTCAACATTCTCAGGACCTGGAAACAATGATTCCTATTATCCCTTGTCTAAAGGCAGAGTTCCTTTGGTGGGCAGAGGCCTGCTACCATAATAAAGAGACTCTTTTTCACTCTACTCCCTGCCGCCCAAACCCTAAGAGACGCATCAGACTATGCATTGGGGGCTCACATGGCAGGGCAGTGCATTCAGGGCAAATGAAACCCAAAACAGATGCACCTGCATGTCAATCAAAAAGAAACGTTATCTGTACAGAATGCTCTGACAGCCTTCAAAGACCTTATTCTTCCAGGGCAGCTATTGGTAAAGACTGACAACACCACAGTTATGTGGCACATAAACGAGCAGGGGGGGACCCATTCCTACCCACTCTGCAGACTAGCCATGGTTCGGTGGAACACAGCCTTGAGCTACCAAGTGAACCTACAAGCTCAATTCCTGCCAGACAAACTAAATTCACTGGCAGATGACTTGAGCAGAAATCACATGGACCCACACGAGTGGAAACTGGAATCCAAAATATTCAAGCTCTTGAGGAACAAATGGGGGACTCCAGAGGTAGACTGGTTTGCCTCCCCTCAGAACTACCAATTGAACAAATTCTGCACCAGAACTCCCACAGTCAAGCTTGGAAAGTGTATGCCCTGTTCTTTACCTGGGAAAGCCTCTCAGTTTATGCCTTTCTCCCCTCTGTCTCTCCTCTCGAAGGTTCTACTAAAGATCAAACAGGACAAGCCATGGACAATACTGATTGCACCAGACTGGCCATGCCAGCACTGGTACCCCCTTTTGCGCAGTCTGACAGTGCTACATCCTTTGCACCTGCCTCAGACTCCTTCCCTGCTGTCCCAGGAGGCAGGCCAGATTCTGCACCCTCAGCTTCAAACCCTGAACCTTGCAGCCTGGCTAATTCCCTGACCACACCTCCAGCAACCCTCAGTAAGCAGGTGCTGGATGTCATCCTTAAGGTAAGGAGGCCTAGTACTAGAAAATCCGATTTTCAGAAAAGTGGAAAAGATACTGTTCCTGGAGCCAGGCTCAGGGGATGGGCACAGCGGTGCCCAGCTTGCCTCGTATTCTAGATTATTTAACAGAAATGCTCCACAAGGGCCTATCTTTCCCTTCAATTAAGATTCATGCCTCTGCCATATCAGCACATTATAATACTGACCCACCCCTCTTCTCTCATCCCCTGCTAAAACAATTCCTTAGAGGGGGCCAAAAATTTAAGACCCCACCAGAAGGGTTCCCACTCCAGCCTGGGACCTAACTTTGTATTGGAACCCCCCCCCCCCCCTTTGAACCAGCTGCTACAGCAGAGTTGAAATTCCTTTCTTGGAAAACGGCTTTATTTCTAGCCATCACTTCAGCAAGAAGAGTGTCTGAACTGCAGGCTGTCATGGCAGTGGGAACCCTTCATTGTCTTCCATGCGGACAGCGTTTCCCCTCAGGACTAATCCATCCTTTATGCCCAATGTGGTGTCTCTAGTGTGGCTCTAAACCAGTCCATTCATTTGCCTACCTTTTTCCCCCTAATCCTCAGAATAAAGGGGAAAGGATACTGCATTCTCTGGGCATACACAGACGGCTTAGATTCTATTTGGACAGGACTAAGCCTCTCAGAAAATCTGACCAGCTGCTAGTTAGCTTTGCTGCAGGGGCAGATGGGAAGGCCATATCAAAGCAAATAATTTCCAAATGGATAGCACATTGCATCCATTTCTGCTACATACACTATGGAAAACCTACCCCACCGGGGATAAGAACACGTTCTACCTCTACTGCATTTTTCAGAGGAGTCCCTACCAGGGACATCCTGGAAGCTACAACCTGGAGCTCTGTACATACTTTCACCAAGCATTACTACTTGCCTATCTTTTCTAAATCCAGAGCTGGATTTGCCACAGCAGTTTTACAGGGCCTTATTCCTAGCCCTAATGCTCTTTAACTACCTCCACCCTTCCTTCGCTTTGGGAATCAACACAAATGTGATGACTGCAACAGTGAAACACTAAGAACATAGTACAGTTGTGTACACTTACCATAAATGTAGATGTTAGAGTGTATTCACTGTTGCAGTCCTGGATGTTCATCGTGCATACAGCTGCAGTAATCACAGATGGGTTCTCTGCCGTCAGGCGGGTCCTCGGTCGGCCGAATTCCAAAGTCTAGGTCCGGCGTCGGTTGCTGTCGCCTTCTTTCCTGATGTCAGTGCGACAGGGGTATATAAGACAAGCCGACGCCATTTTCTTCAGTCTTTTTTGCCGTGCGGTGCCCGAAGCAGAAGCAGTTCGCAAGTGCCGGTCGGCCAGCTCCTGAAATTACGAAAATTTGGAAACCGAAGTCTTCTTTAAAGCTAAGTATCCCGTTGGGGAAACTTTTCTTGCCTCAGACCGATGTCAGACGAAGTTAACAATTGTGTTTCTTGTGGGAAGCAAATACCGCATAAGGATTTCCATTCCCTCTGCATACCTTGTTTAGGCCCACACCACGACGTCTCGGGCTGTCACTTTTGCGCTACTTTCAATAAACGCACTATTAAGCGTCGTTCGGAGTTCGCCCAGCACTTTTTTGGTAAAGCTTTTGATTATAAAATGTCGTCGGAGACTCTGACTACCGTTTTGTCCAAAAAACGCAAGGACAAAGACCGACACGACGCCAAAACCGGCTACACGTGGTCCGGTTCTCAGCGAGGCGCCTACGCAGCCCCTGACTAACGACGACACTTCCCTGGCGGTGTCTTCTGTAACCGAGACTGCAGGTGCCTCGGCCCATACCCAGACTACAGTTACCGAAGCCACTGTGAGTGTTGAGCCCCCTAATGTGGACAGGTCCACTTCCACCCATGGTGTCTTTAGACCCTCATCTTCCTTTTCCATAAAGGCATTTACTAAGTCCAAATCAGCCATGCATCCCAAGAGGCCTGTTGCATAGGGCCCATCTCCAGGCCCCATGCCTAAAAAGCAGATGTTAAAAATGGCTGAGGATTTAATTACTCTTATCAGGGGTTCCCAACCCCCTCCGGACAAGAGACCCAGAGTGGAGGAAGATTCTCCTTCTTCTGACCAGGGCTCCATTATTTCAGAACATTCTGATGAAGAGGAACACTCGTACTCCCCTTTTGAAGATTCTGATGCAGAGCAGTCCATTCCTTCTGTATCTCCCCCAGAGGATTTTTCTTTTGGGGAAACCTTGCATACCTTGAGGGAACACTTCCATTGGGAAGGCCAAGACTTTTCTGATTCCAAGAAAAGACTTAGGGAATTCCTTTTGCTACCTCAGCACAGACCTCTGGCGATACCTCCTGTCTTGGACATACTTGATGATGTTTGCTCGGAGGCTTGCCTTAATCCGGATTCCCTGCCTCCTGCCCCAGTCAGGCCTGATAGGTACTACAGAGTTCCTAACTCTCACCAATTTCTTTACAAAAGCCATAATGCTGACCCTGAAACCATTTCTCAAGGCCCCAAGGGAATGAAGGCCTTTACTGCTAAGAATCCACTACCTTCTGAAAGAGAGTCTAGATCCTTAGAAAGGTGGGGAAAAAAGGTATATACCTCGGCCACCCTAGCCATGAGGGCCTTAAATTGTCAGTTCCATATGCTTAAATATCAGCAGTTTCTGTTATCACAATTAAGGAATAAAATGTCACAACCTGAACAACCAGATTTGAAGGAGTTGCAGGATATTATGCATAGTGCAGAACAAGTCGGTAAACACACCTTACAATGTGGCTATGATGCTCTAGAGGCCTCAAGTAGAGCTGCTGTTACAGGATCAGTCATTCGTAGACATGCCTCGCTTAGGGAACAAACCTTGCCTGATCATGTTAAAGCTAAACTACTAGATGCTCCTTTACTAAAGGATGTATTATTTGGTACTAATGCTGAGGAGATACTATGGAAAATGGAAGAAAAAGCTAAATCTATGCAAACTGTCAAAGCCTTTCTACAGGTTCAACCACCACGTTTTAGCAGAAATTGGCCTTCAAAAAACTGGTCCTTTCCAGCCACGGACAAACTCCAAAGAGGTAGATACAGGCGCACAATGAGCAGAGGACAATCTCAAGGATCATATAGAGGCAGACAATGGCAAACTCCAGCACAAAGAGGTGGCGAAGACAGTGCACAACAATACAGGAAGCAAAACCAATGACTTTCCCCTTTTCATGCCAAGCAAGTCTCAGCTGGCAGCACCCTTGGGAGGAAAGCTGGCATTATTTACAAGAAATTGGCATATTATCACAACAGACAAATGGATCCTGGACATCATAAATAGAGGTTACAGATTTCATTTTCACACTCTTCCAAAAATGAGAGGCATGCCGAACCTGCCACACAATCAAAGGGCAGAGGCTCAAATACAAATTTCAAAGCTCATGGACATGAAAGCTATTCAAGAGGTACCTACTCACGAACAAGGACAAGGTTTTTATTCCAGACTATTCCTGGTGCCAAGGAAAGGAACCGACTGGAGACCCATTTTGGACTTATCCATCCTAAACACATTTCTACTCGTACCAAAATTCAAGATTCTCACCTTACAGCAGCTACTTCCCATGCTGGGCAAGGAGTTTTAGCTGGTAACATTGGACCTCAAGGAGGCATACCTGCATGTCCCAATCAGACAAAGCTGCAGAAGATACCTCAGATTTCTTGCAGGTTCAATCCACTATCAATTCTCTGCATTGCCCTTTGGCGTATCTACTGCGCCCAGAGTATTCACGAAATGCTTGGCATCAGTAATTGCCTACTGCAGACTTCAAGGGATGCAAATTTACCCTTATTTGGACGACTGCCTGATCCAAGCAGACAGCAAACACATACTTCTGGAACATCTGGCTTATGTAACACGGTTATTAAATTCGCTGGGATACACAGTCAACAAAGAAAAATCCAGGCTAACACCATCTCAGAAAATAACCTTCCTGGGTGCCAACTTGGACACAAACACCCAGATGGCCTATCTTACGCCAGAAAAACAGGGGCAACTAACTCAGTACTTCAAAATACTAGCAAATTGTACCAGGCTAACTGCAAGGAAAATCCTGCAGGCTCTGGGCTTCATGGCATCTTGCATTCTTCTAATCCCATGTGCAAAGTTGCATATGAGGAAACTTCAATGGTACCTAAAAAACCTATGGTCTCAACACAGCCACAGTTTGGAAACAATAATACCAATAATCCCATGTTTGCAACAGGAATTTCTATGGTGGGCCCAAGCATGCCAAACAAACACAGGTCTACCATTCTGCAAGCCTCAAGCAAATCAAGTCATCACAACAGACTCCTCAGACTACGCCTGGGGGGCACATATGACAGACAGGTGCATTCAGGGCAAATGGTCCCAAAAGGAAAAGCACCTTCACATCAATCAAAAGGAAATGCTAGCAGTGATAAATGCATTTACAGCTTTCAAGGACCTCCTGCATCCAGGGCAATTATTGATAAGAACAGACAGCACCACAGTAATGTGGTACATAAACAAACAAGGAGGAACACATTCATACCCCCTGTGCAGGCTAGCCATGTCACTTTGGAACTTGGCTCTGGAATGGCAAATCGAACTTCAAGCACAGTACCTGCCAGGATTGGAAAACACCCTGGCAGACAATCTAAGCAGAAATATGACAGACCCACACGAATGGAAGTTGCATCCTCAAGTGTTTACAAAGATAATCCAAGCGTGGGGAAGGCCAGACATAGATCTCTTTGCCTCCCACAGGAATCATCAATTGACAAAGTTCTGCACAAGGACCTTCCATCCAAAGGCCTGGAGAGTGGACGCCCTATCTTACAGTTGGGCAGCACGGACAGTTTACGCCTTCCCACCTTTGCCTCTTCTGCCCAAGGTGCTCTTGAAAGCAAGAGCAGACAGACCGAAGATGATACTGATTGCTCCAGATTGGCCAAGACAACACTGGTACCCACTCCTGAGGAGCCTAACACATACTCCTCCCTGGACCCTACCTCTAATGCCTCTTCTACTGACTCAGCACAGCTACAAAACTCTTCACAGTCAACTGAAAACACTCAATCTGGCTGCATGGAAAATTCCTTAACACCACGACAGACCCTACTCTCCAAAGAGGTACAGGATGTCATTTTGGAGGTTAGAAAGCCATCTACTAGAAAGGCTTACTCCGCAAAATGGAAACGGTTTTGCGCTTGGAATGAGAAAAAAGGCCAGGATCCTAGAAAACTGAATTTGCCTCAGACATTACAGTATCTAGCTGAGCTGTTAACAGTGGTCTTTCATTTTCCTCCATCACAATTCATGCCTCAGCCATTTCTGCAGAATACAACACTGATCCACCCTTATTCTCTCACCCACTCTTAAGACAGTTCCTCAGAGGGGCTAAGAATATAAGACCTCCAAGGAAACAACCAATACCAGCCTGGGATCTTAATTACATTCTAGAAAAATTAACATTGCCCCCCTTTGAACCAGCTGCCTCAACAGATTTGCAATATTTGTCCTGGAAAACAGCTTTCCTTCTGGCCATTACCTCAGCTCGTAGGGTTTCGGAACTACAAGCCCTCATGGCTGTGCAGCCCTTTCTCATCTTCCATCAGGACAGGGCTTCCCTACGAACCAACTCGTCATTTATGCCTAAAGTAGTATCCAGGGTAGCTTTAAATCGGGCCATACACTTACCTACCTTTTACCCCAATCCTCAAAACAAAGGGGAAAGGCTGCTACATTCCTTAGATATCCATAGACAGCTACGTTACTATTTGGACAGAACAAAGCCTTTCAGGAAATCAGAACAACTCTTTGTGTCCTATGCTGTAGGAGCTCAAGGGAAGCCAATTTCCAAACAGACAATTTCAAAATGGATAGGCCACTGCATACGGTTTTGTTACTCCTTTCATGGCAAATCTGTTCCTACAGGCATCGGATCCCACTCCACAAGGGCCACAGCTACCTCTACAGCCTTCCTCAGAGGAGTCCCCACCAAAGATATTTTGGAGGCAGCCACTTGGAGTTCTGTACATACCTTCACAAAACACTACCACCTGCTTTTATACTCCAAAACTAGAGCAGGCTTTGCCACTGCTGTGTTGCAGGGTATTCTGGCTCTTCCCAGTTCCACCTAGTGCCTACCACCCTGTGCATAGCTTTGGGATTCTACCCATCTGTGATTACTGCAGCTGTATGCACGATGAACATAGTACAGTTTTGTACCTACCATAAATGTAGATGTTCGAGTGCTAATACAGCTGCAGTACAGGTTTCCCTCCCTCCTTCCCCTCTTGGTAAAGGCCTAGTGGCCAACACCTCCACATACAACCTGACTGGGTTATCCTTCTATGGTGTATTTGCTTGCAACTACTGATTTTTGATTATATTGCATTGCATGATTATATATATAATTTATGTATTGCCTTCCTTCTGGGGGCACCTGACATCTGGGGCAAGAAAGACTGAAGAAAATGGCGTCGGCTGTGTCTTGTATACCCATGTCGCACTGACGTCAGGAAAGAAGGCGACAGCAACCGACGCCGGACCCTAGACTTTGGAATTTGGCCGACCGAGGACCCGCCTGACGGCAGAGAACCCATCTGTGATTACTGCAGCTGTATTAGCACTCGAACATCTACATTTATGGTAGGTACAAAACTGTACTTTACCCTCCCTCCAGCCCCTCTTGACTTTTACCTTTTCTCCTTGTTTGGCATATATTTATATCATGTGTATTTGCTTTTTGCTGGGGGTGCTCCATACCATATAATTGCTCCCTATTGTGGGGGCAACTGACATCTGGGGCAAGAAAAACTGATGTAATGTCGTCAGCTGTATGTTTTATACCCCTAACGTCATGGAAGAAGCGACAGCATCCGACTCACAAACCCGAAGACACTGGTATTTAGGCCGATGAGAGCTACCTGCAGGCAGATAACCCAAATGTGATGACTGCAGTAGTGAATACACTCTCTAACATCTACATTTATGGTAAGTGTGCACAACTGTACTTTACTGGTGGTAATGGATCTATTTTCAACATATGCATGCTGATATATGGTTTCAATTCCCAACCTATCCAGTTCTGACAATAACTTATCCAGTATTACCTTCTCCATTATTTTTCCACCACATGAAAGTAGACTTAAGGGTCTGTATGACTCTAGGTTTGTCCTTCTCCCCTTTTCTTTAAGGACAGGTTTAATAATGGCATATTTCCAATTTTGAGGAACCTCCCCATATTTGTACAACCTGGTGAATAATTATGGTTGGGAGGATGGCCTAATGGTTAAGGTGTTTGCCTTGCAAACACAAGGTACAGGGTTTGAATCTCACAGGGGATAATTGGCTAGGCTTAATATGGCTCGCAAGGGCAATTAGCCTAGTACTAATCTATGAATCTATATAATGGCACTGTAAATTCTTACTGAAGTGTTCTCAGGTCATTATTACTCATTCCGTCTCCTCCTTGTGCTTTGTTTGGATCCAGTTTGTGTAGTTCTTTTTCAATATAATCTAATTTGATTCCAGTATCTAAGGTGTCCTGGATGTCACTATGACATCACCACCCTTTGTGAAGCCAAACTGTTTTGCATAAGATTTTGTAAGTATAGCTATAATCTGTTGTGTCCGAGAATAAACTATGGGCAGATTATAATTTTTATCAGTTTGTATGTCTTTACTCCTTCCATATCTTATGTATCTACAAAAAGGTTTCCTATTAAGCTCAATATCTTTTATATACATTTTCTTCAACATTTTCTTCATCTTGTCTCGTACTATACTTAATTTGTTTGTCCAGGTTGTGTATTTCAATTTTCAAAGTTGTAGTTCAACCTCTCTTCCATTTCTTATATATTTTTGTCTCTCACCTTTATTAGGTATCTTGTTCTTATGGAAATATACCCCCCTTCATTTTATGCCTAGGTCCTGATCTTAACTGTTTTTTTTTTTTTGCACTCCATTTCTCTTTCAAAACTTTTTCCACATTCCATCTGCAGTTTTTCCACAGAACACATCACTCCAGTTAGTTTTTACATAGTGACTCTTGCTTTCATATAATCTGTAGTTAACCTTATGAGCATTGGTTTAGATTTCTGTTTGCATTTACCTAATAAACGCCTTAACCACTGCACCAACTCCCAACTTATAGCTGTATTGCATTTGTCTTGTTTTCATTGATGTTCTTTCCAAATAAATCCTGAAATCGTCTCAGCACTGCAGCTAGCATTGGTTGTCTACCTCCAACTTAGCCAGATACGCTTTCAAGTCATCTGTGAATGTTCATTTCCTTGACAGTTGTATCTCTTATCTGTGACCCTTTTGATTTTGCAGCTAGAGGTTTTACGTAGATCGCAAGCAGCAGTGTTGAAAATGGACACCCCAATCTGTTTCCTCTCAGTAACTCGCATGGCATTGACATTCTTACTCCACTTTTGCTCTTGCATTGGATCCCGTATGTATTCTTTCAATTAACAAAATATATTTGTGCTTTGTTTGTGTGTGTGTGTGTGTGTGTGTGTGTGTGTGTGTGTGTGTGTGTGTGTGTGTGTGTGTGTGTGTGTGTGTATGTATGTATTTGTATTTTTTTACTTATTTAATTTTTAATAAAAAACCTCTTCCATGACCGGACACACACAAACCCAAATGACCTCGCTGAATACTTTTTTTGCATTCAAGCTAACAGCTACGTGACCACCTCCTCTCTTATGGTCTCTTTCTAGCCAAGTTTCACATGAGAAAGATGCATCTGTGATTGCAACATCTATAACCATTGGACAGAAACCTAACCATTCTTTCCTCTGTTGATGGGAATTCAGCTTATGGGCACTGCAGGATGAGTCTAAATCAAGGAATGCCCTTTACCCACTTCCGTGGCAGTTGGACACTAGGCAGATACAGCAGGTCATATATGAAGGGGCTCACATGGAATGTTTTTGTGCCCAGAGGAACTAGATCTGTGAGGCCCAACATTGCCATCTGTGTATCAAGGAGATGTTGGTATTTTTTTTTCCTTTCTTCCTCCCACACATCATGGTTACCATCCCTTCCTCGTGCCCCTTCCTCACCAGATCTGCCAGTTACTCCTTGACCCCCAAGACTTAACTGCAGTAATTTTATGGGGCTGATCACAGACTGAAGGCAGTGGGGGCTCTGCACATCAGATCTTTTGACTGGGGGGGGGGGTCTTACTTATTGGCCTACCTTTTGTTCCTTCCCCATCCCCTAGTTTTGTGACTTGTAGTCCAGTCCAATGTAGGCATGTGCAATGTAGGTATGTGGCATATTACCCCGTCTCTGCGGCAGCTCAGCCAAGCCTACTGATATCCCATTGACCACTACTCCCAGTGACATCTCCACTGGAGATCATTAGCTAGATGTGACCACGAGCCATCCACCCCTCAGGTTGTTTGCGTCCATTCCTCCCTGCTGCTCTGTCAGTCACCCAAGTCGCTAATCGAACCCATGTAATAGTCAGGGCTTTATTCCTCTGCCACCGGTGTGGTTAAAGAGATTTTGGTATTGATGCCCTCCCTGACCATCTAAATTCATGTGTGCCAACCCTGGCACTACACATTACAGTATAAAAAAATCTTTTTTGTATCCATACCAGTATATCCAGACAAAGTATGTCTGAAGGTACTCTTAGTTATTTTATTTTTATTTTTTTTCCTCTTGTGATCAGTGTAGATTCAACCATTTTTTCTGGTAAAAGGTAGATGTTCTTCATCTCACATTGCTGCAGTCCTTACTTATGGGTAGTCCGCTGTCCTCGGTCGGCCCGAATACCAAAGTATTAGGCTGACGTCGGTCATGGGCGCCTAGATCTGACATCAGAGCGTCAGGGTATAAAGGCGCATGACCGACGTCATATCCTCAGTCTTTTTTGCCGCATGGTCCGATGCAGAAGCAGCGTTGCAAGTGCCATTCGGCGTTCTGAAATTTTTCGTTGGAGTTTCAGACTGATACCAAGTTGGCTAAGTACCCGTTGGGAATATTTTTGTTTTTCTTGCCTCAGTTACTTACGGATATCAGAAAAAGTGAATAATTGTATTTCTTGTGGGAAACAGATACCGCATAGGGATTACCACTCGCTTTGTATTCCTTGTTTGGGACCAGAGCACGACGTAGTTGGGTGTCGGTTTTGTGCTAGGTTTAATAAGCGCACTATAAAACGGAGGTTAGATTGCGCTAGGTTAGTCTTTGGCAAGAGGTGTAATTATAATATGCCGTCGGATGTTCCGACGCCTGCTTCTACTAAGAAGCGCAAAGACAAATCTTTAAAGCCTAGGCAGGAGGATTCGTCCGTTACGGATGCCGGATCTTTAGAAGCTACAGCTGAACAGGTGGATCCGGCTGAAGTTTCTGTTGAGGCCCAGGGGGAAACTTTGATTTTACATGATGTGGCCTCTCAGGAGGCTGGTCAGACTGAAGGGGCCTCTCAGGTTACTATTCTCCCTTCTATGCCTAAGGTGGTTAGGCCTTCTGTTACTGTTTCTAAGGCTCCTTCTAAGGGCAGGTCTGTTTTGCCTTCCTCTGGTGTCAGTTCTGGTTCTACAGGGTCTGTGCCTAAAAAGCACATGCTTAAAATGGCAGAGGATTTGATTACTTTAATTAGAGGTTCTATGCCCCCTCCTGATAAGAGGCCCAGGATGGAGCCAGAGTTGGAAAGTTTGGAGCAGGCCTCAGATGATTCAGAGTCTTCTGCTGAGGACATTCAAGATTTCCCTCCTTATTCTGATTCTGATGCAGAGGATTCCACTCCTTCTGCTTCTCCTCCAGAGGATTTTTCATTTTCAGAAACTCTGCATTCCATGAGGGAGCATTTTAAGTGGGAAGGACAGGATTACTCTGATTCACGGAAGAGACTTAGGGAGTTCTTGTTTTTACCACAGCATAGACCCTTAGCTATACCTCCGGTTTTGGATGTTGTTTCAGATGTTTTCATAGGAAGCTTCTCTTAATCCAGATTCTGTGCCTCCTGCTCCAGTTAAACCGGACAGGTATTACAGGGTGCCTGAGGCTCATAAATATCTTTATAAGAGTCCTAGGGCGGACCCAGAAACTATTAGTCAGGGGCCTAAGGGTGTTAGAGCCTCTGTTGTTAAGAATCCGGTTCCTCTGGATAAGGAAGCTAGAGCTTTGGATAGGTGGGGTAAGAAGGTGTATACCTCTTCTACTTTAGCAATGAGAGCTTTGAACTGCCAGTTTCATATGTTGAAGTATCAGAATTTCCTCCTTTCACAGCTAAGATCTAAAGTGGATGCTTTGGCAGAGGGCATAGAGTGTAAAGAATTGCAGGATTTAGTGCATGTTTCTGAACAGGTGGGAAAGCACTCTTTGCAATGTGGTTTTGATGCTTTACAGGCTTCTTCTAGGGTGGCTGCCACTGGTTCAGTTATTCAGAGGCACGCCTGGCTTAAGGATCAGAA
Organism: Protopterus annectens; assembly: GCF_019279795.1. Taxonomy (NCBI): domain Eukaryota; kingdom Metazoa; phylum Chordata; order Ceratodontiformes; family Protopteridae; genus Protopterus; species Protopterus annectens. Next base: position 693,963,285 of record NC_056733.1, read on the forward strand.
TTTGTCTGAGCATGTTAAGTCTAGAATTCTGGATGCCCTTTACAGTCTGAAGTTTTGTTTGGTCCTCCTGTGGAGTCAGTCTTAAAGAAAATGGAAGACAAGGCTAAGTCTATGCAGACTGTTAAAGATTTTTGCAGGTACAACCTCCAAAGTTTAGTAGAAATTGGCCTACTAAGGGGTGGACGTACCTTCTTCTGATTCTCAGTCTAGGGGTAGATCTAGGCGTGGTAGGGGCAGAGCTCAGAGTACCTTCAGGCCGAGACAATGGAGTTCGCCTGCTCAATCTGCTGGTGAGGGCAGGGGCCAGTCCTTTCGTAAACAGGCCCAATGACCTGCATTTTCAGCTGCCAGATTCTTCTTGCCTGGCAGCTCCTTTGGGAGGAAAGTTGGCTCTTTTCAAGCAAAATTGGCATTTAGTCACCCAGGACAAATGGGTATTGGACATTATAAACCGAGGTTACAAGTTCTATTTCCATACCATGCCTCCTTTCAAGGGCATCCCAGACGTCCCTCCTCAGCAAAGAATAGAGGCTCACAAACAAATTTCTTTACTTCTTCAAATAGGAGCTATACAGCCAGTTCCTCTGTCAGAAGTGGGCCTAGGATTTTATTCTTGCCTGTTTCTAGTTCCAAAGAAAGGGAACACGTGGAGACCAATTTTGGATTTATCTATCCTCAACACTTACCTGGACATTCCAAAGTTCAAGATGCTGACTTTACAACAACTTTTACCTCTGTTGGGAAAAGATCACTGGATGGTTACTCTGGATCTCAAAGAGGCTTACCTTCATGTTCCTATCAGGCCCAGTTGCAGGAGGTACCTGCGTTGGCTGGAAATTTACATTATCAGTTCTCTGCATTGCCCTTTGGCTTATCTACTGTGCCCAGAGTGTTCACGAAGGTTCTGGCTCCAGTGATAGCCTTTTCAGACTAAGAGGAATACAGATTTATCCTTATTTGGACGATTGCCTGATTATTGCACAAGAAAAGGACGAACTTCTTCATCATCTACAGTATGTGATGGCAGTGTTAAGATGCCTAGGGTATTCTGTGAACGAAACAAAGTCCAGTCTAGTACCCTCTCAGGACATGTGCTTTCTGGGTGTGAGACTGAATACAGCTTCCCAGATGGCTTTTTGACCCCGGACAAACAAAGAAGCCTTTCTCTTTATTTCCATCAAATGTCTCTACGGTCCAGGCTGACTGCAAGGACAGTCCTTCAAGCCTTGGGGTTCATGGCATCTTGTGTTCTGGTGCTTCCCAATGCCAAATTGCATATGAGGAAGCTTCAATGGTATCTCAAAAATGTATGGACACAGCACTGCCAAGATCTAGACACTGTCATTCAGATAATACCTTGCATTCAGAAGGAGTTTTGTGGTGGGCTCAGGAATGTCACCTAAACAAGGGACTCTCTGTGACCCGGCCAGAGGCGAGTCAGATTCTAACGACAGATGCCTCGGACAAGGCTTGGGGAGCACACCTCAATGGAAAATGGGTGCAAGACACGTGGCCTGTCAAACTCCAACATTTGCATATCAACTTGAAGGAAATGTTAGCAGTCCAGTTTGCATTGATGGCTTTCAAAGATTTACTTCACCCAGGGCAGGTGTTGATTCAAACAGACAACACTACTGTCATGTGGTACATCAACAAGCAAGGGGGAACCCATTCTTACCCTCTTTGCAGGCAAGCGATGATTTTGTGGGAAACTGCTCTCAATCTACACCTCAATCTTCAGGCAAGGTTTCTACCAGGAGCACAGAACTCCTTAGCAGATGTGTTGAGCAGACAAATAGTGGATCCTCACGAGTGGAAATTGGATCCTCATGTATTTCAAAAGTTGACAGTGTTATGGGGAACTCCAGACATAGATCTGTTCGCTTCTCCACTAAATTGCCAGTTGCCAAAGTTTTGCACAAAAATGTTTCATCACACAGCTTGGAAGGTGGACGCTCTCTCATTCAATTGGAACAATCTGCATGTATATGCCTTTCCACCTCTGCCTCTTCTTCCCAAGGTACTTTTGAAGGCCAGACAAGACAAGCCAACCATGATTTTGGATTGGCCTCGACAACACTGGTACCCACTACTGAGGAGTTTAGTACGAGAACCTCCATGGCCTCTGCCCTTGATTCCGCACCTTCTGTCGCAAGAGGGCAATCACTTCCTCAATGTCAAGATTCAGTCTCTGCACCTAACAGCCTGGCATATTCTGTTTTAGACTCTGGAGGGTCTCAGCTTCCACAACAAGTTTTGAATGTTATTTTGGAGGCCAGGAGGCCTAGTACCAGGAAAGTTTACTCTGATAAATGGAGGAGATTTTTTATTTGGAGCAAAGGAAAGGACTTTGATGTCTCCAAACCTGATTTAAGTGTTGCTCTTCAATATCTTACTGAGTTATTGGACAAGGGTTTGTCTTTCTCCTCGATAAAGATCCATGCTGCAGCCATTTCTGCTCACTATGATTGTGACCCTCCTTTATTCTCTCATCCTTTGTTTAAGCAATTTCTTAGAGGGGCAAAGAATATAAGACCCCCACGTAGAGCTCCTACTCCTGCTTGGGATCTCAATTTTGTGTTGGAAAAACTTACTCTACAACCTTTTGAGCCTGCAGCTACTGCCGAGTTAAAGTATTTGTCATGGAAAACTACTTTTTTGTTGGCCATTACTTCTGCAAGAAGGGTTTCTGAATTACAGGCCCTCATGGCAATGGAGCCTTTCCTGATTTTTCATAAGGATAGGGTATCTTTGCGTACTAATCCTTCCTTTATGCCTAAAGTGGTTTCTAGTGTGGCCTTAAACCAAACTATTCATTTGCCTACTTTTTATGCAAACCCCCAAAATAAAGGGGAGAAAATTTTGCATACTTTGGATATTCACAGACAGTTGCGTTATTATTTGAGCAGAACCAAGGAGTTCAGACAGTCTCAGCAGTTGTTTGTTTCTTTTGCTTTGGGTTCACAGGGTAAACCTGTTTCAAAACAAACTATTTCTAAATGGATTGGGTTTTGTATTTCTTTCTGTTATTCCCATCATGGTAAGGAGATTCCTGCTGGAATCAGGCCTCATTCCACTAGGGCTACTGCTACTTCTACGGCCTTTCTAAGGGGTAGCTACAAAGACATTTTGGAGGCAGCTACTTGGAGTTCAGTGCATACTTTTTCTAAACATTACCACCTTCCTCTTTATTCTAAGTCTAGGGCTGGATTTGCCACTGCAATTTTACAGGGCATGTTAGCAGCCCCTAATGCTCTATGATTTTTACCAACCTCCCTTTCCCGTTGCTTTGGGATTCTACCCATAAGTAAGGACTGCAGCAATGTGAGATGAAGAACATAGTACAGTTTTGTACCTACCATAAATGTAGATGTTCGAAGATCCACATTGCTGCAGTCCAATTACCCTCCCTCCTTCCCCACTGTAGTTTGACATGGTGCTATGCTTTAGGTGATGGTTGTTGTTGGGCTTGTTTTGGGGAGGTATTCTGTTTTTGGCTGTGGCCTTTCTTGTTTGGCCTTCTGACATCTGGGGCAAGAAAAGACTGAGGATATGACGTCGGTCATGCGCCTTTATACCCTGACGCTCTGATGTCAGATCTAGGCGCCCATGACCGACGTCAGCCTAATACTTTGGTATTCGGGCCGACCGAGGACAGCGGACTACCCATAAGTAAGGACTGCAGCAATGTGGATCTTCGAACATCTACATTTATGGTAGGCACAAAACTGTACTTTCTGATGTGCAGAAATTTTTATAAAGTGTATTTATCTTTGTGCGCACTGATATTAGGCAATATATATGTATATATTGTGTGTAATGTCTGTGTGTTGCTTAGTGGTGTGTGCGCGTGTGCATGTAAGCATATGTTTTATATGGAATACATTCATTACATTTTACATATGTGTATATAGTTAATTGTGTGATTCAGTCATATTAACTGAACAAATTTGAGTGAATTCAGTTTATAGAATCACATTTTATTGTAACTTTACTGCTCCATAAATACCTTACAAACTTGCTTAAATATACTAATTCCACAGTGACGTGAGATTCAGGCATATGTGACTGAGTCAAATTAACTGCTACCATATAATGTATTCTGCATTAATACATGTGTATGTATACGTGTGCATATGTTCAATATATAAGCAGGTCACTGTGCTGAACATTTATCTTTATCTCAATAGAGTGACTGGTGTTTGCTCAGTAAATAAAAAAAACAAAAAAAAAAAACATTTTTACTGAACAGCTGGTTTACCGAAAGAGGTTTGCAGAACAGTTGCATAGTGGTAAAAGTACCTGTGTTTATGGTAAGTAGACCCACATTAAGGGATGGAATATTTGTGCAAGTTTTTTTTAGCTTAGTGTTGGAGTAATGTCTAGGTAAAGGAATGTATTTAGTTTTGTGCTTGCGTATTGCTGTGTGCGTCATGTGTAGTGGTACCATTCGATAAAGGGGTTTTGGGGAGTTAATGTGCAAGATTGAGATTAAGGGCAGGAATAGGGTTATGGTTTACCACATGTGTGTAACGTGGTGTGTGTCGGGGGTTCTGTTATGTGTGCATGTGATATCCAGTATGTGTAAAACGTATGCTGTCCATGGAATACTGTGAATATGCTCTTACCATGGGGGAAACATTTGTAAGCACTTCTTTTGCAAGACCTGATTGTAACGGCACTTAGGGCTGTTTAACAAGCTTTTGTTAAGTACCCCTAAGTGCTTTTATGATTTGGATCTCGCACTAGGGACAGTGACAGCTGGCAAAGAATAGTGACAGAAGATAAAACAAGTTTGTCAGAACAAATTGTGTAACAGATTTTAAAAGCTGTATAAAGAGCACTTTGTTTCTGCCTGCTGTATCTCTCGGCTGTCACAGACTTTGCAGAATATCCCTGAGTTTGCCTAACACTTTGTCCTGTCTCTTGTAAAATCTTTGATTCTCTAGTAAATCACTGAGGCTTAATCGATGAGGAATACTACTCCCGAGTTTCATACCTATTGTTCAGAAAATGCGTATTGATGCAACACCAGTTGTCACTGTTTTAAATGTTACTTTAGTTTATATTGTCCCTGATTTTGATCCTTTCTCCCGTTATTTTTCCATTTATTCAGAATTTTTTTAAGCAAAAACGTTAGCATGTATGTTGCTGTCTGATAATGCAAAATACTTTCCTGGCTTTCAAAACTGGTAAAACACTTTTTAGCATGTCTACACTTTATTTTTCCTCTTTTTTGAATTTGTAATTGGCAGTTTCTGTAGCAAATAAAGTTTCTTGAACTACAAAGAATTATGATCAGGTCTCTTACCGTAACCCATTTATGTACTCGACATGTATGCCAAGGTTCACCTCTCCTGTGTTGTGTTTAAGGTGAATATCTTGGTATCCTACTCTCAAATACATAAGCATGTTATGGCCTGAGACCATTCAATTGTCTGTATAAAACCATGTGTGTGTGAATATAATGCATGTTGTGTAACATATATGCTTCATTCAGTCTCCTTTGCTTCTTGAGCATTTTTTTTGTATGTGAATGTCCCAAGAGAGACTTCCTTGCTTGTATAAATGGAATTCCACTGAGCATTGCAGTCTGTAACTCGTGATTTTATAATTTGTACTTGTGACTGGTCTGCCGCATTTGTAAATGGAAGCAGCAGACTGTGTGGTATATTCAGTCCCCTTTGGCAGATCCAACTACTTCAGAGTTTTTTGTTGCTACAATAGTAATCGACTGTTTTTTTCAGATTCATTACTTTTGTTCTAGAAGATATAAACAACTTTGCTACTTTGTATATTCACTTTACTAATTTTGACATAGAAAGGGGCACATTACGTGCTAGTTTCCACAGGAAACGGAATGATATGGTGATAAATGAAAAATGGATAACCAACCCTGCTTTAGCATTGCACGCTGTTTCCAAACATTATTTTGAATGTGGAGAGCAGCCTTTTTGGTGTTAGAATTGAAAGAGGGTGAAAATGTGCAGTGTGTCCTTTTTTTGCTGAAGTTTGGTGCGTGTTTGGTAGTTGACAATTGCATCTGCCTTTTCTGGATTATTACAAGTTGCTTCTGTGTTTCTTACTTATTTGGAGGGGAAATCTGTCTACACTTTAAAAAAAAAAAAAAGTACAATCTGTTTGGATTATTTTAGTCTGCGAATACTTTGTGGTTGCAGTATTAGTACTTCACTGGCAGCTTTGCAGCTTTGAAAGGCATTTTTTTAGCTCATGGTTGCAGTATAAATGGTTTGTTTTGAGCAGGTAAGTGGATTGGGACATACAGGGCCATTTTTAGCTACAACCTTATTAAAGTGATATCAAAGAAATCCTTCCGAGTAGGATACCAAGTAACATTTTTTATGACTAGAGCAAGGTTATCTGATTTGCAGGTACAGTAACAGGTTAAGCAGAAAGGAATTGCAGTATTATAAATATAGCATCTGCTGAAATAATTTAAGATTAATGTAAACACAAGACTGAGACCAGAAGTGTAAAGGATGGTTCAAAGTATATTTGCAAAGCAGACACAAGGTTAACGAAGCAGCTAAATGACTGTTAGCTTAAAACACTGTATATTTTGTTAAGTTGACTGTTACCCTGTTAATTAGCTAAAGCCAAATCGGTACCAGCACATCCATATACAAAAACAGAATGTTGACTTGATTTAAGTAATTAATGTTTTCAAGTTACTAGGGAGCTTTAGGAAGCAGGGAAGACTGACATATAGTGAAGCTGTAGTGAGATTGAGTTGGTTCATGCCCCTTCACATTGGTCACAACAGCTTGGGATTTCTCACACATAATTCTTTGATACTTTTATAAATGAGGCTAGGGTGGGAATCCCACATGTATTATGTGGAATGTTATTCCATTTATTTGAACATGGTTAAAAGGATTGGGAGGGTGGCCTAATGGTTAAGGTGTTTGCCTTACAAACACAAGGTGCAGGGTTTGAGTCTCACAAGGGATAATTGGCTAGGCTTAAAATGGCTCGCAAAGGCAGTTAGCTTAGTATGAATCTATGAACTTATGAAGGTGAAATGTTCTGTGTAGTGGAACATGGAAGGTGAAGGTGCACACTTTGGAAGACTCTGGCTAGGTATGCTAACTGTATAGCTCAAATCGTACTTTAACCTTTTATAGTTTAGGTATGTATCTGGGAGTGATCATAAAGGTGTGTAGTAGTAATAGTAGTACATTGCTCATTGGTCATATTGATTTTATCCCCGACATACCTCTTGACATCTTTGCTTAAATTCTATTCAAAGCCAAAATTTAATGTGGGAGACAAAGGCCCAGAGTCGGGACAGTTTTTAATTCTACAATAGTCAGTGTTGTATAGTGGTGCAGCGGTTAGCATTGTCACCTCACAGCAAGAGGTTCTGTTCGATTCTCTGCTAGAGCACCTTCTGTGTGGAGTCTACATGTCCTCCCCGCGGTTGAGTAACGTTAAAGACAAGCAGGTAGGTGCGTGCATGAATGGGTGTGCCTTCTTTGAAGGTTGGGTGTCAGGCTGGCAACTCTGCACCATAAAAATCCACTGCCAATCATTAGCGGACCGGAGTTCCGCTGTAGCAACCCCTAACCAGGAAAAGCCAAAAGACTTTTTTTTTTTTTTTTTTAAGTCAGTGTTGTTCAGAACTGTGCACACTGATTTAGACAGCTCAGTCATACCCGTTGTAAACCCAGTATATACTAATTGAAAGAAGTCCGGTTGGTAAAATATTGAGCAACTGGACTTTCTGTTGAGATATGATGCTTTTGTATTTTATGAGGGACAGGGCAAAATATTTGAAAAATGAAGGATGTTCTGCAAAACTCTTGACATTGGTTACTAGTTCTACAGTCGCTTAGTCGTACTGTCAGTAACCATACCTGTCCTTGGCCATAGCTTTACAGAATGTTCCTCATTTTCCTTGTAAACTTTTTTTTTTCCTAATAAATTAATAAGGATTTCTTTAAGTTAGTAATGTCAGACATTAAAGATTGTATGCTTTGTTCTTTTCAGGAATAAAAGTAAAAGAAAGGGAGACACCATTGTGGAGATTATCTCTTTCCCTGTCCCCTCCCCTCTTTGTACTATACTAGCTTGCTGTGCAAGAGTATGGACATATCTGTCATATGCATGTGCAGCATATCAGAATGAGGCTGAGGAAGCGGAGGAACACGCATAACGACCTTAATGTCATTATTATGCAATAGCATCCACTAGTAAAAAAGCAAGGACATGAATTTGTACTTTCCTACAATTGCTGCAGTCAGTTTGGTGGATTTGGGTGTCATGAGGCAGTGTAGTAATAGTGTCATGCTTACTGACAGCAACCTACAGTAGAGCCTATTTATCCGAAGTAAGAAAACTCTCAAAAGCATGTGGATTTGCCTCTCTCTAGTCATCCCACATGAATCCACACCTTTCTCTACCACTATCCTCTCTATTACTCCCTTCCCTTCTACCATAACTCACTTGACAAGTGCTCTGTATTGTACAGTTACCCTCTGGAGATAACCCAAAGTGTTATGTAAATTAATTCATATGTTTTATTGAATATTTCTTTACTTTGTTTTCAGTGTTATAATGCCTCTTACTATATTGCACTGTGGAGCGTTGTCTACATTTGCTTAACTATTTTATTGTATATTGTATTCAACTTCAGTTTTTTGTAAATTTTTCTTGCTTGCATGTACTGTGGAGCTTTTCTCCTTGGGCCTCCACTGAAAACGGGCTTTTGCTTAGCTGGACTTTCCCGGTTAACAAATGTCAAGAAAAATAAATAAATTGTGACCTAGGGTAGTTCAGATAATAAAACATACATTGAACTGGATAAAACCTGCAAAAATCGTGTTTTTTCTGCATGCTTTTCAACTATTCACTGATTCCAGTGGACAGTAAAGAATATTTTTACACATGAGCGGGCTACAAGCTCAAAAACATGCACAAGCAAATATGTAAAAGTAGACTTTATGATTTTTCCTACCCAATAACTTTTTGGAAGGCTGCGTTCGGATAATTGATATTTCTGATGATCCACGTTCAGATAGTAAGACTCTCTACTGTAACTCTAAAGCAAACTGATATGGTGTATAGGAGATGTAGTTGCATTGGAGGCAAGGCTTTTGCTTAACCGAAATTACATCTAATAGCTTGGCAGGCACACACCCGATACATACTGTATGGACAAGTCGCATAGACCTACATGTGCTGAGGCTCCTAAATGAAGTCTTCTAAAACCTCAAAGGCCTCCCAGATGTCATACACAGAACAAGTATCCTCTGCAATCTCCAGAGCACTCTAAGATGTACCAAGACGCATGGTGTCATCTGAAGGTGAATGAACATCTGAGCCCATAAGACAAACTGTCATACAACACAGCACTTTAGCTATATAATTCTCTATTGTGAGACAGATTCCCACTCACCAGGATGAACAAGGAGAGATTCAGGGTCAGCTGCCTGCCTGGCCAGGATTCAGCAGATCAAGCATGCACTCGAATCATTGCACCACAAGTATCCGTATGACTGTCATATAGTCCACGTGGGTGTAAATGACCTGCGGTGTACCTCTCTGGACTATGTGAAGAGATGTGATAGAGCAATCAGATTATGCATGCCAGGCCAGTATGAGCCCTAGGATAGAACAGCATTCTACCTTTTCTGCAAGTGATACCACAGGACCAACAGAAGATGATTGGCTTTAATAATTGGCTTAATCTTTTGGTGTCACTCCAAGGGAGTACAATATTTGTCTGCCTGGAAGGAATAGTAGACAGACCACAAAGCTTTGCCAGGGATGGTCTTCACCTGACCCCTCCCCCAGGTTTTTGAATGCTTGCTAAAACCTTATCCACCTCTGTAGTGTCTTTTTTAGGCAGTGCCAACCTGATAAACCTACTGATATGGCTAAACCAGCTCAGAATATTGTAAAGGTGTTGCTGCTCAATGCCAGGAGTCTAAAAAGGAAACTCCACTCTCTGCAAGCTCTCCTCATCCTGGAAAAATATAGACATCTCTGCAGTTACCTACACTTGGTTTAAAGCTGCAGTGGGCAGCCTAGCAGTGCAAGGCTATAATACTTTCCACACATTGAGCGGCTACAGCACAGCTTGGGTCTAAATGTGGAGGAATCTCAATTTAAGTCAAAGACCAGTACACCTCAACCCTGGTCAAACAGTTCAACACAATTTGCTTCTCCACATCCAAATTACCAAAAGTAAAGTCCTATACCATGTCCTTGCAAGCTATAGGCCCCTCTCCATGACCCAGGAAGCCCATACCACATACTTGGTCCCGATTCAACACAACACCGTATTCTTGGGCAACTTTACTACCCCAACATAAACTGGAAATCCTATATAACCTCAAACATGCAGGCCCGCAGATTCCTAGACTTTAACACAAACATCCTTGAACAGCTAGTTTACACGCCCACCAGGGGCACGAATACACTTGACCCTAGTCCTCACTAACATGGGGGAAGGATTCATTCTCCCAAGTGTGAAGCCCTCATTGTTCAGGTCAGATCACAGAACTGTCCTCTTTGAAGTAAATGTTAAGCCCACAACACTGGAAAACTATTCCAAGGCTATCTGTCTCCTGCCAAACGAAATCCAAAGCCTCCACCTTGGGAAAACACCTGTTTGCTGAATTGTTCACATAATCCCTCTAGAATCATGCAAATAGCTGCATAGAAGCAGCTGTAACTACTCAAAAGAAACATAGGACAGCCTCCAAAAACAAGCCATCCTGGTGGAATCCCAATATAAATAGGTTATATAACAAAAAAACAATCCTGTCCAAAAACAGGAAAGGCTTTGCAAAGCAAGGCAACAGCTCCCTCATTAATCTGAACAAGAAAATCTTGGGACTATGTTCAACAAAGCCTAATTTAAGATAAAAATAGCTTCCCTAGCGAAGTACAGACATAAGGCTTTCTTTGGAATCACCTATACAGAGCCAGAGAATAGTAGCATATCCACTGGACAATACATTTTAACTCCAGGTTTTGCCCCCTGTCACCCCTAGTCAACCCCCAGGGCAATATTCTCTACCAGTTATCACTGGGGAACAGGTCATCACTGCGCTCTAAGCCAAAAATGCTGCTTTGATGGGCCCCGAAAATATCCCAGGGTGCCTCTCTCTTTTTTTTAATTTCAGCTAGCCTTTTGGGTTTCTAATACCATGAATGGAATGGACCCCATTCCTAAGTCAAAGTATGATTCAGGTTCATGAAATTAGTATTGTTTCAATCTTTGTTAGCCAGAATTGTTCTTCGCAGCACCCACAATGTGTGCCCACTAATAATTTCTTCTGCAATTTGTACGGTGTTACATATATCAGTAAAATGTCCAAGTACAATTTTAAATTTTTCTTTAAGACCCATTGATCCTACTACTATTGGAACTGTTTGGGCATCCTCCTTCCACATTGCTGTCGTTTCTGCCTACAAATCACTGCCTTACATAAACTCATGAAATACCAGGTAGTCACTGGGTGTAACCGTTTCAATGATCAATACTACTTTTGATGTTCATCGTGTTACCCTGCTGCTGCAGTCATCACACTTGGATTATCCTGTCGTCAGGCGGTCCTGCAGTTGGCCTGAATTCCAAAGACTTGGTCCGGTGTCGGTGCAATGTTAAGTTGTCAATCTCGCCTTCATTCTTGCTGGATGGGTTCGGAGCCGATCCTCGGCTCCGACTCGGCACTTGCTTTAGCTCGAGAACTCCTTTTACCAGCTCGAGGCAACCCTATATCCCATGATGCAAGGCGGAACTACCTCAGATCTCGTTTGCCGCTTAGCGAAAGAGGTCTCCTTTGCCAGCTGAGGTGAGTTTTTTCTTAGTAAAATAAGAAAAGTGTAGTTAGGAGTTTATTTCCCTTTTTGAGCGTCAGCTTAGTCTGTAATCTAGTTACAGCCCACCCTTTCCCTCTTTTCAGCCCTTTGTAAACTTTTATAAGTTTTAAGTTACAGTAGTTTAGTCAGGCCTAGTTCCCCTTGGTTATCCCTTCCTGTGTGTTTGTGTAGGGATTAAGTTGTGTGTTTGTGGGGACTGTTTGTGGTATCCTTGTTAGGATGTCTAGAGAAGGCAAGGTCTCAGGCTTCAAGAAGTGTGACCAGTGCTGTCAGAAAATGTCCCTGACAGACGGTCACACTTCTTGTGTGTATTGCCTGGGGCCTTTGCACCTGCAGGACTCCTGTGCGTTGTGTCATGCTTTTAGCCAGAGAGTCCTGCAGGAAAGGAGGAACAAACTTATCCTCCGAGGTTTACTTAAACCTGAAGGTTCTCCTCCTAAGTCAGGAAAACCTCATAAGCCACCGAAGGCTCAGGCTACAGTGTCCAAGCCTCCTCTGGTGGCTTCGGCTCCGTCGGAGCTGACATCGGCTCCGGCTGGAGTCGATACTGTTTCTTCCAAAGTAGTGGGTTCAGTGCCGGCCGGCTCCGATACCTTGACTACGGTGGCCTTGTCTGCTCCGGCTGGAGCCGACACCTTATCCAGCATCGGAGCCGAGATATCCTCGGCTCCATCTGGAGTTCAAGGGACTTCGGCTCCGATGGTTTCGACCCATAAGAGATCCCGGTCCCCTTCTATTATGAGTATTCACTCGGCTCCGGGGTCTCCTCTTTTATCGGAGCGGAGCCATCGGAGCCGGTCTTCGAGATCTTCCAGGCTATCTGACCACGACTTGGAGAGGATGGTAAGCAGGCTGTTGAAGTCTCAGGCACTGGCCCAAATGCTCCATAGCCCGTCTCAGCAGACTGCGGCTATAACCCCTATCATTGAGCTTCCTCCTCCGACTCCACACCAGAGTTCGGAGCCGGAGCTTCTTGGGACAGCGACTGCTTAGATGCCGGAGCCGATACATCCTTCGGCTCCATCATCCTCGGCTCCGATCTCTTCCTTGAGACCTTCCTTGGAAGGATCCGGTCGTCGGGTTTCCACTGTCTGCTCCGAGGGGGCTAGTGGCATCGGACCCTTGTCCGACCCCGCTCTCCCTCTCGGGCTTCGCTCTGGTAAGCTCGGCACCGACATCGGCCTCGAGCCTTCTCTCTTTGGAGCCGACCATTCCTGTCTCTTCGAGCGGGTGTGTTCTGGTCTCCCGGGGAGAGGAGCTTTTGAGGTGATGAGGAGTGTCCTGGCCTCAGAGCCAGGTCAGCGGTCCGTCCCTCTAGCTCCTCCCTCATCAGTGCCTGCAGATGCCTCTTCCCAGCCTCTTGCTCTCAGGCCCAGGGATCCATCGCCCAGGTTTCCCCACTGGGAATTTCCTCCTCTTCCGAGGTTTCTCCTGATCCTGCAGGGGAACCCCTCGAAGAGGACGTAAGAGGAAACACACAGACTCCCCGAGTCTACTACATCTGATACCGACTTAGATGAGTCGGAGGGTTCCCGGTCCCCTCTGAGGATGTCTCCTTTTCAGACATCCTTGAGCTCCTCAAACAGAGGGGAATTGGCCCTCCATTGACCCCTCCGAGGATGAGTCGGTATACCTGGAGGCTTTTGGATCCCGACCCTCCACCTCCTGGGTGTCTCCGCCTTCGACCCACTCATGCAGGTAGTGGCTCGGAAGGCGTGGCGCTCCAGATTCTGTGGAACCTGTCCCCAGGAGACCATCCAAGTTCATCACGGCCCCTTCGGATAATCAGTTCCATTCCAAAGGTGTCTCTGTTGATGCTATGGTGGTGGGGCCACTAAGAAGGAACTGGCGGATCCTTCAGTACCTGTCCATCCTCCTAATAAGGATTCTAGGACCATGGACAGGTATGGAAAGCGGATGTTTTCTTCAGCGACCTTTGCTATGCTCGCTGAATTACCTTTGTCACTTCACCAGGCTTCAACGAGATATTCTCAAGGAACTGGGAGAAGTAGTCCAGGATCCTTCTGCTGCTGGGGCTCAGGAAAAGATTGCCTCACAGCTGGCTATCCTGAATTCCATATCTAACTCCTCCATGCGGCTCATATCTTATGCGGCCGATGGAGCGAGCAGGGCCGCAGGCACAGGTGTTGCTCTTAGACGCCAAGCCTGGATGCGGCTGTGTAATTTTATGGACCCTTTAAGGCATCCTTCACCAACACCCCTTTGATGGTTCGGCTTTGTTCGGACCTCAGGTGAAGGATACTTTGACCAGATGTGAGCAGGACGGTAAAACTCTTTCTGCCGTTGGAGTCCAGTTTTCCACTCCTCCTAGACCTTATCCCAAGGGTCAGAAGGGAGGGAAGATGTGGTTCCGAAAAGCCCAAGGAGCTACACCGGACACACATGGTCAGTTTACCCCTAGAGGCAGAGGGGGTAACAATAATAGACGCCGCCCTAGAGGCAGGGGGGGTCCTCAGAACCAGGGCAACAGGGAATCTCTTCCTGAGAAGCCCTTTCAGCATCCCTGAGGTGTTGCCCGACTGTCCACCCTTGGAGGCAGTCGGGGGAAGAATTTCACTGTACCCAGTAGCCTGGCAATCCCTATCCCAAGAGAAGTGGGTACAGTCGATCATATCCGAGGGTTACAAAATCCCCTTCGAAAGGTTTCCCAATCCCTTCCAGACATCTCACCCGGTCAAAGGGATTTGGCAAGACAGGAGGTTTCAAAACTCCTGGAAAAAGAGCCATCCAGACAGTGCCGGCAGACCAAGTAGGATCCGGCTTCTACTCAAGATTCTTTTTGGTCCCCAAAAGGACGGGAGATTGGAGACCGATACTAGACCTAAGCAGACTAAACAAGTCTGTCAAAAAGGCAAGATTCGGATGGTCACGCTGCAATCCATTCTGCCCTTTCTGGGCAAGGACAACTGGATGTGCTCTATAGACCTTCAGGATGCGTACTATCACATAAAGATTCACCGACGCCCAGAAGGTTTCTCCGCTTCGGCTGGGAGCCAGTCATTACCAATTCAGAGCACTGCCCTTTGGCCTCACTTCAGCCCCCAGAGTGTTCACCAAATGCATGGCAGTAGTCACAGCTCACCTGAGACATCGAGGATTCCAGGTGTTTCCTTATTTGGACGACTGGCTCCTCTCCGCCACCACCAAGCATCAGCTTCTTCGGTCCAGAGACTACACCCTACAGCTTTGCAAGAAACTGGGAATTTCGGTAAATTTCGAAAAATCCTCTCTGCTGCCTTGCCAATCTATCACCTTTATAGGCTTAGAGTTAAATATCACAAAATGTTAGCCAGGCTAACAGATCAAAGGATTCTGGACATCCAAAAATTTGTTCAGCTTCTGTTACTAAGCAACAAGGTCAAAGCCAGGTTTGTCTTGAAAGTTCTAGGCCTAATGGCTGCGGCCATTGTTCTTCCACTGGCTCGCTTCCACATGCGTCTCCTGCAGTGGATGTTATTCACGCAGTGGTCGTACCACAATCTTCCTATGAGACACGAAATCTTGGTAACACAGTCGTGCAGGGCTCATCTACGATGGTGGATATCTTCCCCTCTTCTTCATCAGGGCCGACCCTTTATTCCCCCTCCTCCAGTTGCCACCATCACCACGGATGCCTCTCTGATCGGGTGGGGGGGGGCATTATCAGGGCAGGATGGTCCACGGGACGTGGCAACCCATAGAATACCATCTGCACATAAATGTCCTGGAGATGAGAGCAGTGCTTTTAACGTTGCAAGCCCTCAACGACTTTCTTCCCACGGGGACTATTGCAGTACAAACGGACAACATGTCCGTGGTCTGGTACATCAACAAACAGGGCGGAACCAGGTCCTATCCGTTATGTCGAGAAGCTCTCAGACTTTGGCAATGGGCGATCTCTTCTCAGCGGTTTCTGATAGCAACGCACATCCCTGGCAGGTCCAACCTATTGGCGGACAGGCTAAGCAGATCTATTCTGATGCCTCACGAATGGTCTCTCAATCAATCTGTAGTGGATCAGATTTTTCTGAAGTGGGGCACTCCTTGTTGCGATCTTTTCGCTACCCCTCAAAACAGCAAGTGCCCAGATTACTTCACACTTTTTCCCCTTCCAGGCCATCCCTTGAGAGACTCTCTAACCCAGGATTGGCCTCGGGGACTTCTTTATGCTTTTCCTCCCTTTCCATTGATTCCACAAGTCATTCTGAAAGCCACCGTTTTGAGAGCCAAATTGATCCTCATTGCTCCATATTGGCCTCGACAAATTTGGTTTCCGTCTCTACATCATCATCTTCTGGTGCAGCCCTGGCATCTGGACCCAGTTCCGGATCTTTTGATCCACCAGTCGGGTCAACAGCACCGGGCCATTCATTCTCTCAACCTCACTGCTTGGTTGCTCCACTTCCTTCCCTAGCCAGGCTACCAATGATTTCTGACTCAGTCAGAGACATTCTAGTGTCTTCTTTAAAGTCGTCTACTAGAACTATTTATGCTAGCAAGTGGCGACATTTTCAATTTGGGCAAACGCCAGAAAGATTGATCCTTTTACTGCTCCTGTACATTCTGTTTTGGATTTCCTGGCGGAGGTTTTTCATTCAGGATCCTCGTCATCTACAGTCAAAGTACAACTGGCTGCTATTTCCAAGTATCATGTTGCCTTGCATGACAATAACATCATGTCTCATAGGTTATGCAAGGCCTTTTTGAGAGGAGTTTTTCTCCTAAAACCGCCTGTGAAACATCCTCCTCCGCAATGGGATCTAAACTTAATGTTGGCATCCCTAATTCTACCTCCTTTCAAACCGTCTGCTTCATGTTCTTTGAAGTTATTGACGTGGAAAACTATATTTTTACTGGCTGTTACTTCTGCAAGAAGAGTTTCTGAGATTCAGGCCCTCTGTATTCGTTCACCTTATTTGGTTTTTCATAAGGATAGGGTTTCGTTAAGGACTAACCCTTCCTTTCTTCCCAAGGTTGTATCTCAAACCAATATTAACCAATCTATAGATCTACCAGTTTTCTTTCCTAACTATTCTGACAGAGCTGAACAAAAGCTGCACTTTTTGGATGTCCATCGTCAGCTCAGGTACTACTTGCATAGGACTAAACAAATTAGAAAATCAGATCAATTGTTTGTCTCCTATGCAGAAAACAGGTTAGGTCTTCCAGTTTCTAAAGTGACCTTATCTAGGTGGTTGACTTCCACCATTTCCTATGTGTACTCTCTCAGGGGCAAACGACTATCTTCTAAGCCAAAAGCACATTCGACCAGGAGTCTATCCACTTCTGTAGCCTTTCAGGATAGACTTCCCATTGACACTATTTGTGCAGCAGCTACTTGGGCCACGCCTCATACCTTTGTGTCTCATTACAAGTTGGATTTGGCCTCCAGAGATAGGGCCAGTTTTGGTTCCACAGTTCTCAAGAGTCTGTTCCATTGAGCCACCCGGGATACAGGTGCTAGGGACGCGGTCCCATCCAGCAAGAATGAAGAGATTGACAACTTAACATTTAGAAGTTATGTACCTACCATAACGTTCCATGTTAGTTGTCTTCTCGCCTTCTTTCTTCGGCCCCTCCCTCCTTCCCCTGGCCTGGACAGATCTTGGAGAGTTCCTATTAGATTGCTTCCTCTGGAGCATTGTTATGAGGACTTCTTTTAGGAACCATGGTTCCTAATTATGTTAGGATAGTCTTTAGCAGGGTCAGTTAGCTGCCAAACGAGATCTGAGGTAGTTCCGCCTTGCATCATGGGATATAGGGTTGCCTCGAGCTGGTAAAAGGAGTTCTCGAGCTAAAGCAAGTGCCGAGTCGGAGCCGAGGATCGGCTCCGAACCCATCCAGCAAGAAAGAAGGCGAGAGAAGACAACTAACATGGAACGTTATGGTAGGTACATAACTTCTAATTTATGCACATTGATATGTTGTCAAGAGAAAAAAATGGCGGTATGTACTATAAATTAATATTTTCTAATAAGAGTTTTCTCTTAGTCATGTACGTATTAGGAATAATCATTCCTACAGTGAGGGGATAGTGATCTTGAATTTTGATAGACCTGAGTAAATACCATTAGTAATTTTCCAGGGCTCAGCAATGCCTTTGCTAAAACAAAGAGCTTTGCATTTGTATTGTCTTATTAGCAGCTAATTGAAAGATGTGTTTTTTTATAAAGTGATTTAAAGTTGCATGGTCTTTACAGTCTGAAGTGCAAGACATTAACTTGTTCAGTTTTTTGTTTTCTTTGCAGTCTAGAACTTTCTGACCTTATTTCCTTGTTTGTATTTTTATATTGGTTCTGATTTGTACTGTACTGAGTTACTGTTTGTATTTTTTATGTATGCTCCCTACATAGATTTTGGCTTGAGTGGTAGTGTTGTGAACTGTTTTAGTCCTGTTTTTATTCCTGCATACAGGATAGTAGTGTTCAGAGACAAGAAAGGTGTACTCCTCTGCATACCCACTTTGACTAGAGTCAGTTGCAGTCTTTGTCTGATTTGTGCCCCTTATTCGCACACTTTATGTCCAAGTAGTATATTTGAATGTATAAATGGGCCCCACCCTCCCACCCCCATCTCAAGATGGGTGAGCTGGATCACTCCCATCCCTCCCTGGCCATTTCCTTCAGAATCCAAAATGCTAATCCACACCAAGGTAGTCTGGGCTGCATCTTCTGTGATATGGAGCTGCAAGGACTTTTAAGGAAGTTATATGACTTCTCTGACTATTGAAAGGCCTTTTACTTTAGTAGCCCCTATCCCCTGGCCAGGTGATTATGCTCTTCCACCACTCCACTCATGTTTTTGCTTCCATTTGTCTGAATTTGGTGAATTTCAGGTTGTCCTTGATATTCATGTTTCACTGTTGCAGTCATTACATTCGGGTTATCCATTTGCAGGTAGCCCTCAGTCGGCCTGATTAACAAAGTCTTGGGTCCTGCGTCGGTTGCTGTCCCTTCTTCCATGACGTCAGGGGAATAAAGCATGCAGTCGATGCCATTACACCAGTCTTTCTTGCCGTGTGGTGCCTGAAGCAGAAGCAGTTCGCAAGTGCCGGTCGGCTGACTCCTGAAATTTTCGTTTTAGAGTTTCAGAACCGAAGTCTTAAACTAAAAGCCAAATAATCCCGTTGGGGAAACTTTTTCTTGCTCCTTACTGATGTCCGTAAAAGTTAATAATTGCATTACTTGTGGAAAGCAAATACCTCATAAAGATTTTCATTCGTACTGTTCCTTGCTTAGGCCCTGACCGCGACGTACCTTGCTGTCGGTTTTTGTGCTTTATTTAATCAGTGCACTATCCGTCATCTGTACATTTTCGCCTCTAAATATGTTGGTTCTCTGTTTAATTATCCAGAAATGTTGATGGTTTGCCGTCCGACTACCGGGATTCTGAAAAAACACAAAGATAAAGACGGAGACAGGCTGCCGAGGTCCAAAACTGCCGATGACTCTTCTCCTAAGTCAGTCGACAGCTCGCCGGTATTTAGTGAGGTGCTTTCGTAGCCCCTGATACCTGCTACTTCTGATTCGCAGGCCTCTGAGACCCATTTGGAGTCCGGTATGCCGTGAGATAATTCAACTATAGAACCCGTGGATGTCTCTACCTTGGATGGGTCTGGAGCCGCTGTGCAGACACCGGCTTCTGAGGGTGTATTCAGGCCTATGGACTTGCAAATTAAACAGACGTCTCCTTCTCTTGGGCCTAAATCTCGAACCATGCCTAAAAAAGACGCCGCCTAGGCCACATGCTCAGGCCTCTATGCCCAAAAAAGAAGTAAGAATGGCTGAAGATCTAATAACTCTAATCTTTGTTGCCAACCCCCAACCCCCCTTTTCTAAGAGGCCAGGGACTGAAGTGGTTTATGAATCTTCTGACCAGGATTCTGTTTTTTCTGATTCTTCTGATCTGGATTTGCCCTGATCTACTTATGAGGATTCTGATGCAGAGGACTCCATTCCCTCTGCTTCCCCTCCAGAGGATTTTTTCCTTTGGGGAAACCTTACATACTCTAAGGGAGCATTTCCACTGGGAAAGCCAGGATTTTTCTGATTCAAAAAAGAGGCTTGGGGATTTCTTACTCCTACCTCAGCATAGGCCTTTAGTTATTCCTCCTGTACTAGACATTGTTGATGATGCCTTTTTGGAATCTAGTTTGGCCCCTGATTCCTTGCCTGCTGCTCTCAGAAAACCAGACCGATACTACAGGGTCCCGTCCCTGAGTCACACAAGTTCCTTTTTAAAAAATCCTATTGTGGATCCAGAGACTTTTTTTTTACAGGGGCCCAAGGGCATTAAGGCTTCTACTGCTAAAAATCCTACCCCTTCTGATGGACTCCAGGGTGCTGGATAGATGGGGTAAGAAGGTTTACACTTCTGCAACCTTGGCCATTAGGGCTGTAAACTGCCAGTTTCATATGTTAGTGTCAGCAACATGTTATTGGATTGCTTAAACAGAAAATGATGTTTATTCCAAACTGTGTGGAAAATAAAGAATTACAGGATTTAATGCATTCTGCTGAACAAGTTTTAAAACATACTTTGCAATGTGGTTTTGATTCATTAGAGGCCTCTTGCAGGGCCGCTGTTACTGGGTCTGTGCTCAGAAGGCATGCTTGGCTTAAGGAACAATCTTTGCCTGATCATGTTAAAGCTAAATTGTTGGATGCTCCCTTAAATCAGGACCGCCTGTTTGGCACCCATGCTGTGGAAGTTCTTAAAAAGATGGAAGATAAAGCTAAATCTATGCAAACTGTTAAAGATTTCTTACAAGTTCAGCCTCCTAGATTTAGTAGGCACTGGCCCTCTTAAGAATTGGTCCTTTCCAGCCCCTTCCAGGTCTTCTCAAGCCAAACCCAGACACTTCCACTTCCACACCTGGGAGTAGTAAGACTCCCCCCTATGGTAAACTGTTTCAATGACTTCCTTTTAAAATTTCCAAGCACGTATCAACTGACTGCTCCTTTGGGGGGAAAGATTGCTCTTCATGCAAAGAACTGGGAACTCGTTACCCAGGACATATGAGTTTTTAAATCTAGTTTCCCAGGGATACAGATTTCACTTCCACACATTGCCAACACCAAGCGGGTGGCCGGACCTACCCCAAATCAGTGGGCAGAGGCCCCAAAACAAGTACTTTCTCTCTTAAGCATGGGGGCTATTCAACTGGTACCAGAAGAGGAAAAGGGACAAGGTTTCTACTCAAGACTTTTGCTGTTACCCAGAAAAGACCATTCATGGCGTCCTATCCTGGACCTGTCTACTCTAAACATTTTTTTGGAGATTCCAAAATTCAAGATGCTGACTCTTCACCAGTTACTTCTATGCTAGGCAAAGATGCCTGGTTGGCAACCCCAGATTTAAGAGGCATACCTGCACATCCCAATCGGGGAATCTTGAAGAAGATCTCTACGCTTCAAAGCAGGCTACATGCACTATCCGTTCTCTGCACTGCCCTTTGGCTCATCTACTGCACCCAGGGTGTTCACAAAGTGCCTAGCTCCAGTTATTGCATTTTGCAGGCAAAGAAATATTCAAATATACCCATACCTGGACGATTGTCTAATTCGGACAGAAAGCCAGGACATCCTTTTGAATCATCTGGCCTTTGTACAGAAGGTTCTAACTTGTCTGGGGTACACCATAAATGAAAAGAAATCACACCTGGTACCCTGTCAACAAATTATATTCCTGGGAGCAAGCTTGAATACAACTTCTCAGATGGCTTACCTCATGCCAGAGAAACTAATTCATTTGACAACCTACTTCAAACAAGTGGCCACAAAAACACTGCTACCTGCAAGACAAATACTGCAAGCCTTGGGGTTCATGGCCTCCTGCATTCTTCTAATTCCATATGCAAGACTGCATATGAGGAAACTACAGTGGTATCTAAAAAGTCTATGGTGTCAACATTCTCAGGATCTAGAAGCAATGATTTCTATCGTACCTTGCCTATGCCTAGAGTTCCTCCTGGTGGGCAGAGGCCTGCCACCAAAACAAGGGACTACTTTTCACACCACCCCCTGCCGCCCAAACCCTAACAGACGCATCAGACTACGCATGGGGGGGCTCACTTGGCAGGGAAGTGCATTCAGGACAAATGGAACCCAAGTCAAATGCATCTGCATATCAATCAAAAAGAAATGTTAGCTGTACAGAATGCTCGGACAGCCTTCAAGGACCACATTCTTCCAGGACAACTAATGGTAAAAATGGACGACAACACTGTTATGTGGTACATAAACAAATAGGGGGGTACACATTCTTACCCCCTCTGCAGACTAGCCATGGCATTGTGTCACACAGCCTTGAGCTACCAGGTACACGTACAAGCTCAATTCCTGCCAGGAAAATTAAATACACTGGCAGACTAATCAAGCAGAAACCTCATGGACCCACACGAGTGGAAACTATAACCAAGGATTTCCAACATGTTGACAAGCAGGTGGGGGAGCCCAGATATAGACCTGTTTGCCTTTCCCCAGAACTACCAATTGGACAAATTTGCACAAGGGCTCCCCACAAACAAGCCTGGAAAGTGGATGCTCTGTTCTTCAGCTGGAAAAACCTATCAGTCTATGCCTCCCCCCCCCCCTCTGCCTCTGCTCTCCAAAGTACTAAAAATCAAACTGGACAAACCAAGGATGATTTTGATTGCTCCAGACTGGCCATGCCAACACTGGTACCCCCTTCTGTGCAGTGTGTCATGGTTATCCCCATGGCACCTGCCTTTGACTCCTTCCTTGTTGTCTCAGCAGGAGAACCAGATTCTGCACCCTCCGCTTCAAACACAACCTTGCAGCCTGGCTAATTACATAATCTCTCCTTTACCTTCCCTCAGTAAACCTGTGATGGATATCATTTTAGAGGCAAGGAGGCCTAGCACTAGAAAATCCTATGTTTAAAAATGGAAAAGATTCTGTGCCTGGAACTTATCTCAAGGGATAAGCACAGGAGCGCCCAATTTACCTCAGATTTTACAATACTTAACTGAGATGCTTCACAAGGGCCTGTCTTTTTCCTCCATTAAAATCCACGCCTCAGCCATTTCAGCTCATTATAACACAGAATCCCCCCTCTTCTCTCATCCACTGCTCAAGCAGTTCCTCAGAGGGGCCAAAAAATTGAGACCACCCAGGAGAGCTCCAACCCCAGCCTGGGACCTTAACTTTGTTTTGGAGAAACTCACTCTACCTCCTTTCGAGCCAGCTGCTACTGCAGATTTAAAATTTCTTTCTTTGAAAAGCAGCTTTCCTTTTAGCAATCACTTCAGCTAGAAGGGTATCTGAATTACAGGCCCTTATGGCAGTGGAGCATTTCATCATCTTTCACGCGGATAGGGTGTCCCTCAGAACCAATCCATCCTTCATGCCTAAGGTGGTATCCAGTGTGGCTCGTAATCAGTCCATTCATTTGCCAACCTTCTTTTCCAATCACAGAACAAAGGGGAACGGATACTGCATTCCTTAGATGTGCACAGACAACTCAGATTCTACTTGGACATGACTAAGCTTCAAAGGAAATCTGAACAACTGCTGGTAACATTTGCTGCAGGGGCAGAGGGGAAGGCTATTTCAAAGCAAAGCATTTCTAAATGGATAGGCCATTGCATTAATTTCGGCTATAAGCACCATGGAAAACCTATCCCCCAGGGGATCAGACCTCACTCCACCAGGGCTGCATCTACCTCTACAGCCTTTCTCAGAGGCGTCCCTACCAGGGACATCCTAGAAACTGCTACCTGGAGTTCTGTACATACTTTCACCAAGCATTATCATTTGCCAATTTTCTCTAAATCCAGAGCTGGCTTTGCCACTGCAGTCTTGCAGGGCTTTATAGCTGGTCGTAATGCTATCTAAATTCCTCCTCCTAACCATAGCTTTGGGAATCTACCCAAATGTAATGACTACAACAGTGAAACATGAAGAACATAGTACATTTGTCTACACTTACCATAAATGTAAATGTTTGAGAGTATTCACTGTTGCAGTCCTGGTTACCCTCCCTCCAGCTCCCTAACTTCTTTTGGCTATACCTCTACTTTATTTTACTATGCTTAAAAGCCTTTTTGGTGTATTTGCTTGTTTGTTGGAGGTATATCATTGTACTTTTTTATATTTAATTGCTCCCAATTAGGGGGGCACCCGACATCTGGGGCAAGAAAAACTGATGTAATGGTGTCAGCTGCATGCTTTATACCCCTGACGACCTGACGTCATGGAAGAAGGGACATCAACCGACGCAGGACCCAAGGCTTTGTTAACCAGGCCGACTGTGGGCTACCTGCAAGCAGATAACCCAAATGTAATGACTGCAACAGTGAATACACTCTAACATCTACATTTATGGCAAGTGTACACAACTGTACTGTTCTTTCCCAGTGGTGGAATTAAAAAATAGGGTTTTCTGTCGGTCATCTGGGTTTCATAGCTGGCATAATTGGAGTGACACCTGGTGATTGATCCACTGGAAAGAGAGAAAGGGGCATTTCCTCTACCCTTAGGTTAGTGTTTTTACACCACATTTGTCCTATGTCTGTAGTGGTAGCTCAATGAAGGAACATATAAACTGCTGCAACAGGAAGGATTCAAATACCGCATACTTCAGTGACTGTGCTGCATTTGTTGTATATATGTGAGGCAGCAATCCCCAAAACTGCCGTGCCTGTATGTCATGCATTGATTAGTTATCTGTGATGCAACAGTCTTCAAAACTGTCAGACAAAAAAAAAAAAAAAAAAAAAAAAAAACAGCCAGGACTTTCCAAGATGGCTTCACACTGATCAGCAGCTTAACTTCAGCTCTGCCAGTGCGAAAAAAAAAAAAAAAAACTGAAACACAAGGGTCGAAACCGTCATTTTTAGTGAATTTAGTTGTTGGCTAGTAAGTACACTGCCTTGATGTCAGCAAAGAAGAAACTAACAAAGCCTGCAAAAATCTACTAGAAAAGGTGAAGTGAAAACACTGACTGGGAAGAATCCTGCAGCTATTCAGCAAAAAGCAGTTTTAAGCTCCAGTGCACGTGCAAGACATGACTTCCAGTAATTTTGAGGGAAAAAATGTCAAATGTGCTCAGAACTGATTAAAATAAACAAAACACTGAAGGAGTATATCAACTGAAATAACAGAAGGCTGGAAAAATGGAAGAAGCTTTAAACAGATATTCAGACGAGTTGACAAAACTGCAAGTCTCAGAGGTCAAACTGAAGAAAACACTGGCTGAGTATGAGACTGCACAAGAGCATGTTTCAACAAATGATAGAATTAGAGGACCCGACCACTTGGGGAAAATCGTGAGATTCTCTGCTGTACCAGAGAAACTAGTAGGAACAGCCTGTATTAATTTTTAAGAAGGCACAAATAAGCAACTGGACTGGTATTCCGCAATAGGCACTGTTAATTGAAAGGGCACATATGTGTGTATATGCTCTGAATCTGGCCATGGAAAAGCAGCCAATACATTTTATTGGTAAAGATGCAAACCTTCCAGCAGAAAGAGTTGATCCTGAAAACTGTGTGGCAAAAGGGTAAAGGTATTAAAAGTTGGAAACAGTAGAATGTTTGTGGGAAATGTTTATTCACTGTACACTAAGCAAAAGAAAAACAAATGTATTCCAGTAATCGGGTTATTTTGAGAGGCAGGTGTGAGATTCAACCTGCTATATCCATTTATCTTCATAATATTTTTTTCCTGGAGAATCAGTCATTTTTTTATATGGAACAGGGTAAGCAGGAAATACAAAAGTCTGTCCCAAAGAGTGACCCATCAAGCTGAAGGGGACTCTGCTTTATTGTAAGAAGAATGAGAAACGCAACAGAGACTTTGCCAGTAAAACCTTTTCCAGTGTTCCAAAAGAAAATGCTTGAATGTGAGAGCAAAGCACAGGAGATGACCAGAAGAATTGTGAGTACCTTGGAATTGGACCAGAATCTGGAGTTGCGAGATGGAGATGATTAGGAAGATGACCAGCAACATGGAAATGAGTAAATGTAAGACTACAAAGCATCAATCACATTTGTGAAATTCCTGGTTTGGCACCTATGCCTCTAATGGACACCGGCAGCCTGTTAATCTTCCAGGCCGCTGTAAAGGTTTCTCCTCTGAAGCCCCTGCTTACACTTATCAAGGGTATCAGAACTTGTCAGACATTTGGGAGACATGGCTAGGCTTAAAAAGGCCTCTGTGTTTTTTAGCCTAGTAAATGCCTATAAACCTGTATAAGAAAAAAGTGGAAAGTGGCTGACTTTGTTAAACTTGTGGGGAGCTGAAAAGCATTTGCCTCACTTAATGTTTGGAAGGACACTGAGGGGAACAAGAAATGGAAGGACACTGAGGGGAACAAGAAATGGAAAAGGGCAAACACTGAGGGGAACAAGAAATGGAAAAGGGCAGAACGATTTTTATCCTTAACAGTATAACACATGCAATTTATTATGTTCAGCCTACTTACCCCCCAGGATTTTACCCTGGCCCTGTGCACTCCCGACCTTAGTTCCCAGTGCCTCTGTCTGGTAGAGCCACTGGAGAGATCCCTGGGGTGAAATTTTCTATTTCCCATCCACTCATCGAGATGCCACTTGAAGAGGCCCAGTGAGGTGCTCTGTTTTGAGATGTATGGAAGTCTATTCCATAGCATGGGCAGTCTCTGGGCTATGAACCTGTCCCTCCAGTATGTTCTGTTGATTGTGGTAATGAGGTTGAGGTCCCTGGAGAGTGTGGTGTGGAGGGATTGGGATTTCTTTAGATGTAGCATTTCTAACAGAGCTGGGTCAGACATGGCTTTGTAAGTAAAGCAGAGATCGCCTCTTAAGTAGGCGATATGAGTCCGAGAATAGCTGGAGTTTTTTTTAGTCTGTCCATATAGGACAAGTGTTTAAGGCCTAGGATCCTCTTTGTGAGGTACTTTTGTGGCCTCTCCAGTTTATGCAGGTGTCCAGTGAGGTACATGTCAAATGGGCATTGTACTCTGATTGGTCTAATGAGGGAAGAGTAGAGGGAGACTGACCTCTTTTTTTTTTTTTTTTTTCCCCCCCCCGGATGAAAAACCCTTAATGAGATGTGCCACATAGAAGGACTTTCTGACCACAGTGAAAAGTATTTTTAGTTCTTGTATGTGATAAAACTACTAAAGTTGACAGATGCCTTTTTCCCTTTTCTTCTGTGTCTTCTTTTTTTATAGGTTCATAGGTAGATACTAGGCTATCTGCCTGAAGGCATTTGTAAGCCTAGCCAGAATGTGTTGGCTTTCGCCGCCCCCTTAGATTAGTTCCCTGTGCCTCTGTCCAGCAGAGCCACTGAAGTGATCCCTGGGGTAAACTTTGTTTCCCATCCACTTGTCAAGGTTTCTCTTGAGTGTTAGCGAGGAGCTCTGCCTAATGTAGATTGGAATCATGTTACAAAGCATGGGAAGTCTCTGGGACAGGAATCTATCCCTCCAGCATGCCCTGTTTATTGTTGTGGTGAGGTTTAGATCCCTAGAGCGTGTGGCTTGAGGGGATAAGGTTTTCTTCAGGTGGAGCATGTCCATCAATTCTAGGTTGGACATGGCCTTGTATGTCTGGCAGAGATCACCTGTGAGTAGGCGGTATGCAACAGAGTACAGCTGGTGTTTCTTCAGTCGAGCTGCATAGGACATCTGTTTGAGGCCAGTTATCTTCTCAGTGAGGTACTTCTGTGGTCTTTCCAGCTGTTGCAGGTGTCTTGTAAGGTACATCCCAAATGGGGCACTGTACTCTATGATGGGTCTGATGAGTAGAGGGGCACAAAGGATGCAAACCCTTTTCTGATTTAGGTGGGCCACATAGAAGGATTTTCTAACCACTTTGGCAATGTGATTATCAAAGGAGAGATTACTATCTACTTGGGTCCCTAGATCCCTTATTACGTTTTCCGTATTTAGGGGGCAGCTACCTATGTGGTAGTTTGTGTGTACTTTGTTTTTTCCAAAGGAGATGACTATGCACTTTTTGGCATTTAGCTTGAGGGCATGATTTTGTCACCAGGTATCAGTCTCAGTGAGACACTTTTGGAGGATGTCTGTGTCAGTCGGAGAGTCAATTATAGCCCCTAGTTTGCAGTAGTCTGCGAACTTGGTCAGCCATAGTCCTCCTGTGCTTGCCTGTACCTCTGAGAAGTATATGCTGAACAGGACTGAGCCCTGGGGAACGCCACTTGTAACCGGTTTAGAGTCAGACCTAGCTCCTGCAACTCTCACCATGTGGGTTCTGTCTGTGAGCCAATTGGCAACCCATCTTGAGACATAGGGGTTTATGTTCAGGCTGGTGAGCTTGTCTATAATACCAGAATGGGGAATGGTGTCAAAGGCCTTTGCGAGGTCTAGGTATGCTGTGTGTGCCACCTTTCCCTCATCTATAGCCTTGGTAACTGTCTCAAAGAAGTCCACCAGGTTTAGGAGGCATAATCTGCCCTTAACAAAGCCAAACTGGGTAGGGTCCAGTGTTTGGAGCTTTCCAATGTCTCTGTTAATTAGTTCCATGATGATGCGCTCCATAGCCTTGCAGACCAAGCTAGTCAGGCTTATAGGGCGATAGTTTCCGGGGTCTGTTGTGGCTCCACCTTTGTGGAGCAGAATAACTGTTGCTGTGCACTACTCTATGGGTACATAGCCTGCGGAGAGGCTGAGTTTGAACACTGTTTAGATGAGGGGTTAGTCTGTCTTTTGAGCTCATGTAGGATGCTGCCTGGGACACCGTCTGGTCCCATTGATGCTGTGTTGTTGGCTTTGGCGAGAGCTGTTTTAACCTGAGCATCTATGATTTTAGGGGCTCTACATTCTTGTATGGTTATGGGCCCTTTTGGGTGTGAGAGGGTGATGTGTTTTGTGCCATTCTGCATTAACTCCGGGCAAATCTCAGCATTGCCACTTAGATTTTTGACATAACCACAAGGCATTCTTTAGCTATCTTTGGAGTCCTTAGCAATTTTTCTTTCGAAGCTCGCCTTGGACAATTTTATAGATTTCGTAGTTTCTTGCTGATACTGATCAGGACGGTCTTCCCTTCTTGGGATTTTACTCTTTTCTGTACTAGTTTCCTCCTTCTATTGTATAGCTTGTTTATGGCAGGGGTCCACCAGACTGGTTTCCTTTTCTTGGAGGAGTGAGTCTTTGTGTTGCTTGGGATAGCACGATCCATGCATTCTTGTAGGTGCTCGTAGAATGCATTAGTAAAGGCTTTTGCAGCTTGAACAGCGTTATCCTTTAGCATGGGGGCTTTGAAACTTTCCACCTCGGTCTTAAGTAATGTGAGGCTTGCCTTTGAAAAGTTATTCACAGTGGTTTCCTTTTCTGGGGGTGGGGGCGGAATGTGGATATCCAAAGTGATTTGTTTGTGGTCAGATCTAACCAGCTGAGGGGTTGACCTCTGGTGTGGAACACCGGTCGCCCATGTTGGTGATGACCAGGTCCAATATGTTGTCACCTCTGGTGAGAGTGTTGGCCAGTTGATCCAGGGCATTTGAGTTTATAAATTCTAGGAAATGTTGGGCAAGGGAGTTGGTACTTGAGTAGTTCTCCCAGTTAATGTTTGGGTAGTTGAAATCACCCAATATTAGGGTGTTTGGTAGGACCTTTGTTTCCCAGTGTTTCCAGAAATGTGAAATGGGAGTCCTGGGACATGGTGGATAATCTGTAGCAAGCTACAATCTGCATTGCAGTTTTGCCCGTTGTTAGTTGCACATGGATGATCGCTGAAGCATCGTGCTGTGCCACTAACCTGGTGGTGTGGGTATCCTTGATGAATATGGATACTCCCCCACCTTTTGTATTTTGGTCCGGGTTCTGTGGCCGAAATGTATGGTATGAGTTGTAGCCTGGTAGTGCTGTGGTAATCTCTGGAGCCTTAAACCAGTTTTCTGTTACTGCACATATATCGATTTTCTGTATACTGAGGAATGCCTCAAGTGCGTGCATTTTGAGGTTTAGACTTCTGGCATTGAGAAGCATTACCCTTAGATTTTTGTTACTTGTGCTATTTATGGCGGTGGGTTTGTCTTTTGAGCCTTGCCTAAAAAAGGCACTATGGGGGTAGCAAGAGCCTTGGCCAGTATTCGAAAGCCTAAAGGTGACTGGTGCAAGCAGTCTCTAGCGAAGCAGCGTGGCTTGTCGAGCATGTCATCCCAGGAGGACAGACACTGGATCCCCTTTGAATGACACCAGAAACTTAGCCAATTGTTGAAATTGATAATTTTTTCTTTATACCGTTGTATCATTCTTGGTGAGGGCAGGATGCTACTCTGTGTTAGGCTCATACTGGCCTGGGCTACGTGGTCATAGAGCTCTTTCATGTCTCTGTTCATGTACTGCAGGGAGGTATGGCTCAGGTCATTCACACCAACATGGACAATGACAGAGTCATTTTTGTACTTGTTCTGGAGTGACCTGAGTGCTTGTGTTATGTGGCGGATCCTGGCACCCGACAGGCAGCTAACAGTAACCTTCTCCCTTATTTAGCCTAGTGAGTGGGACATCAGTGTGCCTGACTATAGAGTCACCTATTTGGTAATAAGAAATTTAGGCATTACAGTGCAAAAAGAAAAGCTAAACAAAATCATGTTTGTTAATGGGCTGTAATCTTGGGTTGTTGAGAGAGAGAGTATGGGGTGGATGCAAAAGTACACAGATCATAATATATGTAGAGAATATTTTTTTTTTCTTTTGCATAGGTGAATGTCTGTATGAAGACTCTTTGCTTAATCTGATAAATTTAAGTGGAAACAACTAAAGAAAACACCACATATAATGAAGTTTTCAGCTTGTCTTTCTGGCTGCAGCAGAGGACTACATATTTTTCTTATGTTTCCATGGAGACAAGCTGATAATAGGGCAGTAAAAACTAGAATACTGGTTTCTTCAAGGCTAAGAGTTAACTGATGTTCATAGTGTTTCACTGTTGCAGTCATTACATTTGGGGTAATCTGCTGGCAGGTTGCCTTCAGTCGGCCTGATTAACAATGTTTTGGGTCCTGCGTCGGTTGCTGTCCCTTCTTCCATGACGTCAGAATGTCAGGGGTATAAAACATGCAGCCAACCCCATTACATCAGTCTTTCTTGCCACACGGTGCCCGAAGCAGAAGCAGTTCGCAAGTGCCGGACGGCCGACTCCTGAAATTTTCATTTTCGAGTTTCAGAACCGAAGTATTCAACTTAAAGCTGTTGGGGAAACTTTTTTTCTTGCTCCTTACCAATGTCAGTAAAAGTTAATAATTGTATTACTTGTGGGAAGCAAATATCTCATAAGGATTTTCATTTGTACTGTATTCCCTGCTAGGCCCTGATCACGATGTACCTTGCTGTCGGTTTTGTGCTTTATTTAATCAGCGCACTATCAGTCGTCTGTACATTTTTGCTTCAAAGTATTTTGGTTCTCTGTTTAATTACCCAGAAATGATGTCGGTTAGCCATCTGACTACCAGAATACTGAAAAACGCAAAAAAAAAGACAGGCCGTTGAGGTCCAAAACTGCCGACGACACTTCTCCTAAGCCAGTCGCCAGTTCACCGGTACTTTGTCAGGCGCTTTCACATTTGTACTGTATTCCTTGCCTAGGCCCTGACCATGACGTACCTTGCTGTCTGTTTGTGCTTTATTTAATCAGCGCACTGTCCGTCTATACATTTTTGCTTCATAATATTTCGGTTCTCGGTTTAATTATCCAGAAATGACATTGGTTAGCCATCTGACTACTGAAATACCGAAAAAACGCAAAGAAAAAGAGGAGGTCCAAAACTGCAGATGACGCTTCTAAGTCAGTCGCCAGTTTGCCGGTACTCAGTGAGGCCCTTTCGCAGCCCCTGATTACCCACTACTTCTGATTTGCAGGCCTCTACTAAAGACCCAGTCGGAGTCCGGTATGCCACGAGATGCTTCACATATGGAACCCGTGGATGTCTCTACCTTGGATGGGTCCGGAGCCGCTGAGCAGACACCGGCTTCTGAGGGTGTATTCAGGCCTACAGACTTGCATATTAAACCGACTCCAACTTCGGTGCTAAGGCCTAAATCTCGATCTATGTCTAAAAAACCGGCGCCCAGGCCACATATTCAGGCCCCTATGCCTAAAAAACAAATGATTAAAATGGCTGAAGATTTAATTACTCTAATCAGGGGAAGTCAACCCCCCCCTCCAAGAGGCCTAGGATTGAATTTGACTATGAATCTTCTGAACAGGACTCTTGTTTCTTCTGACTCGCTTAATGATCTGGATTTGTCCATACCTACTTATGAGGACTCTGATGCAGAGGATTCCATTCCCTCTGCTTCTCCACCTGAGGATTTCTCTTTTGGGGAAACTTATACATACCTTAAGGGAGCATTTCCACTGGGAAAGTCAGGATTTCTCTGAATCCAAAAGGAGGCTTAGGGATTTCCTCCTCCTTTCTCAGCATAGGCCTTTGGCTATATCTCCTGTACTAGATATTGTTGATGTGTTTTCGGAATCCAGTATGGCCCCTGATTCCTTGCCTCCAGCCCCTAGCAAACCAAACAAGTACTACAGGGTTCCTGAGTCCCACAAATTCCTTTTCAAAAATCATGTTGTGGACCCTGAAACCATTTCTCAGGGGCCCAAGGGCATTAAGGCTTCTACTGCTAAAAATCCTACCCCTTCTGATAGAGATTCCAGGGTGCTGGATAGATGGGGTAAAAAGGTTTACACTTCTGCAACCTTAGCAATCGGGGCTTTAAACTGTCAATTCCATATGCTAAAATATCAACAACATATCATGGGACTGCTTAAACAGAAAATGATGCTGATTTCTGACTGTGTGGAAAGTAAAGATTTGCAGGATTTATTGCATTCAGCTGAACAAGTTGGCAAACACACTTTGCAGTGTGGTTTTGATTCCTTAGAAGCCTCTTGCAGGGCTGCTGTTATTGGGTCTGTGCTTAGAAGGCATGCTTGGCTTAAGGAGCAATCTCTGCCTGATCATGTTAAAGCAAAACTTTTGGATGCTTCTTTAAAGCAGGACCTCTTATTTGGCAGTAAGGCTGAAGAAATTCTAAAAAAGATGGAAGATAAAGCTAAATCTAAATCTATGCAAACTGTGAAAGATTTCTTACAAGTGCAACCTCCTAGATTTAGTAAGCAATGACCTACTAAGAACTGGTCTTTTCCAGCTCCTTCCAGAGCCACTACGGCCAAACCCAGACATTCCAAAACCACCAGGTTTCAGTCCCAGGGGACTTTCAGAACTAAGCAATGGGGTGCTTTCACTTCCAAATCTGGAAACAACAAGGCACCACCCTATGGTAAGCAGTCTCAATGACTTCCCTTTGAAATTACCAAGCACTTACCTCTTAGCCACCCCTTTGGGGGGAAAACTGACTCTTCATTCAAAAAACTGGCAACTTGTAACCCAGGACAAATGGATTTTAAATATAGTGGCCCAGGGATACAGTTTTCCTTTCCACACACTGCCAACTCCAAATGGGTGGCCAGACCTGCCCCCAAATCAGTGGGTAGAGGCTCAGAAACCAGTATAAACATGGGGCTATTCATCTAGTACCAGAAGAGCAAAAGGGACAAGGTTTCTATTACAGACTTTTCCTGGTACCCAGAAAAGACAAATCATGGAGTCCAATTCTGGACCTGTCTACTCTAAACACCTTTCTGGACATTCCAAAATTCAAGATGCTGACTCCACCAGTTACTTCCTATGCTAGGCAAGGATGCCTGGTTGGCAACTCTCGACTTAAAAGGCTTACCTGCATATCCCAATCAGGGAATCTTGCAGAAGATTCATACGCTTCAAAGCAGGCTGCATGCATTATCAGTTCTCTGCACTGCCCTTTGGCTTGTCTACTGCGCCCAGGATATTCACAAAGTTCCTGGCTCCAATAATTGCATTTTGCAGGCAAAGAAATATTCAAATATATCCATACCTGGACGATTGTCTAATTCAGGTAGAAAACCAGGCAACTCTTCTAAAACATATGGCGTTTGTAAAAAGACTTCTAACCTGTCTAGGGTACACCATAAACAAAAAGAAATCTCAAATAGTACCCTCTCAAAAAATTACATTTGTGGGTACAAGCTTGAATACAATAGCCCAGATGGCTTTCCTTACACCAGGAAAGCAAATTCATTTGGTGACGTACTTCAAACAAGGGGCCACAAAAACCCTGTTATCTGCAAGGCAAATACTTCAAGCCTCGGGGTTCATGGCCTCAGGCATTCTTCTAATTCCATATGCAAGACTACATATGAGGAAACTTCAGTGGTGCTTAAAAAGTTTATGGCGTCAGCATTGTCACAGCCTGTAAACAATGATTCCTATCATACCTTGACTGCGCCTAGAGTTCATATGGTGGGCAGAGGCCTGCCACCAAAACAAGGGACTGCCATTCACACCACCCCCTGCCACCCAAACCCCAACTACAGATGCATTAGACTATGCATGGAGAGCTCTTCTGGCAGGGAAGTGCATTCAGGGCAAATGGAGCCCAAATCAAATGCACCTTCATATCGATCAAAAAATAATGCTAGCTGTACAGAATTCACTGACTGCCTTCAAGGACTACCTTCATCCAGGACAATTACTGATAAAGATGGACAGCACCACGGTTATATGGTACGTAAATGAGCAGGGGGGGGGTACACATTCCTACTCCCTCTGCAGACTAGCCATGGCATTGTGGAACATGGCCTTGAGCTACAAAGTACCAATAAAAGCTCAATTCCTGCCAGGAAAGCAGAATGTTCTGCCAGACGAACTAAGCAGAAATCTCATGGACCCTCACGAATGGAAACTGGAACCATGGATTTTCTAACATGTTGACACGCAAATGGGGGAGCCCAGCCAGACATGGATCTTTTTGCCACAACCCAGAACTACCAGTTGGACAAATTTTGCACAAGAACTTGTCAAAAAAAGCCTGGAAAGTAGATGCTCTGTCCTTCAGCTGGAAAAACCTATCAGTCTATGCCTTTCCCCCTCTGCCTTTGCTCTCCAAAGTTCTACTAAAAGTCAAACAGGACAAGCCAAAAATGATTTTGATTGCTCCAGACTGGCTTCGCCAACACTGGTACCCACTCCTGCACAGTGTGTCACACATTTCTCCGTGGCACCTGCCTCAGACATCTTCCTTACTGTCTTAGCAGGAGAACCAAATTCTGCACACTCAGCTCCAAACATTGAATCTGGCAGCTTGGCTAATCACTTTAAATTCTCCCTAAGCATCCCTCAGGAAACCTGTGATGGATGTCATTTTGGAGGCGAGAAGACCTAGTACTAGAAAATTTTACGCTGGCAAATTGAAAAGATTCTGTGCCTGGAATCAATCTCAAGGGACGAGCACAACAGTGCCCAGTTTACTTCAGATTTTGCAATACTTAACTGAAATGCTTCATAAGTGCCTGTCTTTTTCTTCCATAAAAATCCATGCCTCAGCCATTTCAGCTCATTACAACACAGACCCCCCCCTTTCTCTCATCCTCTTCTAAAGCAGTATCTCAGAGGGGCCAAAAACTTGAGACCACCCAGGAGGGCTCCAACCCCTGCCTGGGACCTTAACTTTGTATTGGAGAAACTCGCTCTACCTTCTTTCGAGCCAGCTGCAACTGCAGACTTAATTTCTTTCCTGGAAAACAGCCTTCCTTTTTAGCAATCACTTCAGCTAGAAGGATATCTAAATTACAGGCCCTTGTGGCAGTGGAGCCTTTCATCATCTTTCATGCGGACAGGGTGTCACTCGGGACCAATCCACCATTCATGCCCAAGGTGGTATCCAGTGTGGCTCTTAATCAGTCCATTCATTTGCCAACTTTTTCCCAATCCACGGAACAAGGGAGAGCGGATTCTGCATTCATTGGATGTACACAGACAACTTAGATTCCACTTCGACAGGACTAAATCTTGAAGAAAATCTGAACAACTGCTGGTAGCATTAGCTGCAGGGGCAGAGGGGAAGGCTGTTTCAAAGCAAACCATTTCTAAATGGATAAGCCATTGTATTCATTTCTGTTATAAGCACCATGGAAAACTTATCCCCCAGGGGATCAGATCTCATTCCACCAGGGCTGCATCTACTTCAGCAGCCTTTCTCAGAGATGTTCCTACCAGGGATATTCTAGAAGCTGCTACCTGGAGTTCAGTTCATACTTTCACCAAGCATTATCACTTACCAATTTTCTCTAAATCCAGAGCTGGCTTTGCCACTGCTGTTTTGCAGGGCCATATAGCTAGCCCTAATGCTCCACTGCCACAAGGGCCTGTATAAATCCATCCTCCCAACCTTAGCTTTGGGAATCTACCCAAATGGAATGACTGCAACATTGAAACATGATGAACATAGTACAGTTGTGTACACTTGCCATAAATGTAGATGTTTGAGTGTATTCACTGTTGCAGTCCTGGTTACCCTCCCTCCAGCCCCCTGTTGTTCTTTTACTATACCTCTTCTTTCTTTTATTATGCTTAAAAGTCTTTTTGTTGTATTTGCTTTTGTTTGGAGGTATATTTTTGTGTTTCTTATTATATTTGTGGGGCACCTGACATCTGGGGTAAGAAAAACTGATGTCATGGCATTGGCTGCATGTTTTATACCCCCTGACAATCTGACGTAATGGAAGAAGGGACAGCAACTGACGCAGGACTTGAGACTTTGTTAATCAGGCCGACTGAGAGCAACCTGCCAGCAGATTACCCCAAATGTAATGACTGCAACAGTAAATACACTCTAACATCTACATTTATGGTAAGTGTAGACAACTGTACTTTTCTTAAAGCATGCAAGTTGTTTTCTCATCTGGGAGGGGAATATAGATAAAAAAAAACAATTAGTTTAAGTAGAAACATAGGAAGTAACCTTTTATCTTTGCATGGATAAACCTCCGTTTTGGGTTTAAGGAGGATTGTGTTAATAGCTGTCTGAAGTAGATGTACCTGTTAGGAGGATTAAACTTAATTATTCGAAGATGTACATAGTTATGTACGTTTGCATTAATTTAACAAGTTGTGGAGATGTCCTTGGAGTGTTTTTTGTTTTATTAGAATAGAAAGTCTTGTAAAATGTGACTGCTGCCAATGTTGATTAAAAAATGCACAAAGGATTAACCTGGGTACACCTACCACAAAAGCTAGAAATAGATATTTAAAAAAGCTGCTGTATGTAATAGGTGGGAATAATGACATCATAATAGTGACACTTTCCATATTTTTGGAATGTGAATGGCCTCCCAGGCATGAACAAAAAAGGAAAGTAATTATATAATTATATATAATTTATTATAATTATATTAAATACAGAGTGCAACAAGCAATGCTAAGGGAGACGCATTTGGAAAGAACTGGATGGCTATTCAGCAGAGTATCAGGGTCAAAGGAAAGGAGGGGTACTTAGATTTGTTGCTAAAGGAATGCCAATGGTGATAGAAAACGGGGTGGGGGTAATGACAGATTTGTGGTAGTAAGGAGCTACTGGGAAGGGAAGAGGATTACGATGGAACGTATTTATATTCCACCTAAAAAAAATTTCTGTCTTACCATAACATTCCATCTGTGTTATCTGTTCCATCCTCAGAACCGAGCCGGCCAATGTCAAACTCGCGTCAGCCTAAAACTCTCGAGCCAAGGTTCTACGCAGAATGCTCTACTCCGTGTTACCTCAGATAGAGTTTGCAAGTTGATAGATAAAAGTAGAGGCTATTTGTGGTCATAACCGACCTACCAGAAGGGAGTACATGAGATCAACCAAGAACCTCCGGATGGGGGATGGAGGGTGGGAAGTAATGAAATGAACAAAGATCAACAACACAGATGGAACGTTATGGTAAGGCATAACTTCTTTATCTGATGTTGTTAATCTTCGTTCATTCCTTACTGATGGGACAGAGTCCCCAGCTACCTGCATTCCTGGGTGGCCCTCGTGAAAGGACATTCATGAGCTCTACCTCTGTAGACCAAGTCCAGTTTGTAATGAAGAATAAAGATATGAGGTTTGTCCCAAGTCACAGCTGAGCAAATATCATTTGAGGGAAGCCTTAGCATGGAAGGCTGCTGAAGTTGCCATAGATCTTGTAGAATGTGCTTGGACTCTCTGAGGCAAGGTGAGATTGTTTTTGTTGTAAATAAAGGTGATACAATTTCTTGACCAAGAAGCCAGTGTAACTTTTTTTGATACAGGATGGACCCCGTCTAGGTCCAGAAAAATCTAGACACAGTTGGTTTGAATTATGGGTAGATTTTGTTCTGTCCACATAAAATCGTATTTGCTTATGAACATCCAAGGAGTGCAAGCAATACCCTTCCTTGTTAGAATGGCTAGGAAAGAACACTGGGAGATCAATAGACTGGTTAATCGTTCTGACACCACTTTTGGTGAAAAGATAGAATTGGTTCTCAGTGATACCCTATCCTTATGGAAGATAAAGATAAGGAGGTTTGATGCATAAGGCCTGAAGTTTTGACAGTTGTCTGGCCGATTGAATTGCAATCAGAAACCTAGTTTTCAAAGAGAGATATTTTACATCACAAGAGGATGCAGGTTCAAAGGGTGGAGCTGTTAAAGCTTGCAGAACCAAAGCCAAATTCCAAGGTTGTACA
The DNA here is from genome assembly GCF_019279795.1 of Protopterus annectens. Lineage (NCBI taxonomy): Eukaryota > Metazoa > Chordata > Ceratodontiformes > Protopteridae > Protopterus > Protopterus annectens. The sequence continues at coordinate 694,001,697 of NC_056733.1, forward strand.
GGTTCTCTGAAGGGAGGTTTTAGTTGGATAACTCCTTTCAAAAAAGTCTTGTGACAAAGTGAAGAATCTTGAAAACCAATATGAAAATTTGAGATGGCAGCTAAACATACACGGATAGTAGAGGCAGACACCCCAGAGTGAAAAAGTTGTGACAAGTAATCTAATTCCACTGAGACCAGGGCTGACAAGGGGTCTATTTGCTTATCTGCTGCCCGTAGAGAGAACCTCTTCCATTTGTTAAGATAGCTTAGTCTGGTGGACGATTTATGAGATGCAATAAGAATATTGTGCACAGAGTACAAAAGATTTTCATGCCTGGCAATCTTAGGAAGTGGAGAAACCAAGCTGCAAGTTTCAGGGTTGTTAGAATGAGGTGAATCAGACCCTGCGGATGGGAGCTCAACGTTTGTGATGGATTGAGGATCCATGGTTGATTTAGCAGGTGAGGCCAGAGGAAGAAACCAGACTTGTTGAGGCCAGTATGGAGCAATGATGATCACTTTGCTGTTCAACTGTGGTGCTTTCTTTAGAAATTGGGAGATGAGGGGAAGAGGTGGATAGGCATAAAGAAGACCCGAGGGCCAGGCGTGGACCTGAGTGTCCCTTGGTGACTGTCCCCCAGGGGGGATCAGGGCAAAATAGTTGCTGAACTTGTAGTTGGTTGGAGAGGCAAATAGATTGCAGCAAGGCTGGGCCCAGTGATGGAAGATTTTTGCTGTTATCAGAGGATTGAGGGACCACTCGTGAGGCTGTAAAATGCACCTGCTCAGTTTGCCTGCTATCGCATTAGAGCTCCCGGGAATGTGCATTGCAATCAGAAAGCAGTTGTGAGCTATCGCCCATTGCCAAATTCTCAAGGCCTCTCGGCATAACTGGTAAGATCTGGTGCCCCCTTTTTGTTGATGTACTGGACCACTGACATGTCTGATTTGGATCGCAGTAGTCCCTGACAGAAGGATGGAGTGAAATGCTTGCAACGCTAGAAGCACCGCCCTCAGTTCCAGGACATTGATATGCAAAAGGGCCTCTGTCTCTGACCACGTGCCTTGGACTGAGTTTCCCTGACATAGCCCCCCCCCCCAATCACAGAGGCATCCATGGTCATTGTGGCTATTGGTAGATGGGGGAGGGGTGAAAGGGCGAGACCATTGGGGATTTTGAGATGTCCACCAGAGTAAATCTTGTTTGCATCTCTGAGTCGCACTTTTATTTGAAAAGACAAAGGATGTTGTAGAGGGTACCACTTAGTGAAAAGTAGCCATTGAAGAAGTCTCCTGTGGAATCTGGCTAGGGGGAACAATGGTGATTGATTGACCCCAATAGCTAAAGTACAGATCGAGCTGGGGATTTGTGGTGACAGAGCAACGGTTGAACTTGTCTTATTCTCTGCTGGAAGGGATCCTGTGCAATTTCTTGTGTCCAACAGTACCCCTATGAATTCCAAAGACTGAGTTGGGGTTTTGTTGGATTTCTCCCAGTTTATAGTGATTTCAAGGCTTCAAGCTGTTAGGAGAGTATACTGCAGGGCTTCTTCCAGTAGATGCTTGAGGGCGGTAAGGAGCCAGTCGTCTAGATATGGAAATGCCTGGAATCCTTGAAGTTGCAAGTGAGCAATAACCACTGCCATGCATTTTGTGAGCACTCGGGCTGTAGAGAGATCAAAGGGCAGGGCTCAAAACTGGTAGTCACTGGCTCCTATACGGAAGCGGAGGCATCTTGAGCATTTGTCCCTCTTTATGTGGTAATACGCATCTTGAAGATCTACAGAGCACATCCAGTCGTCTTCTTCCAGAAGAGGAAAGATGGACTGAACCATGACCATCTGGAATTTCTCTGTTTTTACAAATGTGTTTAGTGTACTGAGATCCAGAATTGGTCTCCAGTCCCCTGTCATTTTTGGCACTAAAAAGAACCTTGAGTAAAATCCAGATCCTATCTGGTCTGGGGGGGACCGTCTGGATGACTGTCTTTTTTTTTTTTTTTTTTTTTTTGTGTGTGTGCTGCTGTTTCCCTTTGACTGGGTTGAACGTCGGGTAACACTCTTCATGAGACTGGGCAAAGAAGGAAGGGGATGTGATAGCTTCTGGATATAATCCGCTGTACCCAAGAGTCTGTTTATCTTTTGCAAGGCAGTAGGGTACAAGGAGAAACGACCCCTGACCACTTCCAGAGGTGAGCAGTCGAGCAACATTTTAGGAGCACTGATAGGTTTGGCCAGAGAAAGGATCTATAGAACCCTGGTTTCGTAGACATCCTCTGCCCCGAAAGGGGAATCTTCCATTGGAGTTTCCCCCTCTGCCTCTAGGGGAAAACTCGGCACATGTATCCCGGAAAGAACCCTGTGATTTCTTGTGCCAGATCTTCCCGCTCCTCTGATTTCTAGAATAGAATTGCTGAGGAGTGGAGTGTCTGACATCAATGGCAGACAAGGTTTTGCCATCTTGTTCACACCATGCCAGCATATCCTTGACTTTAGGGCCAAACAAAGAAGCAGCCTCTATGGGGGCATTCTTGAAGGAAGCCTTAAAGGAGTCTGCAAAGTCACAAAGGCACATCCAAGCATGTCATCTGGGGACTATACCTGCGCCTGCCGTTCTGGCCACCCCTTCCATTGCGTGAGAAATAAGACACACATGAAGAGTTGGAAATGGACTCTAGGGTGGCTGTCTGAGAAGCCACATTATCACGGACTTCATCAGAAACAGCTCCTGCCAAGGTTTCAGAGAGCTGGTTGATAAGATCTCGCAGAAGCCTGGTAAAATGTGCCAAATAATTCAAAGACCTTACGGCAAAGGTTGATGAAGCAAACGCATGCTTCCCTAATCTGTCAATCACCTGGGACTCCTTGTTGGGCGGATGGACAGTTTTGCTCTCTTCTGCCAAATCCTTCTTAGTAGCAGCTGCCACCACCATGGTGTCTACTGGGAGACCACATGACCAGTGGGGCTGCTCCGCGGGGGGGGGGGGGTGATAATGTCTTGTCCGGCCTCTTGGGTATCACTTCCATGGTATCAGGAGCCTTCCATGCGCACTGGATGATGAGCTGGATGAGCTCCATCGGCAGGCGGGGTGACCCAGGAGGTAGGGGCCGGGCACAAAAAGTTTGCAGGAATACGGATTCCTCAGAGGAAGGATTAGAGGGCTTGCAGTCACCCCTCTGTCTAAGGATCTCGAGGATGTCACCAATGGACACCATCAGAGGGCGACTGTGGGGACCCTTCCCCATTATCAAAATCCGTATCTTCAGTCAATAACTCCTCAGTGGAGTTCATGTGCTTCCTCTTGCACAGTGCTTTGCGGGGCACTTCCTCAGTGGGTGGTTCTGGGGAAGATTGCAAAGAGGGGGTCTCCTGAGGAGGAGAGACCTGAAGCTCTTCTGCCCGGTGTCCGGCAATTGCGGCATAGAGGGGGGAGAGGACTCCGACAAATGAGCTTTGCCAGCAGAGGAAAGCATCCTCTCCATTGCCTGGAGGAGGGATGGGAGCCCAGAACCGAGCACGACCACATCAGTGAACCCGCCCCCAGACCAGGAGTCTCAAGAGGACCGTGAACCTAAGAGAAGGAGCATCTCTGGAAGGTGCCATAGAAAAAATTGGCGTGGAGCCAGGCATGCCCTCCCCAATGGCACAGCCACCGGCCTGAGAAGAGCCTGATGCCCAGTGCACCAAGGGCCACAAGGACGACTCTGGTTCCAAAGTAAGATCCACTATTGGAGTCTGAGGGAGGGAAGCTGCTGTCTGAGTAATAGGCTTCGAGACTTGAATAGAAGTTGAAGGAGTATACGTTTGGGTTTGAGGCAAAATATGCTCACCTGAATGAAGGAACGTGTTTAACAGTTGAGAGAGACCTCTGGCACAAGCAACTGGTCAACTAGCCGCAATACAGCCTGCTCAGAAAGACTCTTGGTTGATCTCTTGGAGAAGGCTGATGGAGATTCTGGCCTTTCCAGGAAAGGATTATACTGACTACTTGCAATGAAGGGGAATATTTGGTCCTTGCTAGTTCAATAGGTGCAGAGCTTACAGTCGAGGAAGTCTGCACCGAAGAAAACTGTGTGGAAAAAGTCTGCGCCGAAGATGGCGCCGTGGTAGTTGAAGGTGTCTGCACCGTAAAGGCAAAGGTCTGCCCCGAAGGGTATGGTGCCATAGTGGAAAGTGTCTGCACTAGCAATAAGGAGGGTGCCGAGAAGGACTGCACCAAAGTACATATCTGTGCCAAAAAAGTCTGCGCCGTGGAGTACAGAAGAGTCAAAATTGGAGCCGAAGGTGACTGTACCAACGGTGCTAAAGGGGACTGAACCTGTACTGACGGTGCCGTTAGGGTTTGCGACAGAACTGTCAGAACCGTAGTCTGCACCGGAAACTCTGGTGCCGATATTGATAAAGGAGACTTGGCTGTAGTCAGGATCAGGATAATTTGAGGCAGTGCCGAGCTTGGAGCCGACAGGGTCACAGGTGGCAGTGCCAGAGTAGTCCTCAATTTCACCTTCTTGTGAGTAGACTCCCTATGATCTCCAGAGGGAGAAGGGAGTGACTTTGATGAAGAAGAGGAAGAATGCCTCTTGCGGGGTTTAACAGGAGGGGGTGAGCCCTCCGACCCAGACATGGCCTCAGAGAAAGGAGACTTGAGGAGACCATGCAAATCGAAGAGGGTAATAAAGGGAGAAGACTAAAGGGAGAGAGTCTAAAGTGTGCGATAGGGTAGGAAAATATTAGAATAAATTTGGGGGAAAATTTTAGAGTAACAATATATAAACTGTCAAAAAAATTGAAACTTAGCTGAGAGAGTGGCTTGACACGGCTGTTCAGCAACGCAGCAAACGAGATCTGAGGTAACAGGGGGTAGATCATTCTGGGTAGGACCTTGGCTCTAGAGATTTTGGCTGATGCGAGCTTGATATTGGCCTGCTCTGTTCCGAGGACAGAACTGATAACCCATCAGTAAGGAATGAACGAAGATTGACATAAGATCTGCTATTTAGCTTAAAATTTGTTTTGGGAGAAATAATCAGCTTTCAACAGGGAATATCACTTGTAGGTGTGGACTGGAATTTGATTTGCAACACTGAGGATGGATCTGGGAGGGGGTAGAAGGGAAAATAAAATATAACAAAAGAGGGTAGATTGCTGAAGAAATTTATGGAAATATTTGGTAGGAAAGACATGAGTTCAGTTGTAGGAACTCTTGAGAAAACTTACATACTCAAGGAGTAGTAACTGGACTAGACTTGACAGAAGGTATATTTCATAGGAACATGTGCATTTGAGAACTCTTGACACACATCCAATAACTATTTATTTCAGATTATATGGCAGTAATTAAGATAAAAATGAACCCCCTGAGTGGGGTAAAGAGGATACTGGGGGCAAGTAGTTATAGCATTTTCCAAGTCCCCCCTTTTGTGGCTATTTTTGTCTCTTAGATACTAAGTACAGATACAGTATTAAAGTGGAAAATAATTCCTAACATTTGATTTTGTGTAGATGCAGATGTAATTGTACTTGTGAAATGAGATGTCAGTTTGTTTGAACAGTTTTGGTGCTGAAATAACCATGAGTCATGTCTGTTCTGTGTATTTTTTTTATAGCTGTGATGCATGCTGTTTGTAGATGTCCTTCAAGGATGCATCTGCAGTCATCACATATGGGTTGTCCTGCCTCAGGCAGCCCTTCGGTCGGCCGGATTCCAAAGTCTGGGTCCGGCGTCGGCTGATGTTGCCCTTTCCCCGACGTCAGAGCGCCTGGGGTATAAAAGAGTCAGCCGACGCCATCTTCCTCAGTCTTTCTTGCCGCGTGGTGCCCGAAGCAGAAGCAGTTCGCAAGTGCCGGTCGGCCAGCTCCTGTAATTCAGCTACCGAAGACTTCAAAAAGCTAAGTACCCCGTTGGGGACTCTTTCTTGCCTCAGCTGATGTCAGATAAAGTTAATAATTGTTTAACTTGTGGGAAACAATTACCTCATAAGGATTTCCACTCTTACTGCCTAGGCCCAGACCACGACGTCTCGGCCTGTTCAGCCTGTGCTTCCTTCAACCGACGCACTCTTAGACGTCGGGCGGAGTTTGCAGAGGAATTTTTTGGGGCTAGTTTTTCGTACAATATGCCGTCGGAGACTCCGACTTCACATTTGATTAAGAAACAGAAGGACAAGGACCGACACACGCGGGCTGCGGTTTCGGCTGAAACCATGGCCAGGCCTACCGCGAGTGTCTCGGTCTCGGCTGAAACAGAGTCCTTGGTACTTCCTACCACCGAAACCGCTCAGCCGACTACCTCGGTCCCGGAGGCCCCGGCTGAATCTGTTATTGAATTTCCTACAGAAACTGGTGTCCTGGAACCTTCCGACACCATACCTTTAGACAAAACTACACCAGCACGTGGTGCAGCCAGGCCTCCTGCATCCATGTCCATTAAGGCATTCTCTAGGGCTAAAGCTGCTAAACTATCCAAAGCTTTGCCTCCCAAGGTTATCCCTCAGGGACCCACTACAGGTTCACAGATTCTAAGCTTAGCAGAGGACCTTATCTCCTTAATTAGGGGCTCTCAACATCATCCTGACAGGGGCTGTCAACCTCCTCCAGACAAAAGGCCCAGGGTTGAGTCCTCTGATCCCCACTCCTCAGATGAGGCCTCAGATGGTTCTACTCTCTCGGACCACCAGGAGGAGGCTTTTTCGGCCTACGAGGATTCTGATGCAGAGGAATCTATTCCTTCAGCCTCCCCTCCTGAAGAGTTTTCCTTTGGGGAGACACTCCACACTATGAGAGAGCATTTCCAGTGGCAGGGCCAGGAATTCTCTGATTCCAGGAAGAGATTAAGGACCTTCTTGCATTTGCCTCAGCATAGACCTTTGGCTATTCCTCCTGTTTTAAATGTCATTGATGATGTGTACTCTGAGTCTAGCACAACCCCTGATGCTCTTCCTCCGGCTCCTGTCAAACCCGATAGGTACTACAGGGTCCCGGACTCGCATCTTCACCTTTACAAGGCCCACTCTGCTGATCCAGAAACTATTTCCCAGGGCCCTAAAGGGGTTGCAGCTGCCACTACTAAAAATCCTCTCCCCTCTGAAAGGGAGTCTAGAGCTTTAGAGAGATGGGGTAAAAAAGTGTATACTTCTGCTACTCTTTCTATGAGGGCATTGAATTGTCAATTTCATATGATACAGTACCAAGAGTATTTGTTAGATGAATTGCATAAAAAACTGTCTTCACCTGAACCCCTAGATCGCAAATCACTTCAGGCCCCATAGTGCCTTTTTTAGGCAAGGCTCAAATTCTAAACCTACCACCCTAGAAAACAAAAATGGGAAGAAACTGAGGGTAATGCTGCTCAATGCCAGAAGTCTAAATCTCAAAATGCACGCACTCGAGGCCCTTCTCAGTATGGAGAACATCGATGTCTGTGCTGTAACTGAAACCTGGTTCAAGGCTCCTGAGAGCACCCCGGCACTATTAGGTTTTACCTCATATCATGCGTTCCGGCCCCAAAACCCGGACCACACCACAAAAGGAGGGGGTGTATCCATATTCATAAAGGATACCCACACCTCCAGGTTGGTGGCAACGCACGAAGCTTCAGAAACCATCCAGGAGCAACTAACCATAGGCAAAACTGCTGTATAAATTGTAGCATGCTACAGGCCACCCTCTCAAACTCAGGAACCCCACACAGCCTTCCCGAAGACACTGGAGGGTATAAATGTATCTCCAAACACCATCATATTGGGTGACTTCAACTACCCGAATATAGACTGGGAACATTACTCAAGCCCTAACTTTCTAGCCCAATGGTTCGTGGAGTTCATAAATTCAAATGCCATGGAACAGCTAGTTACTGTTCCCACGAGAGGAGAAAATATACTAGATCTCATTATCACAAACATGGGGACAAAATGCTCCACACCGGAAGTATATCCCTCATTGGTGAGATCTGATCATAAACCAATCTCACTGGAAATCCACATCCCGCCCCCACCCCAAACAAAAAAGACCACAGTGAAGAACTTCTCAAAAGCAAACTTCACACTACTCAAGACTGGTGTGGTATCCTTCAAGGCCCCTGAGCCAGTGGAAACCACAACCCAAGCTGCGGAAGCCCTTACAAATGCCTTCTGTGAACACCTCCAGGACTGCATAGATCAGGCAATCCCAAATAAAACCAAGACTCTTTCCACAAAGGGCAAACGTCCAGTCTGGTGGACCCCAGCCATTAACAAACTTTACAGTAAGAGGGGAAAGCTATTGCACGATAGAACAAAATCCATAAAAGGGAAGTTACCCCTGATCATTATTAGTAAAAAAATACGAGCACTCATAAAATCAACTAAGGCCAATTTTGAGAGGAAAAATAGCCATGGATTCAAAGGACAATCATAAGGCCTTTTTCAGCTATGTTAGGAACGTGGGTGGAAACTCCCAGATATGCTCAGAATTAGTCCAAAATGATACAAAAATCACTGAACCCACAGACATTGCCAACATACTGGCAGACAGGTTCAGTGCAAACTTCACCCCCCTAAAGGAGAGATAACTATCCCAGCGGAGTGTAGCCTCCCAGACATCTCAAATGCGCAGGTGAAAGCTGCTCTCTCTAAAGCTAAAAACACAGCATCAATGGGACCGGATGGTGTCCCGGCTGTGTGCTACATGAGCTAAATGAGGAATTAAACCCGCACATAAGGCAGCTGTTTAATCTCAGCCTTACCACAGGATACGTGCCCAAGGAGTGGCGACGGCAACTGTGGTCCCACTCCACAAAGGCGGTGCCTCTATGGACCCTGGTAATTACCGCCCCATAAGCTTAACAAGTCTAGTCTGCAAAGCTATGGAGAGGATCATAATGGAGCTCATAAACAAAGATATAGGGGACTTGCAGACATTGGACCCGACCCAGTTTGGCTTCGTCAAGGGCAGATCGTGCCTTTTGAACTTGGTCGACTTCTTGAAACAGTCACCAAGGCCATTGATGAGGAAAGGCAGTCCATACAGCCTACCTTGACCTTGCAAAGGCTTTCGACACAATACCCCACTCGGTATTGTAGAAAAACTTACCAGCTTAAATGTAAACCCATATGTCACAAGATGGGTTGCAAGCTGGCTTAAGGACAGAACCCACAGGGTTAGAGTTGCTGGCGCTATGTCAGACTCCAAGCCGGTCACAAGTGGTATCCCACAGGGCTCGGTCCTTGGCCCCTATTGTTCGGCATCTACTTCTCAGAAGTACAGGCCAACATGGGAGGACTTTGGCTGACAAAGTTTGCAGGCGACTGCAAACTGGGCCATAGTGGAAAGTGCATCGGACACGGATATCCTTCAGAAGGGACTCACGGAAACAGATAGCTGGTGCCAGAGCCATGGCCTGAAGTTAAACGCCAAAAATGTATAGTCATACCCTTCGGGAAAAACAAGGTAACCCCAAGCTACCATATAGGCGGCAATCCACTAAGCACAGAAGAGGTTATCAGGGACCTGGGGACCCAGATTGACAGTGGCCTTTCTTTTGACACTCACGTTGCTAAAGTGGTTAGAAAGACCTTCTACATTGCCCACCTGATCATGAAGGATTCACATCCAGATCTAGTGAGGTCATTGTTCCCCTGTACTCTTCACTTATCAGACCAATGATAGAGTACAATGCCCCATTCGGGATGTATCTCACCCCACATCTGCAGCAATTGGAGAGACCCCAAAAGTTCCTCACCAAAAGGATAAAAGGACTCCAAAATCTGTCATATGCTGCCAGATTGAAGAAACTCCAGCTCTATTCAGTCGCATACTGTCTGCTCAGAGGTGACATGTGCCTGACATACAAGGCCATGTCCAACCCGGAATTAATGGACATGCTCCACCTCAAAAAATCCAAATCCACCAAAACCACTAGAGCAAGCGACTTAAACCTTAGCACGGATATAAATAGGACATGCTGGAGGGATAGATTTACTCCCTATGCTGTGGAATAAAATCCCGGTCCATGTGAGGCAGAACACCTCGTTGGCTCTGTTCAAGAGAAATCCTGACCTGTGGATGGGAGATCGTAGGTTTACCCCGGGAATCATCTCTGTGTCACTGCTGGACAGAGGCACAACAAACTAATGGGCACAGTATTTTTTCATATAAGGGGTGGCGTAAGCCACAAAACTTTGGGCTAGGCTTATAAATGCCTTAGGGCAGATAGCCTAGTATAAACCTATGAACCTATGGATCTGGTACATAACTCCCAACAGGTTAGCAACCATTTCTTGCAATGTGGTTATGATGCATTGGAAGCTTCATGTAGGTCAGCTATGACTGGCGCAGTCATATGTAGGCATGCTTGGCTGAAGGAACAATCTCTGCCAGACCATGTCAAAGCAAAGCTTCTGGATGCTCCACTGGAAAAGCCAAAGTTATTTGGCTCCACGGCTCAGGAGGTCCTAAAGAAAGTTGAAGAAAAGGCAAAATCTGTACAAACTGTCAAAGATTTTCTCCAAGTCCAACCACCAACATTCAGCAGGAATTGGCCTTCCAAAAATTGGTCCTTTCCAGACACAGAGAGGCAAGAACAGGTGTGCCAGAGGTAGAGGGCAACCTAGAGGCTCCTACAGAGGGCGTCAATGGCAGCCTCCCAACCAGCGAGGTAATGCAGGACCTACAACTGCTGCACAAGGACAGGCTCAATGACTTTACTTTGACACCGCCAACCAGGGCTCAATTGGAAGCACCCTTGGGCGGAAAGCTTTCTTTATTCTCAAAAAAGTGGCACAGTATTACGAGGGACAAATGGACAGTACAAATAATAGACAAAGGATACAGGTTCCATTTTCACACATTACCAAAAAGAAAAGGCATGCCAGACCTGCCACCAAATCAAAGGGCAGAGGCTTTGAAACAAATCTCCAGCTTAATGCAAATGAAAGCTATAGAAAAGGTTCCTCTCTCAGAGCAAGGCCAAGGATTTTATTCCAGACTTTTCCTTGTGCCAAGAAAAGAAAAACAATGGAGGCCTATTCTCGACTTGTCCGCACTGAATACTTATCTCATTGTACCAAAGTTCAAAATGCTGACTCTACAGCAGCTCCTTCCCATGCTGGGCAAGTCTTGACTGGTAACTCTAGACCTCAAGGAGGCATACCTGCATGTCCCTATCAGACAAAGTTGCAGAAGACACCTCAGATTTCTTGCAGGTTCAGAGCATTATCAATTCTCAGCATTGCCCTTTGGCTTGTCTACTGCTCCCAGAATATTCACGAAATGCCTGGCATCAGTAATTGCACACTGCAGACTTCAGGGGATTCAAATATACCCATATCTGGACGACTGCCTTATACAAGCGGACAGCCAACAAACTTTGGTAAAACATTTGAATTACGCCATTCACCTACTTCAGGCCCTGGGATATACAGTCAACATTCACAAATCAAGACTTGTTCCATCCCAAAGAATAACCTTTCTGGGTGCGAATCTAGATACAACCACCCAAATGGCTTTCCTCACAGAAGAAAAACAGTGTCAACTGCCAGATTACTTCAAAAGTCTGACAAGAAAAACTCAGCTGACTGCAAGGAAAATCCTGCAGGCCCTGGGTTACATGGCTTCTTGCATCCTTCTGATTCCACAAGCAAGGCTGCATATGAGGAAACTACAATGGTACCTAAGGAGTTTATGGTCTCAGCACAGTCACAGCTTGGAAACTTTGATACCACTCATCCCATGCCTTCAAAGGGAATTTTTGTGGTGGGCTTAAGCAAGCCAGTCCAACAGGGGTCTGCCCTTCAGCAAACCAATAGCCAGTCAAACCATTACAACGGACGCTTCAGACCACGGATGGGGAGCGCACATGGAGGGCAGATGCATTCAAGGTCTATGGTCACAAAAAGAGCTACGCATGCACATAAACCACAAGGAACTTCTGGCAGTGATACATGCAGTCGAAGCCTTCAAACCTTTTCTGCATCAAGGCCACTTACTAATAAGGACAGACAACACCACAGTTATGTGGTACATAAACAAGCAAGGAGGCACCCATTCATATCCTCTTTGCAGACTGGCAATGAATCTATGGGAACTTTCCTTGAAACTCAACATAGAGCTGCAATCTCAATTTGTGCCAGGGAAAGACAATATACTGGCGGACAGCTTAAGCAGAAATATCATGGATGCACATGAATGGATGCTGCACCCAGACATCTTTCTACAGATAACACAGTCATGGGGCAGGCCGGACATAGATCTTTTTGCCTCCTCCCACAGTCATCAGCTGAAGAAATTCTGCTCAAGGACATACCACCCACAAGCATGGAAAGTGGACACACTCTCTTTCAGCTGGAGAACAGTGTATGCATTTCCACCCCTCCCATTAATGACCAAGGTCTTACTGAAGATCAGGACAGAGCAGCCAAAAGTGATTCTGATAGCTCCGGACTGGCCAAGACCGCACTGGTACCCACTGTTAAAGAGCATGTCACGGACGAAACCATGGCCTCTTCCTCAATGGCCACTGCTCCTGACACAGCACAATTACAAAACTCTGCATTCCAACCTGAAAACCTTGCAACTAACATCCTGGAAAAATACCTTGATTCCTCCTCAGGATAGGCTATCCCAGAGAGTGAAGGATATTATCATGGAAGCTCGCCGGCCTTCCACAAGAAAGGCATATTCAGCAAAATGGAAAAGATTTCTCATTTGGAACACCACAAAGGGCCTAGATGTGACAGTGATGAACATGGCACGTATCCTGGAATACTTGGCAGAAATGTTCCACAATGGTCTGTCGTACTCTTCCATTAAAATTCATGCTTCAGCAATTTCAGCAGAGTACAATACTGATCCACCTGTCTTCTCACATCCTCTCCTAAGGCAGTTTCTAAGAGGGATTAAAGACATCAAGCCTCCAAGGACACCACCACTGCCTACTTGGGACCTTAACTTTGTGTTGGATAAACTAACACTGCCTCCCTTTGAACCAGCAGCATCTGCAGAGCTACAGTTCTCGTCTTGGAAGACTGCCTTCCTTCTGGCCATAACCTCAGCAAGAAGAGTATCAGAGTTACAGACCCTCATGGCAGTACAGCCATTTACTATTTTTCATCCGGACAGAGTCTCATTGAGAACCAATCCTACATTTATGCCAAAGGTGTTATCCAGGGTCTCATTAAACCAAGCTATTCATTTGCTTACCTTCTTTCCGAATCCACAAAACAAAGGGGAGAAACTTCTGCACACCCTGGACATACACAGACAGTTGCGCTACTACTTGGACAGAACTAAAAGTTACAGAAAAACTGACCAGCTGTTGGTAGCATATGCTGCTAGTGCACAAGGAAAAGCAATTTCCAAACAGACGATCTCAAAATGGATAGGGAATTGCATTCGTTTTTGTTACTCCTTTCATGGAAAAACTGTGCCAGCTAACATTCGACCTCATTCCCCGAGAGCCACAGCCACCTCCACAGCCTTCTTAAGAGGGGTGGCTACCAAGGACATTTTAGAAGCTGCTACATGGAGCTCTGTGCATACATTTTCCAAGCATTACAATTTACCTTTATATTCCAGATCCAGAGCAGGCTTTGCTACGGCAGTCCTGCAGGGCATTTTAGCTACACCATCCTATACATAGATCCTCCACCCCCAGATTGGCTATGGTATTCTACCCATATGTGATGACTGCAGATGCATCCTTGAAGGACATAGTACAGTTTTGTACCTACCATAAATGTAGATGTCCGATAGGTATGCATCTGCAGTCAGTTTTTCCCTCCCTCCTTCCCCTCTGTGGTATTTCTTGGGTAATACTCCCTCTTATAGCTAGCTGGGGTTATCTATTATGGTGTATTTGTTTTTTTTTTTATTACTGTGCATGTTTGGAATATTTTGCATTTCTCCAAATTTAGCCTTCCTTAGAGGGCACCTGGCATCTGGGGCAAGAAAAACTGAGGAAGATGGCGTCGGCTGACTCTTTTATACCCCAGGCGCTCTGACGTCGGGGAAAGGGCGACATCAGCTGACGCCGGACCCAGACTTTGGAATCTGGCCGACCGAAGGGCTGCCTGAGGCAGGACAACCCATATGTGATGACTGCAGATGCATACCTATCAGACATCTACATTTATGATAGGTACAAAACTGTACTTTTTTTTCCTGCCTTAAATTTATAGGAAGAAAACGTACTGTTTGTAGCAGTTTTTTTATAAAAATCCATCAAATACAATGGTTTAGATGTTTTAGCCTCCTTCTGTTTGAAAGTTAAGCTACAGCATGCTTTTCACCTTTTCATAGTTTTTCTTTGTACAGTTTATAGCCTTTTTCTGTTTGGTAAATGTGTTTGCTGCTAGCAGGTCTTTTTCTTCTGCAGTTAAATTTGCATTGCGTCTACCAGTAGTATAGTTTTTGCGTATTAAAATATCATTAACAATAGATCCTTTGAAACTCTGATAACATCACACATGTTGCTTCAGTAAGGAACAAATCTGTAATCAACATAGCTAGGCTTTGATAATAAGGATCTACTGATCAGTTAAAAATTAAGAGAAATTTCCTGGTGAGAAGAAACGTCAAGTGTTGTAGTTTTAATTAGGCGTGCAAACAAGGGAGTTGCTTTCTACTGGCAGATGTGTTTTTTACGAAAACATGGGATGTGAACTTTTAACAGGAGACGTATTTCTGGATCTAAAAAGAGCCTTCAGAACAGTAAATCAGGGCATTGTTAAAAAAATTTCGTTGCAGTAAGTTTTCAGAAGACACTGCATACTGGTTTAAGACTTACTTTCCTATTAGAATGTTTACAGTCTTATGTCTAACCTGCTTACTTAACCATCGGAGTGCCAGCATCACTCCTATTACTTGATTATATATCTTCACTTGGACATAATGACATCAGAACATTACTGTGTGTGCTGGTAATGGTGTTTACTGTATCACATTGAACTCACTGCTACAAAAAGTCTGTTTTATTTGGAATTGGCTAGTTTAGAACAGTTTAAATGGTTCTGAATTTACAGTCATGGTTTTAGGCACATCTGAAAGACTGTATATTGCTACACTATTATCACAGATCCTAACAGTGCCATATTTTTCAGCAAGCAGAAAAGTTATCCAGGAGAACTACTGTCATTCCAGTCCTTTATACAAGTTGTAAATTCTGAAGTATTGCATCAACTAAAAGTATCCTACAGCACTGCACACTTAGATTAGGTGCCAGAAGGGTCATTGCTGTTAATGTTTTACTTCTAAGAGTAGAGTATGCCATGTCTATTATTTCCAGCGTATCTGGATGTAATGCACATAGAATAAAATTCCAAGACAGCTCAACCTTTCTAGCTTCTGTGAACTTCACTATTCATCAGTACAGCAGTCAAAATGACTCTAATATCACAAGGAGGTCAACCTGTCTAATGCTTTTCACTTATAAACTACTTAAGCAAGGTTTTTTTACCTACTCTCTCTAATAAATTTGTAAGTTCTGGAATATTCATATGCTGTTAGAAATCACTCTTCACTGAAACTGCACAGGTCTCTTTCACTCATCTCTTGTGAAAAATCCTTTTACAAATTACCCCTGCTACCTGGAACAATTGGCCATTACAAAATACAGCAATAAGCAACCTTTCACTTTTGCTAAGAAAAATATATATATAAAAAAAGTAAAACAAATTAAAGGAATGTCTATATCAGCAGAATAAATGCGCGTTTTAGAAATACATGTTCAATATTCTCTGGTCACCTTGGTGGTATGGTACATTTCAAACTGGCTGACTATAAACTGTATAGTACACATGAATCTGCTTGTGTAAATACTGTTAATATAATTCCATGTCTTATTTCCTGTTAAGTATCTATCTCATCTTTACTAATCTGTCATTTTCCTTTCTTAGTAAATCAATGCTGGTTTACTTTTGGGTAAAAACTGCAAATCAATGCTTGTTTACTTTTGTGTCCAACTCTGAGACTTTCACTGTACCTGATATACTTCATTATATCTTTTAATCTCCACTAAGTCATTGCTTATTTAAATGTTACCACTAAGTGAATGTTTTCAGTTAATTAAATCCTTCTGTGTGTAATCCTTCTTTATGAGCAGTTGGTAGTCATTACCTCAATGTATAAACATGAGTTTCTGTTTGTATTATTTCAGCAATATTCATTACATCATATATGTGTTTAATTTAGTTTGTGTTGCTGTAATATCTTTGCTAAATGCCCTTGAAAGTGGCTGAAAAGTGTCCTTTACCAGCTCCTTTACTCAGTTAACAGCCAAAAATAAATATCCACGTCTCCTTTCCATCTTAAGTCGCACAAACTCGTACAAGTAAGTGCTGCGTAACTGTAGCAGAACAGCTAAAATCAACAGTATTCAGTTGTGCTACGTATTGGTAGCAGAACAGCTAAAACCAGCAGTCTTCAGTTGTGCGGTGTATTGGTAGCAGAACAGCTAAAACCAGCAGTCTTCAGTTGTGCTGCATATCGGTAGCAGAACAGCTAAAACCAGCAGTCTTCAGTTGTGCTGCATATCGGTAGCAGAACAGCTAAAACCAGCAGCCTTCAGTTGTGCTGCATATCGGTAGCAGAACAGCTAAAACCAGCAGCCTTCAGTTGTATCCTGGTGTTGATATCAACAGCATAAGTTTTTTTCTAAAGTGTCGGAGCTCTTCAGGCAGACATGAATATCTAATGGATGTCTTGTCTTTAAGTAAATTATGAACTTGTACAACATGTGTATAGATTTTGAGTAGGAATGGGATTTTTTTGTTCTTGTGTCCCTCTTTACCTTTTTGTGATGTGGAAACTGTAGTTGTCTATTAATTAACTGCACTGTGTTGACTCAAACATCCTAATGCTGTGGCTTCTGGTTAAGTAAGACACACAGCGGTTGTGCGTGATAGCTGAGTGGTAAAATTCAGTCAATAATGGCTGGCTTAGAGTTTTATTTACATTTATGCTTTCCCTGTCTCTCCTTTTGATGTCTGGCAAGTGCACCACATTGTTACCAACATTTAAGCCAGTGGAAGTACGTGTTTTAACACACCAATGCCCTGACTAATGCAAGCACTCCCTGGGAGGATAGTAATGCTTCCTGTGCTCCCTTCTACACAATTGTAAAGGCTATGTGAACTTCCAACCACACGTTTTTAGAATAGGTGACTCAACATTGACTGCATTTGTCTACCCCTCACAGGCATTTAGTATTCTGAGGCATGGAGCCATTAAGTATACCAAAGGATTTCTTTGGAAAGGGAAACATTAGTGAATATTTTTCCTCACTGTGAACATTCAGTATTGCAATGAGGGGTTTCAGAAAGGCTGAGGTCAGAAATGCTTGGTATTTGGGAGTGGTTATTTTATTAATTTTAGCTTCTTTTAAGCAGCGTTTCCAAACTCAGCAGCCCTGCATTGCTGTCCTTTTTTAAAAGAATAACACCATATGATTCCTGTTTAACACAGAGCTTTTTCTGCCAAATGATATCAAAATTCTCCTGTAACACAGATTTGTTTGTGCTTACATTTATTATTGTGATACTGTTACTGCTTTAAGCAGAAGGTCTTGAATGCATTGTATTTTTTGTGATGGGCCCCACTTTTTTCATATGTACCCCAGTACGTGTTACATTGTTTATGGATTTAATTAAGTTATACTGTTTAGGCTATATGAAAATCTAGGTCAGAAGGCCCCCTTGCATTGCTTTTCATAGATTTAGAAGTCTCTGCCACCCACTTTCCATGTTTTTTTTGTGATATTGAAAAGAGGACAGATAAATGCTAAGCCGTGTTATTCTCACAGATAAATGCTGTAGTATATATTTTTCTTGTATAACAGCATAAGTAGTGTTTGTGTGTCTGTGTGTTTTTTTTTTTAATTTGACATTGGTTGTAATGCTGAGGGTTTCCTAGGTGAAAGGATAAGGCTGTAAAAGGAAAACTCTAACACCTATATGTCCAGAAGCCTTTGTTGGTCTAGTGGCAGTGATACCAGCTTGGTACCTTGGGTTTGAGTCCTGTACATGAGCTAATATTATCCTTCATTTATGTGATTTTCAACAGTGTTCTAAAGTAGTTCATTGTACCAATGTGGGCCATTGTGGCAGAGATGTATGCATGAAGGACATACACTCACATCAGTACTGTTTTAGTGGTAACTGTCCTTGTTGCAGCAGGGATAATTTTTATCAAGCTGTTCAAAAAAAATTGAGCTACAAAGTAAGGATTCAGTGTAGTAGTATGTTATTGTGTTAGATGCAGTGTTTGGATGCCCAGATGTTCTGCTTTAGTCATCTGTTTACACTTGTTTCAGTGATCACTTAAGACTGTAGATGAGCCCTTTTGTGATGTGAAGAGTTAAATGTCTTAAATGCACATTTTGAGTACAATGCTTTGTCTAAAACTTAAAATAATGTAGCCTATGTTTATTTGTAAGCAGTATAACTCAACAACAGTGTGCTGATTAGTACACTGAAAGTTTTGATTAGGGGGTTTTACATTAACTTGATGACAGATATAGAAACTACCTAAGTGTTGCAGCTGATACCGGTTTATTTGTAACCTCTTTAATTCTCTCCCGCACATTGTCAAATTTCTTCTTTTAATCTGCATTGTATTGTTTACTCCATTAGTGCAAGCCTGAGCTCTGCCACCATGTGGGTGAAGTACTTTTCCCCTAAGTTATTATTGAATTGTGTCCATGTTACCTTTCTTTCAGCAAAGAATGGTGGTTGTTAGTGGACAACATTTTGTATACCACAGCATAGTATATACTTAACAACTACCTGGGCCTTTATAAGCCTAGCCATGCAATCCAACCTAATTGTGTCCCTATGTGACATGAGAGTGTACTTTGGAAAGGGGTATTTTAGTTAGGAAGCTTCTAGAGGTTATGTGGAGGTGTATGTTAGTGTGGGCATTACTGACTGCCTCTGTCAGACATGAGGGCCAGACCCAGGGTGAATTTCTGATTTCTCATCCATTGGTCATGATTACACTTTTATAGGATTAGGGATGCACTGTGCTTCACATGGATGGAGATCCTGATGTCCTTCATGGATGCATCTGCAGTCATAACAAGTGGGTTGTCCTGTCGTCAGGCAGCCCTGCAGTCGGCCGGATTCCAAAGTCCGGGTCCGGCTTCGGCTGATGTTGCACTCCACCCGACGTCATCTCTGTTGGTCTTTGGGTATAAAAGCATCAGCCGACGCCATTTTCCTCAGTCTTTCTTTGGCGTGGGGCCCCAAGCAGAAGCTGTTCGCAAGTGCCGGTCGGTCGGATCCAGAGATTACTTCTACGAATACTACTTGAAGACTTCTAAAGCTAAGTACCCGTTGGGGACTCTTTCTTGCCTCAGCCGATGCCAGAAAAAGTTAACAATTGTTTAATCTGTGGGAAACAAATACCTCATAAAGATTTCCACTCTTACTGTCTGCCTTGTTTAGGCCCAGCCCGCGGCGTAGCAGCCTGTTCGCCTGTGCCTCTTTCAACCCGGTCGGAGTTTGCAGAACAGTTTTCGGTTCTGATTTTGCGTACATTATGCGGATCCTCCGACTACCCAAGATAAAGACCGACATCGCGGTCCGTTGTTTCGCCGAAACCACGGTAAAGCAAACCACGAGTGTCTCGGTTAAACCGAAAACTGCTCAAAGTACAGCTGAACCTATTCTTACAACTGAGGCCCTGCTACAACTCTTGAATCGACCTCAGAAATTTTACCCACTACGGTGGTTGACTTATCAGACACCATCCCTTGGATGTCTCTACCCCAGCACGTGGTGCTGCTAGGCCTCCAGCTGCCATGTCCATTAAGGCCTTCGCCAGGGCTAAAGCAGCCAAGACTACTAAATCAGTGCCTGTTAAACCCCCACATCCAGGCCCTCTTCTAGTTCTCAAATGCTTTCTTTGGCAGAAGATTTAATTTCTTTAATTAGAGGATCTCAATCTCACCCAGACAGGGCCTCTCAGCCCCCAGAGAAGAGACCTAGGGCAGAGCCCCCTGAGCCAGTGTCTTCTGATGATTCTGCTGATGAAACAGACATAACTGACCAGCCTGAGGCTCCCTTCTCCAATTTTGAAGATTCTGATGCTGAAGAATCCATTCCAGCTGCTTCCCCACCAGAAGAATTCTCCTTTGGGGAAACCTTGCATGCCATGAGAACAGTTCCAATGGCAGCAACAGGATTTTTCAGACTCCAGAAAAGACTTAGGACCTTTCTGCACCTCCCACAGCACAGGCCCTTAGCTATACCTCCTGTTCTCTGTGGTGGATGATGCCTTCAATGATGTTTGCTACCCCCAGCCCCTGCCAAACCAGACAGATTTTACAGGGTGCCAGATACTCATCACCACCTTTACAAGGCCCCACTTGCAGACCCAGAAACTATATCCCAGGGTCCCAAGGCAGTAGCAGCGACCACAGCTAAAACCCTATTCCTTCTGAAAGGGAAGCAAGGTCATTAGACAGATGGGGTAAAAAGGTCTACACTTCAGCTACTCTCTCAGCTAGAGCTTTAAACTGTCAGTTTCACATGATACAATACCAAGAGTTTATGCTTGATCAGTTAACTAAAAACTAACCACTGATGAATCTCTTGATAAGAAATATGTATTAGAGATGGTAAATAACATACAACAGGTTAGCAACCATTCCTTAAAATGTGGCTATGATGCACTGGAGGCTTCATTTAGATCAGCCATGACAGGCACAGTGATAAGAAGGCATGCATGGCTAAAGGAACAAGCTTTACCGGATCATGTTAAAGCTAAGTTGCTAGATGCTCCTATGGACAAGACAAGTTTGTTTGGTACACCTGCCCAGCAGGTTATGAAGAAAATGGAAGAAAAGGCAAAATCTGTTCAAACTGTTAAAGATTTCTTGCAGGTTCAACCCCAAGGTTTAGCAGGAACTGGCCTGCCAAAATTGGTCCTTTCCTGACTCCACAAAATTTCAAAGGGGCAGGAATAGACGTTCCAGAGGCAGAAACCAATCCAGAGGAGGTGCCTACAGAGGACGACAGTGGCAAGGTAACAACAGAGGCACAGACACAGCCACTGCCACTACATCAGCACAACCACAGTGACTTAATCCTAATACCACGGAACAAATAGCAGCTCCTCTAGGCGGAAAGTTAACCTTATTTTCAAAGAACTGGCACTACATAACAAAAGACAAGTGGATTTTACAAACCATAGATCAAGGTTACGGTTTCACTTCCACACTTTACCAGTCAAAAGAGGAATGCCAAATCTACCTCCAAATCAAAAAACAGGGACTCTACGCCAGATAATGGAGTTAGCAAACATGAGAGCTGTGGAAAGAGTGCCAACAGCAGAACAAGGAAAGGGGTTCTACTCCAGACTATTCCTAGTTCCAAGAAAGGAAAAAAGTTGGAGACCAATTCTTGACCTGTCCACCTTAAATACATACATCATTGTCCCAAAATTCAAAATGCTGACCCTACAGCAACTTCTTCCCATGCTGGGCAAGGAGTCTTGGCTGGTAACTCTAGATCTCAAGGAGGCATACCTGCACGTCCCCATTCGACCAATCTGCAGAAGATACCTCAGATTTCTTGCAGGATCAGAGCACTATCAATTCTCAGCATTGCCCTTTGGCTTATCTACTGCCCAGAGTATTCACAAAATGCCTGGCATCAGTAATCGCCCATTGCAGACTACAGGGAATTCAAATTTACCCATACCTGGACGACTGCCTGCTACAAGGGACAACAAAAGCAAGCTGACAACAGATTTACAAAGGGTCATTTACTTGCTACAAGGACTGGGATACACAGTCAATTTACAAAAGTCAAGGCTGATACCATCCCAAACAAGGACATTCTTGGCTGAATTGGACACAGTACAACAAATGGCATTCCTGACTACAGAAAAACAAAAGAACTTCCTCTTTACTTCTTGGCACTAACAAAACTGAACAAGTTAACAGCAAGAAAAGTTCTGCAGGCCTTGGGCTTCATGGCATCATGCATAATCTTGGTCCCTTTTGCCAGACTACATATGAGGAAACTACAGTGGTACCTAAAGAATTTATGGTCCCAACACAGACACAGTCTAGAAACACAAATCCCACTAATTCCATGCTTAAAACAGGAGTTCCTATGGTGGGCTCAGGCATGCCAGTCAAACCCAGACCTACCCTTTCGCAGATGTCAACCAAGCCAGACCATCACAACAGACGCTTCAGAGCTAGGATGGGGCCCACATGCTGGACAAATGCGTGCAAGGATTGTGGACACAGGATCAACTTCACCTGCACATCAATCTAAAAGAAATGCTGGCAGTAAAACTGGCAATCCAAAAGTTCAAACCATTTCTCAAAGAGGGCCAGTTGATAAGGACAGACAACACCACAGTCATGTGGTACATCAACAAACAGGGAGGCACTCATTCATACCCCTATGCAGAATGACCTTGGAGCTGTGGACCCTGGCACTCAGCTACAACATTCAGTTACAGGCAATATTTGTACCGGGAAAGACAATACTCTAGCAGACATATTAAGCAGAACCCGAATGGAAGCTGCACGGACATCTTCAAGACCATCTCAAAGAAATGGGGAATGCCACAGATAGACCTATTCGCATCACCTCTCAATCACCAGCTCAAAAATTCTGCACAAGGACATTCCACCCACTAGCATGGAAAGTGGACTCACCCTCCTTCAACTGGAAAGGCCTAACAGCATATGCATTCCCACCTCTTCCTTTGATACACAAGGTACTACTAAAAATCAAGGAAGAACGTCCAAGGATAATCCTGATAGCTCCAAACTGGCCAAGACAACACTGGTACCCACTACTGAAGAGCATGTCTCGAACAATATGTGGCCAATACCCTGATGCCTTTGATGTTAACTCAGAACAACTACAGCATCATACATCCAAACCTAAAATCGCTGCAACTGACTGCATGGAACATCACATAGCAGCAGCTAATCCAGAACTTTCCCAAAGAGTTAAAGACATTATTCTTGAAGCACGCAGACCTTCAACAAGAAGGAACTATGCTGGAAAATGGAAAAGGTTTGTCATTTGGAGTACGGAAAGAGGAAAAGATGTGGCAAACATAGATATGCCTAACATTCTGGAGTATCTGGCCGAACTTCTTCATTCAGGCCTGTCCTACTCCTCCATCAAGATACATGCATCAGCTATTTCAGCAGAATACAGCTTTGATCCACCTGTTTTTCACCCTTTGCTCAGGCAGTTCCTCAGAGGAATCAAGAATGTAAAACCTCCAAGGAAACCACCATTACCAGCTTGGGATTTAAACTTTGTGCTAGAAAAGTTGACACTATCACCCTTTGAACCAGCAGCAACAGCAGACCTACAACACCTGTCATGGAAAACTGCTTTCCTACTGGCAATTACTTCAGCAAGGAGGGTTTCAGAACTACAGGCCTTAATGGCAGTGCAACCCTTCCTAATCTTCCACCAAGATAGAGTGTCCATGAGGACTAATCCTACATTTATGCCCAAGGTGGTATCCAGAGTGTCTTTAAACCCGGCAAGCCGCTTACCTACCTTGTTTCCCAACCCACAAAACAGAGGGAAAGAATACTGCATACCTTGGATGTACATAGACAGCTACGCTACTACTTGGACAGAACAAAAATAGCAGAAAGACTGACCAACTTTTTGTAGCCTATGCAACAGGAAGGGAAGGAAAAGCTATTTCCAAACAGACAATCTCCAAATGGATAGGAAATTGCATACGATACTGTTACTCCTTCCATGGAAAACCAATTCCACAGAACATAAGACCTCATTCTACAAGGGCAACAGCCACTACCACAGCCTTCTGTGGCAACCAAAGACATTATTGAGGCGGCTACTTGGACCTCCGTGCATACATTTGCCAAGCATTATAATTTGCCTCTATATTCCAGATCCCGAGCAGGGTTTGCCACTGCTGTACTGCAAGGGATCCTAAACACACCATAATCTACTTTTATCCTCCTCCCTAGTTGGCTATGGTATTCTATATGACTGCAGATGCATCCATGAAGGACATAGTACAGTTTTGTACCTACCATAAATGTAGATGTCGAACTGGATAGCATCTGCAGTCAGGATTACCCTCCCTCCTTCCCTCTGTGGTACTCCTAGGTGTTTACCCTCCTAATAGCTAGCTGTTGGGGAGTCTTTTATGGTGTATTTGTTTGTATATATGTACATATATGCTTATTGCTGTGTTTACCTCTATCTATTTGGAAACATTGGCATCTATCCAAATTTTTAGCCTGCAAGAGGGCTACTGGCATCTGGGGCAAGAAACACTGGGGAAAATGCTTTTATACCCGAAGACCAACAGGGATGACGTCGGGTGGAGTGCGACATCAGCGAGCGGACCCGGACTTTGGAATCCGGCCGACTGCAGGGCTGCCTGACGACAGGACAACCCACTTGTTATGACTGCAGATGCTATCCAGTTCGGACATCTACATTTATGGTAGGTACAAAACTGTACTTTCCAGAGCATGGTTATCCTCTGAGGTACATATCCATCTTGCCAACAATGTCGCAAGCAAAATTTAAATCCCTGGATCTAGTGGTTCTGATGCTGTTCATTTTGTGGATGTGCAAAAGGTCCATCGGAGCTAGACGTGAGGATGCCTTGTATACTAGGCATAGATCCCCTCTCAGTAATCTGTAGGAGACAAGAATATAGTGATGAGGCTTTAAAGCAGTCTGTATAGGACAATATATTTATGCCCTGGATTCTCCTGGAAAGAAAACATTGTGGGCGTTCCAACTGTTGCATATGTCTGGGGAGGTACATGCCGAAGGGGACATTTGGCCGTTATCAGACTCGTCATTGAATATAAAGTGACTATGACTTTCTTGGACCTGGATGCCATGGTTTTATGTATAAGTTGGGAGACCTAGGATAACTTACTGCATTGGCTACATGTTGGTCAAAGGCCAGATTACTGTGTACATATGTTCCCAGATTCCTGTCTGTTGTGTCAACATAGGGGTGTCTTGAGTATTTAGCTTGGGTGGCAGTTTTCCTAAAAGGCAATAAAATGCATTTCTTGCCATTAAGTTTTAGTCAGTGACTTTGGCACAGGTCATTTGTCTGTGTTGGACCATCTTGTATGATGTTTGTGTCATGGGGGGGGATCTGTAATTGCTACTGATTTGCAGTCCTCTGAAACTTGGTCAACCAAAGGTCCTTAACATTTGCCTTTGCCTTTGAGAAGTAGATGTCAAATAAGAGCAGTCTCAGCATGGAGCCCTGAAGTACCCGTCTGGTGACTAGACTCTTACTGGAGGTGGTTATCACCAAGCTTGACTTCCTTGCTTCCGTCAGTAGGCCAGCTAGCAGTCTAGAGAGTTATGTAGTGGGTTTTGTCCAGTTCAGTGAGTTTGTCAACTGTACCCAAGTGGGCTATTTTATCCACCAGGTTTAGTATGCATGACCTTCCCTTAACAAAGCCAAACTGAGCTGGGTCCAGTGTCTGAAGATTGCTTATGTCTTTGTTGATCATTAACATGATAATTTGCTGCATGGTTATACATATTAACTAGTCAGATTAATAGGGCTGTAGTTTCTGGGGTCGGTTGATGGTTCACCTTTGTGAAGTAGGATAACCATCACAGTCCTCCATTCTCGTGGCACAAAGCTTGTTTTGAGGCTATAGCTGAAAAATAATTTGAGTGGCCCATTGAGGCTGTGTTTTTGGCCTTGGCAAGTGTTGCTAGGATCTGCTCCCTGTTAATTCTTGGGGGGGGGGGGGGTTTGAGCTGAATTTGTCAGCCAGCATATTTACAATGTTGCTCTGCTCCTCGAAGGTGGCACCATTGACCACCAGTTAAGCACACTAGTGTGTGCTCATTTTGATGTTTTGGACATCTTCCTCATCTCAGAGTTTATAATCTTAACCTCACTGCTTCTCAGTGTAACCATGTTTAAGATTATTTACATAACATGTGAATGTAATTTAATCAGTATGTAAATTTCGCTGTTTTCTTTTTATTATTATGTTAATGCTATTTCTTCTGTATGTAAATGTATTGTGTCTTCTCTTCATGTTGGAGCTTTTCTCCCCGGGCCTCTACTGAAAAAGGACAAGTATCCAGCTAGACTAGCCCGGTCAACAAATGTAAAATAAAATAAATAAATAAATACATAGCTGTGTAGAAGGCCTTGTGGTTGTCTTTAGCCCATGAGGCTACATGGAGCTTTCAATTGGCCTTTTTTGGATTTAATTAGTCCTCTTGGTTTCTTGTTCAGTTTAGAGAGTTCCTATGTTTATGGGGTTGCTCTTCCTGATTTCTTATATATCCTATTAAGGTTTAGATTCCACCAGTGTGGTTTTTGATTAAATACACATTACAAATGCTTACATAGATGTGTGTGTAGATGATGTCCTTCAAGGATGCATCTGCTGTCCTTGCATATGGGTTGTTCGGTCGGCCGGATTCCAAAGTCTGGGTCCGGCGTCGGCTGATGTCGCCCTCTCCCCCGACGTCAGAGCGCCTGGGGTATAAAAGCGTCAGCTGACGCCATCTTCCTCCGTCTTTCTTGCCGTGTGGTGCCCGAAGCAGAAGCAGTTCGCAAGTGCCGGTCGGCCAGCTCCTGTAACTTCAGCTACCGAAGGTTTCAAAAGCTAAGTACCCCGTTGCGGACTCTTTCTTGCCTCAGCCGATATCAGATCAAGCGCTTAAAGTTAATAATTGCTTAACTTGTGGGAAACCAATACCTCATAAGGATTTCCATTCTTACTGCCTCCCCTGCCTAGGCCCAGACCACGACGTCTCGGTCTGTACAGCCTGTGCCTCCTTCAACCGATGCACTCTTAGGCGTCGGGCGGAGTTTTCAGAGGAATTTTTTGGGGCTAGTTACTGTTGCAATATGCCGTCGGAGATTCCGACTTCTCATTTAACCAAAAAATGGAAGGACAAGGACCGACACACACGGACCGTGGTTCCGGCTGAAACCACGCCTAGGCCTACCCTGAGTGTCTCTGTCTCGGCTGAAACCAAGTCCTTGGTACTTCCGACCGTCGAAACCGCACAACCGATAACCACGGCCCCGGAGGCCTCTTCTGAGTCGGTTATAGAATTTCCCTCAGAAACCGGTGTTCCGGAAATATCCAACACCATTTCCCTAGACAAAACTACACCAGCACGTGGAGCAGCCAGGCCTCCTGCATCCATGTCCATAAAGGCATTCACAAGGGCTAAAGCTGCTAAACAGCCAAAATCTCTGCCTCCCAAGGCTATTCCTCAGGGATCCACTACAGGTTCACATATTTTAAGTTTAGCTGAGGACCTTATTTCCTTAATTAGGGGCTCTCGGCCGCATCCAGACAGGGGCTCTCAACCTCCTCTAGCCAAAAGGCCCAGGGTTGAGCCCACTGATCCCCAGTCCTCTGATGAGGCCTCAGATGGCTCTGCTCTTTCAGACTACCAGGAGGAGGCCTTTACGGCCTACGAGGATTCTGATGGAGGAATCTATTCCCTCTGCCTCCCCTCCTGAAGAGCTGTCCATTGGGGAGACCCTTCACTCCATGAGAGAGCATTTCAAATGGCAGGGCCAGGAATTCTCTGATTCCAGAAAGAGATTAAGGACTTTTTTGCATTTATCTCAGCATAGACCTTTGGCTATTCCTCCTGTTTTGAATGTCATTGATGATGTGTACTCTGAGTCTAGCATTACCCCTGACTCCCTTCCTCCGGCTCCTGTCAAACCCGATAGGTACTACAGGGTCCCAGACTCGCATCATGTCCTTTACAAGGCCCACTCTGCTGACCCTGAAACTATTTCCCAGGGCCCTAAAGGGGTTGCATCTGCCACTACTAAAAATCCACTCCCTTCTGAAAGGGAGTCCAGGGCTTTAGAGAGATGGGGTAAAAAAGTGTATACTTCTTCCACTCTTTCTATGAGGGCATTAAATTGTCAATTCCATATGATACAGTACCAAGAGTATTTGTTAGATGAATTGCATAAAAAAACTGTCTTCACCTGAACCCCTAGATCACAAGTCACTTCAGGATCTGGTACATAACTCCCAACAGGTTAGCAACCATTTCTTGCAGTGTGGTTATGATGCATTGGAAGCTTCATGTAGGTCAGCAATGACAGGTGCAGTCATACGTAGGCATGCTTGGCTGAAGGAACAAGCTCTGCCAGATCATGTTAAAGCAAAGCTTCTGGATGCGCCACTGGAAAAACAAAAGCTATTTGGCTCCACTGCTCAGGAGGTCTTAAAGAAATTTGAGGAAAAGGCTAAATCTGTACAAACAGTCAAAGATTTTCTTCAGGTCCAACCACCAAGATTCAGCAGAAATTGGCCCTCTAAGAATTGGTCCTTTCCAGACACAGAGAGATTTCAAAGAGGCAAGAACAGGCGTGCCAGAGGTAGAGGGCAAGCTAGAGGCTCCTACAGAGGACGTCAATGGCAGCCTCCTAACCAGAGTGGTAGTGGAGGACCTACAACTGCTGCACAAGGACAGGCTCAATGACTTTACCTTGACCCCGCCAACCAGGGCTCAATTGGAAGCACCTTTTATTGGAAGCACCTTTGGGCGGAAAGCTAGCTTTATTCTCAAAAAATTGGCACAGTATTACAAGGGACAAATGGACACTGCAAATAATAGACAAAGGATACAGGTTCCATTTTCATACATTACCAAAAAGAAAATGCATGCCAAACCTGCCACCGAATCAAAGGGCAGTGGCTTTAAAACAAATTTCCTACCTATTGCAAATGAAAGCTATAGAAAAGGTTCCTCTCACAGAAAAAGGCCAAGGATTTTATTCCAGACTATTCCTTGTCCCAAGAAAAGAAAAACAATGGAGGCCTATTCTCGACTTGTCCGCACTGAATACTTATCTCATTGTGCCAAAATTCAAAATGCTGACCCTACAGCAACTCCTTCCCATGCTGGGCAAGGGGTCTTGGCTGGTAACTCTAGACCTCAAGGAGGCATACCTGCATGTCCCTATCAGACAAAGTTGCAGAAGACACCTCAGATTTCTTGCAGGTTCAAAGCATTATCAATTCTCAGCATTGCCATCAGACAAAGTTGCAGAAGACACCTCAGATTTCTTGCAGGTTCAAAGCATTATCAATTCTCAGCATTGTCCTTTGGCTTATCTACTGCGCCCAGAGTATTCACGAAATGCCTGGCATCAGTAATTGCACACTGCAGACTTCAGGGGATTCAAATATACCCATATCTGGACGACTGCCTTATACAAGCGGACAGCCAACAAACTTTGGTAAAACACTTGAATTATGCCATCCGCCTACTTCAGGCTTTGGGATATACAGTCAACATTCACAAATCAAGACTTGTTTCATCCCAAAGGATAATTTTTCTGGGTGTGAAACTAGATACAACCACCCAAATGGCTTTTCTCACGGAAGAAAAACAAAGACAACTACCGGATTATTTCAAAAATCTGACAAAACAAACTCGGCTGACTGCAAGGAAATTCCTGCAGGCCCTGGGTTACATGGCATCTTGCATTCTTCTAATCCCACAAGCAAGGCTACATATGAGGAAACTACAGTGGTACCTAAGGAGTTTATGGAGCCAGCACAGTCATAGCCTAGAAGCTTTGATACCACTCATTCCATGCCTTCAAAAGGAATTTCTGTGGTGGGCTCAAGCAAGCCAGTCAAACAGGGGTCTGCCCTTCAGCAAACCAATAATCAGCCAAACCATTACAATGGATGCTTCAGACCATGGATGGGGAGCACACATGGAGGGCAGATGCATTCAAGGACTATGGTCACAGAAAGAATTGCGCATGCACATAAACCAAAAGGAAATGCTGGTGGCGATACATGCAATCGAGGCCTTCAAACATTTTCTGCATCAAGGACACCTGCTAATAAGGACAGACAATACCACAGTTATGCAGTACATAAACAAGCAAGGAAGTACCCATTCCTACCCTCTTTGCAGGCTGGCAATGAATCTTTGGGAACTTTACCTAAAAATCAATATAGAGCTGCAATCCCAGTTTGTGCCAGGAAAAGACAATATACTGGCGGACAGCCTAAGCAGAAATATCATGGATCCACATGAATGGATGCTGCACCCAGACATCTTCCTTCAGATAACACAATCATGGGGGAGGCCGGACATAGATCTTTTTGCCTCCCACCACAACCATCAGCTGAAGAAATTCTGCTCAAGGACATACCACCCACAGGCATGGAAAGTGGACGCCCTCTCTTTCAGCTGGAATACTCTAACAGTGTATGCATTCCCACCTCTTCCATTAATGACCAAGGTCTTACTGAAGATCAGGACAGAGCAGCCCAAAGTGATTCTGATAGCTTCGGACTGGCCCAGACAGCACTGGTACCCACTGTTAAGGAGCATGTCACGCACGAAACCGTGGCCTCTACCACAATGGCCACTTCTTCTGACACAACACAATTACAAAACTCTGCACTCCAGCCTGAAAACCTTGCAGCTGACAGCCTGGAGAATACCTTGACTCCTCACCAGGATAAGCTATCCAAGTCCGTGAAGGACATCCTCACGGAAGCTCGCCGGCCTTCCACAAGAAAGGCATATGCAGCAAAATGGAAAAGATTTCACACTTGGAGCACCACAAAGGGCCTAGATGCGACAGTGATGAACTTGGCACATATCCTGGAATACTTGGCAGAAATGCTCCACAATGGCCTTTCTTACTCTTCCATAAAAATTCATGCTTCAGCAATTTCAGCAGAATACAATACTGATCCACCTGTCTTCTCTCATCCTCTCCTAAGGCAGTGTCTAAGGGGAATTAAAAACATCAGTCCTCCAAGGAAACCACCAGTGCCTACATGGGACCTTAACTTCATGTTGGAAAAATTAACTCTACCTCCCTTTGAACCAGCAGCATCTTCATAACTACAGTTCCTGTCTTGGAAGACTGCCTTCCTTCTGGCCATAACCTCAGCAAGAAGAGTATCTGAGTTGCAGGCCCTCATGGCAGTACAACCATTTCTTATTTTTCATCAGGACAGAGTCTCACTGAGAACCAATCCTTCATTCATGCCAAAGGTGGTATCCAGGGTCTCACTGAACCAAGCTATTCACCTGCCTACCTTCTTTCCAAATCCACAAAACAAAGGGGAGAAACTTCTGCATACCCTGGACATTCACAGACAGTTGCGCTACTACTTGGACAGAACTAAGACTTACAGAAAAACTGACTAGCTATTTGTAGCATATGCTGCTGGTGTACAAGGAAAATCTTTTCCAAACAGACAATTTCAAAATGGATAGGGAATTGCATTCGATTCTGTTACTCTTTTCATGGCAAAACTGTGCCAGCTAACATTAGACCTCATTCCACCAGAGCCACAGCCACCTCCACAGCCTTCTTAAGAGGGGTGGCTACCAAGGACATTTTAGAAGCTGCTACATGGAGCTCCGTGCATACATTTTCCAAGCATTACAACTTACCCTTATATTCCAGATCCAGAGCAAGCTTTGCTACGGCAGTCCTGCAGGGCATTTTAGCTACACCATCCCTTTCTTAGATCCTACCACCCCCAGCTTGGCTATGGTATTCTACCCATATGTAAGGACTGCAGATGCATCCTTGAAGGACATAGTACAGTTTTGTACCTACCATAAATGTAGATGTCCGATAGGTATGCATCTGCAGTCAGGTTTACCCTCCCTCCTTCCCCTCTGCGGTATTTCCTGGGTACTTATCCCTCTTATAGCTAGCTGGGGTTATCTATTATGGTGTATTTGTTTTATATTACTGTGCACGTTTGGAATTTTTTGCATCTCTCCAAATTTAGCCTTCCTTAGAGGGCACCTGGCATCTGGGGCAAGAAAAACTGAGGAAGATGGAGGAAGATGGCGTCGGCTGACGCTTTTATACCCTAGGCACTCTGACGTCGGGGAGAGGGCGACATCAGCCGACGCCGGACCCAGACTTTGGAATCCGGCCGACCGAAGGGCTGCCTGAGGCAGGACAACCCATATGTAAGGACTGCAGATGCATACCTATCGGACATCTACATTTATGGTAGGTACAAAACTGTACTTTTTGAGTCTTTCTCATTTTTTTCATACTTTGGGTGGTTGTCTGTTTCTTTCATTCTTTCCTTACACTAGACTTGTCCATGTATATATTAAAATATATAAATTTTGTTACAAACATAGTTGGAAATGACACTTTTATTGCTTTTGAGTCAAACTTTACTGTAAGATCTTGTGAATAATCTCCTGAGAGTAAACTGCATCAGCAAAACATTGTTTCCCTGCCTTAACCAAATCATTCTCCATCACCCCATTAACTCTGAGATAGAAAGAAAAAAATATAAACATTGAAAGAAAACTCCACCTAGAAACTTGAAAATTGTTTTGTTTCATCACGTATCCGTATTCTGTGCACTACTAAAACCTTAATTTAGCTTATTTACTTGTTCTACAGCAAATGGCTGTGATGGTGACAACCATAGTGACTTGCTTTTCAGTCTTATTGTTCTTTAGTACTCATGGTAGTGGCACAGCCTTTACACAGTAAAACAGGTTGTTTAGATTTCTCTGGAAGTTTGTGGTTCATTTCCAGTGAATGACGATGACTTTTTATATTTTATTCCTGACCTTGAAGCTTCCTAAAATTACAACTTTAAATACCTACCATTCCCATACTGTCTTAATTATATGCTACGTGTCTAACAAACCGTAGTACCGTAGTACTTGAAGTCATTATAATTTCCCATCTGAGCTCCTGTGGCACGATGGGCTTGCCAGAACACTAGGAAATGTCCTAGTGATTTCTGACTCCATAGTAGGGACACCCAGATATGCTACTCACCAGGATTGGTAAAGAAAGGATGACTGGGAGAAGTCTCTCAGCAGTTGGGATGTGGCAGTTGTCCAGGACTCTAGAGTCCCTTCACCCCAGATATGCCTATGTCATAGCTGTAGTTTATGTGGATGTGAATTACCTAAGGCACGCATTCCTGGACTATATGAAGGAAGAGATGAAATAGATCTTGGTGTACATCCAAGGTTGGTGTAAAGCTAGTTTTGAGAGGCATTCTACCTT
Source organism: Protopterus annectens (assembly GCF_019279795.1). Taxonomy (NCBI): domain Eukaryota; kingdom Metazoa; phylum Chordata; order Ceratodontiformes; family Protopteridae; genus Protopterus; species Protopterus annectens. The sequence goes on from NC_056733.1 coordinate 694,034,705, forward strand.
CACAGAGAACGATGCCTCAGTATAAAGAAAAGATGGTTTACCTCCACAATTGCCTCAACTTCTGGTTTCACTCTAAGGGGATCTAGTGTGTGTCATTCTGGAGGGAGATGGTAATTGTCCTGCCTCCTTTGCCAGGGATGGCCTGTACTATTCACCTCAGAGCTTTTATATATTGGCCAGAGCTTTATTAGGCAGTTCAAACCTGCTCAATTTATCAACCTAGCCATACTTAACCAGGAGAGTATAAGGGTAGTGCTGTTCAATGCTAAAAGCCAAGAAACTGCCCACCTTAGAAGCCTTCCTAACCTTCAAAAATATAAACATCTGCAGCCTTACCGAAAAAAAATTCCAGTACAGTGATAACATGCCTTCCTTACCAATGATCAGTTTTTGTCACATTCTGTTCCTCTCCTGAAGGTACTTCTGTAACCAGGGTTGATGGGTCCATATATTTCCATATCTCCTTCATCTGCAGAGGTGCATATCTTGATAATGACTATGAATGCAATCATATCGTGGTAACTATAACTTAAGATGCATTGTCAGTCACATCCTGGCCAGTTATAGAACTTTGTCATCTTAAACTCACAAGACATATCTAAATAAGCTGGAGTCCCATACCTTTGACCCAAGCACCATTCTGCTTGGAAATTTCAGTTATCCATCTGTTGGGATACGTCTATTACTACTAATAAAATATGCCCCCTCTTCCTCACTAGACCAGATTGTGCACTCTTTTTACAAGACTATGTGGGATTTTGTCATTACAAGTGTAGCACCATTATGCTCTGCACATATATAGTGGATATAAAAAGTTTACACACCCCTGTTAAAATTCCAGGTTTTTGTGATATAAAAAAATTGAGACCACAGTAAATAATTTTAAACTTTTCCCACCTTTAATGTGACCTGTAACCTGTAAAATTCAGTCGAAAAAAAAAAACAAATCTGTTGGGGGAAAGAAAATAAAACAGTACAATAAGCTGGTTGCATAAAGTGTGCGCACCCTTAAACTAATACTTTTATTGAAGCACCTTTTGATTTAATTACAGCATTCAGCCTTCTTGGGTAGGAGTCTTATCAGCATGGCACATCTTGACTTGGCAATATTTGCCCACTCTTCATTGCAGAAGCACTTAGTCTGTCAGATTGCGAGGGCATCTATTGTGCACAGCCCTCTTTAGGTCACCCCACAGATTTTCTATTGGATTTGGGTCTGGGCTCTGGCTGGGTCATTCCAAAACTTTAATTTTCTTCTGGTGAAGCCATTCTTTTGTTGATATGGATGTATGCTTGGGGTCATTGTTGTGTTGAAATTCCTCTTCATCTTCAGCTTTCTAGCAGACGCCTGAAGGTTTTGGGCCAAAAGTGACTGGTATTTGGAACGGTTCATAATTCCCTCTACCTTGACTAAAGCCCCAGTTCCAGCTGAAGAAAAGCAGCTCCAAAGCATGATACTGCCACCACCATGCTTCACTGTGGGGATAGTGTTCTTTTGGTGATGTGAAGTGCGTTTGCACCAAACGTACCTTTTGGAATTGTGGCCAAAAGGTTCAGCCTTGGTCTCATCAGACCATAACGCATTTTCCCATATGCTTTTGGGTGACTTGATGTATTGTTTTGCAAATTTTGGCCGGGCCTGGACGTTTTTCTGTGTAAGAAAAGGCTTCCGTTTTGCAACCCTACCCCATAGCCCAGATATATGGAGAATACAGGAGATTGTTGTCACATGTAGTACACACACACAGTACTTGCCAGAAATTCCTGCAGCTCCTTCAGTGTTGCTGTTGGTCTCTTGGCAGCCTCCATGACCAGTTTTAGTCTCATCTTTTCATCAATTTTGGAGGGCCGTCCAGTTCTTTGCAATGTCACTGTTGTCCCATATTTTCTCCACTTTTTGATGACTGTCTTCACTGTGTTACATGATGTATCCAAATGCTGTGGAAATTTTTTTGTACCTTTCTCTTGACTGATACCTTTCAATAATGAGATCCCTTTGATGCTTTGTAAGCTCTCTACGAACCATGGCTTTTGTTGTAGCAGGCAACTGAGTAAATGTCAGGAAAATCCCACTAGGACAGCTGAACTTTATTTGGGGTTAATCAGAGACTCTTTAGTTGATGGCAGGTGTGTACCCAAGAAGACTAAATGCTGTAATTAAATCAAAAGGTGCTTTAACAAAGTATTAGTTTAAGGGTGTGCACACTTATGCAACCAGCTTATTGTATGTTTTATATTTTATCCCCTAACAAATTTTGTTTTTTCACTTGAATTGTACAGGTAATGGGTCACATTAAAGGTGGGAAAAGTTTTGAAATGATTTATTGTGATCTCATTTTTTTTATATCACAAAAACCTGGCATTTTAACAGGGGTGTGAAACCTTTTATGTCCACTGTAACTGTGTATCCTCCTTGGTTAGGTCTGACTATCAGGAAGTGGTCCTATAATTAGAAACCAGTGCAAAACATTCACAGATCCTTCCACTGTAAGAGATTTAACGTGTAGATTTACTCTAAACTGTATAGTGATACGAGTAATTTCAAGAAGTCTCCCTATTCTTGAACACTGCTACATTTGTTGAGGGGCACTATTCTCTGCTCAGTGCCTGCATTGTGACCTTGATCCTGATCCGTAACCAGTACTGTGCCAAGTTTAGGGATAAAACCCCTTTGGTGGAACCCTAGTGTTGACATGCTGTATAACTGAAGGTGGGGAGGACTCTCCCTTCTTAACCTGAACACTCAATGCCTCAAAGCTAAACTCAAATTACAGCTTAGAAATAAATGTCAAATCTTTCAAAGCCAAACATGAACTCAGAATTGCCTCTTCTGTTAAAGACCATCTTAAGTTCTTCAGCGATATTAAGAACCTTTCAAAACACCCAGTACTGCTCAGAGTTGCTAAATAATGGCTGTACCTACTCTGCCCCTGAGGACATAACTAAACTAAACTATTTAGAAGACTCCTTGTCAACCCCCCCCCCCCCAACCAGTAAAATCACTCCCAAACAAGTCTAAAAAGGTTCTCTCAAAAGTGAAACATACTAGCTCAGGGGGGGCCTAGGAATTTGCCCAGAGTGCTGCATTGTCAGTATGCAGCTGCGGCATAATCTGTTTAACCTTGGTCCTCTGACAGAGAACTCTGGTGGCCATTCCCCTGGAGAGAGCACTCTGGTGACCATTCCCCTGGATAAGGGAGGTCCCACTAATGATCTTGATAATTGTAGACCCTAAACCTCTCATAAGCCTTTTCTATAAGTCAATGAAACATATTATGAATCTGGTAAGCAAGGACACAGTGGCAGCCTAAAATCTTTTTACCCAAATCAGTTTGGATTTGTGAAGGGTAGATTTTGTCTGCTTACCCTGGGCAAAGAGCATCTAGGACCACACAGCTTACATTGATCTAACTAAACCTTTTGACACCATTTCTCAGTCAGGCATCATAGATGAACTTAACAAGCTAAATGTCAACCCTTATGGTACAAAGACATGTGTCTGGAGCATTTCTCCCCGGGCCTCCGCTAAAAATTGGCTTTGTTCCAAGTCGGACTTTCCCAGTTAACAAATGTTAAATAAATAAAAAAAATGTTAAATGATGGCAAACTGGCTCGTACACCAAACCCAGCAATTATGTATTGGGGGCACACCGTCTTTGAAAAGACTCACTATCAATGATGTTATCCGCAGGGCTCAATATTGAGTCCACTTGTATTTGGTGTTTAATTCTGCAAAGTTCAAGCTGAGGCCAGCAGTGTTTGACTAAGTTTGCTGATAACTGCAAGGTTGAAGCAATCCTCCGCTCCACTGGAGGCTCCCACATACTGGAAGAGTGTGTAACATGCACAAATAAATGGTGCTACAACCATGCTCTCGCTCTGAATGCCAAAAATGTAGTATTGTATGTTTTGTCAGACAGGAACACCCCCGCTGCTAACCCCCAAACAAAAAGACACAGTTGTTGGAAATCTTGACACATTTGTTCAATATGAGGACTCCTTTGACCATATAAAATAATGTTCCATCTAGCCCAGCTGACATTTCCTAAAGGTCCAAGGATGATGTTCGTGTTTCACTCTTGCAGTCATTACACTTGGGTTATCCTGCTGGCAGGCAACCCGCAGTCTGCCTGAATTCCAAAGTCCTGGTCCGGCGTCGGTTGCTGTCGCCTCTTCCCTGACGTCAATGCACCAGGGGTATAAAAGATGCAGCCGACGCCATTTTCTTCACTCTTTCTTGCCGCGCGGTGCCCGAAGTAAAAGCAGTTCGCAAGTGCCGGTTGGCCGACTCCTGAGATGTTCAAAATCGAATTTCAGATCCGAAGTCGTCAATAAAGCTAAGTACCCCGTTGGGGAAACTTTTTTTCTTGCTCCAGACATATGTCAGAAAAAGTTAACAATTGTATTTCTTGTGGGAAGCAAATACCTCATAAGGATTTCCACTTGCTGTATTCCTTGCCTAGGCCCTGACCCCGATGTTGCTAGTTGTCGGTTTTGTGCTAGATTTAACCAACGCACTATTAAGGTTTTCATTATTTTGGCAGAAGGTTTAACTACATAATGCCGTCGGAACAACCGACGACCGGAATTCATAAACGCAAGGATAAAGACAAGGACAAGCATCCGAGGTCCAAAACCGACGACAAAGCCTCTTCTAGGCCAGTCGCCAGTTCGCCGGTGCTCAGTGAGGCGCTTTTGCAGGCCCCGACTCCCGCTACCTCAGAGCCACAGGCCGCCTCAGACTCCTATGTGGAGACAGCTAGGCCTCTGGATACTCAAGGTATTGGCCCATTGGAAATTAATCCTGCAGATGGGTCCGGAGCCACTGAGCAGGCATTGGCTTCTGAGGGTGTCTTCAGACCTACACAACTTTATATAAAGCCTACTTTAGCATCCAAGACAAAGTCTGAAACCGTTTTAAAGACAAGGAAACCAGTGCACAAGGAAACCAGTACAGCAATCTCCAGGACAGGCTTCTATGCCTAAGAAATAGGTGCTCAAAATGGCCGAAGACCTAATTACTTTAATCAGGGGTTCCCATCCCCCTCCTGATAAGAGGCCTAGGCAAGACACTGAATATGATTCCTCTGATCAGGTTTCCATTTCCTCTGATCCCTCTTCTGATCAGGGATATTCTATTCCTCCCTATGAGGATTCTGATGCTGAAGATTCTATTCCTTGTGCTTCTCCTCCGGAGGACTATTTTTTTTGGGGAAACCCTGCATACCATGAGGGAGCATTTCCAGTGGGATAGCCAGGATTATTCTGATTCTAAGAAAAGACTTGGAGACTTTCTTTTACTTCCTCAGCACAGACCTCTTGCAATCCACCCTGTTCTAGACATAGTAGATTTTTTCTCAGAGTCCGGCCTGTCTCCAGACTCTTTACCTCCTGCCCCTGACAAGCAGGACAGATACTGCAGGGTCCCAGACACCCATAAATTTCTATCTCACAGGGTCCCAAAGGGGTCAAGGCTGCTTCTGCCAAAAACCCTGTCCCCTCAGACAGAGATTCTAGGGCTTTGGACAGATGGGGGAAAAAAGTTTACACTTCTGCTACCTTGGCTGTAAGGGCTTTAAATTGTCAGTTTCATATGCTCAAATATCAGCAATACTTAATGTCTTTGTTAAAACAAAAAATGTTGACAAATTCTGAATGTACTGAGAACAAAGATTTGCAGGATTTATTGCATGCAGCTGAACAAGTGGGAAAACATACTTTGCAATGTGGCTATGATTCACTGGAGGCCTCGTGCAGGGCTGCTGTTACAGGTTCTGTTATTAGAAGGCATGCTTGGTTAAAGGAACAGAATCTGCCTGATCATGTTAAAGCTAAATTATTGGTTGCTCCATTACAGCATGATACTTTGTTTGGTGTTAAGGCAGAGGAGGTGTTAAAGAAAATGGAGTCTATGCAGACAGTAAAGGATTTCTTACAGGTACAGCCACCCAGATTTAGCAGGAACTGGCCCTCTAAGAATTGGTCCTTTCCAGTGTCAGACAGACCGCAAAGAGGCAGATTCAGACGCCCTAGAGGCAGGCAACAGCCCCAGGGCTCATACAGGCCCAAACAATGGGGTGCTTCTACCTCCAAAAGTGGAGAAGACAAATCGCAGCCTTATAGAAAACGGTCCCAGTGGCTTCCCTCTGCCAATGCCAAGCACTTATTTTTTGGCAGCACTCCTAGGGGGAAAGCTAGCTTATTTTTCACAAAACTGGCACAAGATCACCCAGGACAAATGGGTCTTAAATGTAGTCTCTCATGGCTACAGGTTCCACTTTCACACCCTTCCAAAGGTAAACGGTATGCCAGACCTGCCACACAATCAATGGCAAGAGGCACAAAAACAAGTTTCATCTCTCATGGACATGGGGGCTATTCAGCCAGTGCCACAACAAGAGCAGGGACAAGGATTTTACTCAAGACTTTTAGTACCAAGAAAGGACAAAGCCCGGAGACCAATTCTGGACCTGTCTATACTAAATACTTTTCTGGACGTTCCAAAATTCAAAATGTTGACTCTACAGCAGCTTCTGCCCATGCTGGACAAGAAGGCTTGGCTTGTAACTTTGGACCTCAGAGGCATACCTGCATGTCCCAATCAGACAATCTTGCAGAAGATACCTCAGATTCATAGCTGGCTCAATGCACTACCAATTCTCTGCACTGCCCTTTGGCTTATCTACTGCACCCAGGGTCTTCACAAAATGCCTGGCACCAGTAATTGCATTTTGCAGACAAAGAGGAATTCAAATATACCCCTACTTGGACGACTGCCTTATTCAAGCAAAGGGCAAAGATATTCTACTACAGCATCTGGCGTTTGTAAAAAGATTACTAATTTGCCTAGGGTACACAGTAAACGAAAAGAAATCAAAACTAGTACCCTCTCAAGAGATAATATTCCTGGGTGCAAGCTTAAATACAACTGCCCAGATGGCTTATCTCACGCCAGACAAACAAAGGCATCTGACTACTTACTTCAAAGACATGGCAACAAAGACCCAGTTATCTGCAAGGAAAATTCTGCAGGCTCTGGGCTACATGGCATCCTGCATTCTACTAATTCCATATGCAAGACTGCATATGAGGAAACTACAATGGTATCTAAAAAGTGTTTGGACTCAACATTGCCACAGCCTGGAAACAGTAATTACTCTCATTCCCTGCCTGCAACAGGAATTTCAGTGGTGGGCACAGGCCTGTCACCACAACAAGGGACAGCCATTCACCTTACCCACTGCCAGGCAGACACTAACAACAGATGCATCAGATTATGCACATGGCAGGAAAATGTATTCAGGGCACATGGGCCACAAACCAAATGCATCTTCTTATCAATCAAAAAGAGAGGTTAGCTGTACAAAATGCCCTGACAGCCTTCAAGGACCTACTTCATCCAGGACAACTACTGATAAAGACGGACAATACTACAGTCATGTGGTACATAAACAAGCAAGGGGGCACACATTCCTACCCCCTCTGCAGGCAAGCCATGACTTTGTGGAACACAGCATTGACTTATCAAGTACATCTGCAAGCACAATTCCTGCCAGGAAAGACAAATACTTTGTCAGACGAACTAAGCAGAAACCTCATGGATCCTCACAAGTGGAAACTGGATCCACAAATCTTCAACATAACAGGGAAATGAGGATGCCAAGACGTAGATCTGTTCGCCTCCCCTCACAACTGCCAGCTATAGAGATTCTGCACTCGGACTTATCACAAGCAAGCATGGAAAGTGGGCGCCCTTTCATTCAGCTGGAACGCCCTTACAGTATATGCCTTACCTCCTCTGCCTCGCCTCTCCAAGGTACTCCTAAAGGTCAGACAAGAGAAGCCAAAAATTATACTGATTGCCCCAGACTGGCCACGCCAGCACTGGTACCCAATCCTAAAGAGCTTGTCTCAAGGCCCAGCCTGAACATTGCCTCTAATACCTCATTTGCTGACCCAACAGAACAACCAGATCCTGCACAGCCAACTCAGAACCCTAAATCTGGCTGCATGGCGGATAATGTAATCATTCAGAACACACCTCTGTCTAAAGAAGTTATGGATGTTATTTTGGAGGCCAGGAGGCCCAGCACCAGAAAATCTTATGCAGAAAAATGAAAGAGATTCTGTGCTTGGAACCAAGCGCAGGGAATTGACTCGCTTGAACCAAATATTCCTCAGATATTGCAACACTGCTGGACAAAGGCCTATCCTTCCCATCAATTAAGATCCATGCCTCTGCCATTTCAGCTCATTACAATACGGACCCACCTATTTTTTCTCATCCACTGCTAAGACAGTTTCTCAGAGGGGGCAAAAACATAAGACCTCCAAGGAGAACTCCAATACCTACATGGGACCTCGATTTGTCTTGGAAAAACTCACACTGCCTCCTTTTGAGCCTGCCAATACGGCAGAGATAAAATACTTGTCATGGAAAACCACTCTTCTCCTAGCAATAACTTCAGCAAGAAGAGTCTCAGAGTTGCAGGCACTAAAGGCTGTGGAACCTTTTATTATTTTCCATCAGGACAGGGTTTCTCTAAGGACAAACCCGACATTTATGCCTAAGGTAGTGTCCAGCGTGGCTCTTAACCAAACCATACATTTGCCTACCTTTTATCCAAACCCACAGAATAAGGGGGAGAGACTTCTGCATACTTTGGACATACACAGGCAGCTACGATTTTACTTTGACAAGACTAAAGCCTTCAGAAAGACTGAACAACTCTTAGTGGCATATGCTGCAGGTTCCCAAGGGAACGCCATTTCAAAGCAGACTATTTCAAAATGGATAGGCCACTGCATTCGTTCCTGCTATTCACAACATGGCAAGTCAGTGCCCAAGGGCATTAGGCCACATTCTACCAGAGCAGCAGCCACTTCAGCAGCCTTCCTCAGAGGAGTACCAACCAAGGATATTTTGGAGGCTGCAACATGGACTTCAGTGCACATTTTTACAAAGCACTACCATTTACCTCTCTACTCTAAATCCAGAGCAGGCTTTGCCACTGCAGTTCTGCAGGGCCTCATAGCCACTGCAAACTCTATTTAGGCCCAGCCGCCCAACCTCAGCTTTGGGATTCAACCTAAGTGTAATGACTGCAGCAGTGAAACATGATTAACATAGTACAGTTGTGTACCTACCACAAATGTAGATGTTCGAGTGTATTCACTGTAGCAGTCCAGGTTACCCTCCCTCCATCCCCCTTTTTCTTTGCTGGGACTTATCTGTACCTATCTATTCTATACAACCTATGTGGTGTATTTGCTTGTAGATGAAGGTTATGTGCATGCTTTTTTATGATCATAATTTTTATAGCCTACCCTTTTGGGGGCACCTAACATCTGGGGCAAGAAAAACTAAAGAAAATGGCGTCAGCTGCATCTTTTATACCCCTGGCGTCAGGGAAGAGGCGACAGCAACCGACGCGGGACCAGGACTTTGGAATTCAGGCTGACTGCGGGTTGCCTGCCAGCAGGATAACCCAAGTGTAATGACTGCAACAGTGAATACACTCTAACATCTACATTTATGGAAGGTACACAACTGTACTTTATTCTACCTCTTTTTCCCTGATTTGAATATGGACTCCCTTTGGCATATACCTGTCCAGGCGGGTCCACTATGTAATTCCGAAATACTGAAACCTCGAATTTCAGTATTTCGAAATTACATGGCTGAAAACAGTAAAGGCCGAAACCCGCAGAAGCGCGAAATTCAAAATCCTGAAGTTCGGAGATGTTGAATTAGCGCTTCTGGTGGTGTGGTGTGTGAATGGATGGGTGGATGTTTAGGTAAGTATGTATGTGTAACTGTGTTGGTTAGGGGCTTTAGTGTGTGTAAGTGTGTGTTGTGACTGTGATGCGTGTGTTTGAGGGACTGTAAAATGTGTGGGTGTGAGTTTCCCTTGTGTATCTGTGCGATCTCAAAGTTAGAATATTTAAGTAGGGGGGTGTGGGGGGCACAGGAGGGCTTGCCCCCCTGCTTATCTGTAGTGTAGGATTATATATTTGAATGTGGGTAGGGGGAGTTGTGTGTATGTTTGTGTGTGCTGTATGTGTAGTGTACGTTCAGGATTTAAAATTTCGCGGTTATGTGGTTTCGGGATTTTGTATTTTTGTAGTATTTTCGGTTATGTAATTTCGAAATACTGAAATTCGGGATTTCAGGATTATATAGTGGACCCGTCCAGGCATATTACTCCACTCAAAGACCCTAATATTTCCTTAAAGATGATTAAGAGCCTGGATTCTTTTCCTATGTGGAATTTCTTGGAGCATTTCTCTTCGCTGTAGTACGATCTCTGAGTTGGTATATTTAAGTAGCAGGGGGTGTGGGGGGTGCAAGGGGCTTGCCCCCCTGCAAAAATGTGATTGCTAATGTTTTATTGTTTTAGTTTTTTTATTTTTTTTTTACTTCGAGATTTCAGAACTTCGAACATCTGAACCTCGGGATTTTGATGTTTGAGATTTTGAAGTTTTGTGACTCTTGAAATTGTACTCCTAAAGCAAAGCATCTGATGATTTAAATATTTTTTTTTTTTAGTTTTCACAGTGTACCCTGCGATTCAATCCTTTGTGAGGATGCGGAGTGCAGGTGTCATGACATGGCTTATTTCCTTATAAAAAAGTCTGGTTTGTTTACATGTTGACTTTTCTGCTTACCAGGTTAGTGAACTGATCACTGATCCATTTTGGCCACAGACCAAGTTAACAACATTCTATAAAGTGTAGATGGATAGGCTAAAATTAAGTATAAGACTATACTAATAAAACTTAAGTTAATACAGAGATCACACATACTGACAAAGTGTGCGTGTGTGTTTAATATAATATGCATATATATGTATACATTTATATGTGTGTGTGTGTGTGTGTGTGTGTGTGTGTGTGTGTGTGTGTGTGTGTGTGTGTTTATTTATTTATTTACTTACTTACTTACTTATTGTATTTGACGACAGAGAAAGCCCAACTGGGCATTGAGGCCCTGTCAGAAAAGCTCTGATTAACAATAGCATAGTAGAAATATAAACGCACAAGATACTTTCAGTATACAAAGATTATGTGTGTGTTTATTTATTTATTTACTTACTTACTTACTTACTTATTGAATTTGACGACAGAGAAAGCCCAACTGGGCATTGAGGCCCTGTCAGAAAAGCTCTGATTAACAATAGCATAGTAGAAATATAAACGCACAAGAAACTTTCAGTATACAAAGATTATATTTTATTCCATGGGAGGTAAAATTTAAGAGCAAGTATGGGAACTGTTACCTGTAGTAAGGTGGTGTACGATTGGTTTAATCTAGAAAAGTGGTGTGTTATGTGTGTGTCCTGGAGAATATATTGGAGTATGGTGATGTTCTTGATGGTGGTTGGTGTTTGTAGAACACAATTCTGTTAGTGGAGTAGAATATGGTAACACCAGTTACAGATGCACACTGTTCTGGTTTAATGAGATTGAGTAGTCAGTAGCAGTGAGAAGGTTGGGTAGTATGGTAGGTCAAGGACAAGCAGTGGTGTGCCCTAGGATATATATTAGCATTGCTTTCTCTGTAGATTGTAGGTTTGTGTAAAAGTGCTGGAAAATGGTGGGTTAAGACAATGTACCTTCTAGCATTATCAGTTAGATATGGTTTGACCCTGTAGAGGGAGCAAAGCTCTGTGTGTTTTTTTTTTACCGCCTCTTTTATGTGAAGTTCAAATTTCATGTTTTCATCTGTGAATATGCCTAGAAGTAGGAGTAACCAGTTCAGTTGTTGTTTGATGTGATTACATTGAAAAGTACTTTTTGTGCTGTGAGTCTGTTAACCATGTTTCCGTGCAGGGGTTATTACTTACAGGTGGAGACTGGAATTTGATTTACAACAATGAGGATGATGGAGGGCTAGAAGGGAAAATATAACAAAAGATGGTAGATTTCTGAAGAAATTTATGAAAATATTTAGTATGAAAGTTGTGAATTCAGTAGCTGGAACTCGAGAGAATTTACAAATTATTCCCCAAGGTACAGTAACTGGCCACGACTTGATAAAAAATTATATTTCACAGGAACATGTCCATTTAACTGAGAACTTTAATACACATCCAATAACTATTTCAAATCATGCATAAGTAATTACCAAGATAAAAATACAGAGAAGTGAAGCAAAGATGAGACACTGGCACTTCTATACCCATCTGTTAAAAGCACAAATTTAAGGAATGGGTAGTGGAAATTATTGGGGAAGATGGAAAGTACTCCAGAAGTTACAGCTAGTGGGTGGGACACAATGAAAGTGGAGTTTAAAAGTAGGGTAGGAATAAAAGAAAGACATCTTGTTAAATAGTAAGAATTGTTTAGAGGGGCCAACAAAGGTTAAAGTATTACAAAATAAGGGGAATCCCTTAGAATAAGACGAGGTGCAATTGCAGAGTGCTAAAGGGAAAATAAGGGAGTACCCGGATAATATGCGTGAGTTCAAAAACATTGCTGTTGAGCAACTTTTTTTTTTTTTTTAACTCCAGAGCACAAAAAGTTTTGGCACAAAGACCTAGGCAACTGAAAGTAGAAAGGGTTCTTGCCAAACTAAAAAGAAAAATAACTAGAGATCCTTTACAAGAAATGAACTGATCCAAAGATCTGAAAGATTTAGTTCTGTCAATATTGTACCCGAGTTGTCTGTGGACATCCAAGGTATGGAGTATCCTTTTCTGTCTCTCATTTTTAGGTTCAGGAAAGAAAACAAAAAGGTGGATGGCTTGGCTTAAAGTAAACTTGGGTACCACTTTAGGCATACAAGAAGGATTAGTTCTCAAAGAAACCTGGTCTCTGTGGAAAATGAGATATTTAACGCACCAAAAGAGCTTGCTACTCGGATACCTTTCTTGCAGAGGTCAAAGCAATCGGTAAGTGTTTTCCATATTAAGAACCTTAACCTAGCCAGGTTAACTGGTTCAAATGGAGCAAGTGTTAGCATCTCTAACACAAATTTAAGATTCCAATGAGGGGCAGCCATTTTTATTGGAGGCCTGTTGTGCAAAACCCCTTTCAAAAACTTAACATCTATATTGAGTTATCACTTGTTATATAGACAAACTTACATACGTATTTCAACCATATTAACAGGTTCATATTCACAAACATTATAGAATATATAACAATGAATGTGATGTATAATGTAGGTAAAAATTACAAAAACAATTTAATTCCTGACCCATCTTTCATGGTTTTCTCCAGAGCTGACTAGCCCCCCCCCCCCAGCTGTTTGTCTTTTCTTCAAGAGTTTGTGTCTCTAATCTTCCACGCCCCTTTGGTGGCCTCTTCCTATAGGTGTATGTGGTCTTCATGGAGCCTGTCAGAAGCCGACATTGACAGGAGGATGAGTAATTTTGAGGATCCAGCTGGGGGCACTTCCTGCACCTTTTTGTTCCGACAACGCCTCTTCTAGTTTATCCTTCTCTAGTCCAACCTTCCTGATTGGGTGATAGTTTCCCATGGGATGCATTTGTCCAAGGTTTTCCTTGGTCGGCTTCAACTCCCCGACAACATCAAATCTCAAGGGGTCTTTGAGCCAAGAGACTGGCATCTGTGCGTAGGCATCTGAGTTGACTCTGAGACTTGGAGATCCATCTGTCTTCCTGGAGGCATCAGCTCTGGACAGGTTGGATACAATGTCTGTCTTGGATTGGATCTCAAGAGGTACCTTTTTTCAGGTTTCTTGGATCCTAGGGATCCTGCTTTGGGTGTGCTTTCGACCTCTGCCTTAGTGGCTTTCAAGAGGGTTCTCGCTAGGTCTAGAGAAGTCTCCTGCTTGGCTGCATCTGATCCTCTTTGGTTTCAGTGGTCCCCTCTTTCTTTCATTCTGTTTGACAGGGACAGTCTGTTCCTTAGGTCTTGAGGAAACTTGTGAGGCTAGTTCCCCTTCTGCTTCTGAACCTTCCCACGTAGAGGCATAGGAAGCATTGCTGCAAGAGGGTGGCATCTGGTCTCCCCTAGGAATCCTTCACTGAAGATGTTGATTTTGTGGAATGGGAGGGTTCCCCAAGATCTTCTTTGGAAGATGACTTCTTTGAAGACTTACTGGAATTATTCAGACAGTGAGGGGGATGCTCCACCAACGCACTCAACCAAGAGGAATCTTTATCCCTTAGGGATTTTGGAGCTGACTCTCTACTCCAAGGGTCTTGTAGCCTTTTTCTTGACAAATGTTTTCAGTACTGATGAGCTCCTTGATTTGGTGTCTTAATAGGCGTGGAAGGAGGTGGATATGGTGAGGCCTATACCACAAAAACCTAATAAGATCTCAGTTTCCCCAAGAGATGGACCACACTGGAGCAGAGGTACCACTATAGATACCATTCTGATTGCATAGGCTAGTAAGAAGGAGCTGTCTGAAGAGACCTTGATTGTGCATTCCCCCAAGAAGGAGTCTTAAGGCCTTGGACAGGTGTAGAAAGTGAACTTCTGCTTTAGCAAAATTTACATTGTGTTCACTGAATTATTTGGCTCACTTAACCAGATTCCAGAGAGACTTGACTAAGGGACTCTCCAAGCCTCTCTCTGTTGCCTTGCCTTCAGAGGCAAACCAGACAATGGTTTCCCATCTGGCTACCCTGCAATCCATGTCAAATATGTCCATGTGTCTTCTTTCTAATGTGGCTGATGGCACTTTCAGAGCAGCAGACACCAGTATCGGTCTGCGTTGCTGCACTTGGATGTGTCTTTGTAATTGTGCAGAGAGCTTCGAGATGTCCTTTTTGAATGCCCAATATGACAGAACCACTATGTTTGGACCTAAAGTTTAAAATAAAAATGCTTACCAGAAGTGAACAAGAAGGCAAAACCCTGTCTGCTGTGGGTATCTCTTTTCACCTTTCAAAAGACATTCCTGGAACCAAAAGGGTGGCAAGAGACAAATCCCAAGGCTTTGCTCCTGATAGTTTGGGAGATAAACATGTGGGACAGTGGGGTGGGGGTTGGGGGCAATTACAATGAACGTCACTCTTGTGTTAGGGGTGGCCCACAGAACCAAGTGTTTCATAGCCTTTTTGCTGACAAATGCTTTCAGTACTCCTGAAAAGTTGCCTGACTGCCACACACTGGCGGTGCTTATCTCTGTACTCAAGTCTGGTTTAACATCGTAAAAGATACTTGGGCACAGAGAATCATAACCAGTGGCTATGTTAATCCCATTTTCCCAGCCATAAAACAAGCAAAGGAAACTTCCTAATGTTCCACCCAGTCAAAGGAAGGCAGCGGCCTAAAAAAATCAGTCATCTGGGAGGTTCCACCAGGCCAGCAAGGGTTCAGAGTCTACTCTAGATTATTTTTGCTTTCAGAGAAAAACTGACTGGAGGCCTATATTGGATTTCAGTCATCTGAACCAGTTGTAAAACGGACAAGAAATTCCAGGTGGTCACGGTTCAGTTCCTTTGGCCTCTGTTGCGGAAGGACGATTGGATGTGCTTTGTGGACCTGCAGGATGAGTACTGCCACATCAAGATAGTGAGGTAGTCCAGGAGGTTTCTCAACTTTCTGCTGGGAGCTAGTCACTTTCAGTTCAAGGCACTCCTCTTTGGTTTCACCGGCAGCACCCCCCCCCCCCCCCAAGTGTTCACCAGATGCATGGTAGTGGTTGCATCTCCTCTCAGACTGCAGGGACTCCTTGCTCTAGTTCTGCCACCAGTCAGGAATCGCAATCAACATGGAGATATAAAAGTTGATTCCAGTCTAGATGATGATGATGATGTAGTTCATAGGATGCCATCTGGATACCAGGTCTTAAATTTGCCAAAGTCCACAGTCTTTTTCTGTTCTCCAGCAGGCATCTGAAGTTCTGTCATATTTGAAACTCCCGGCGGAATCCATTTTTTCAGTTTGGTTCGATGACTGCGTCTGTGACTGTGGTCCCTTGTGACAGGTTTTACATGAGGGGGCTGCAGTGGACTCTGTCTAATGTGCTGTGTCAACCCATGCAGTTTCCAAACAATCCTCCATCATGGCCACAGTTACCACCGATGCTTCCTTCTTTGGTTGGGGGGCATTTTGAAGGGAAGACTGTCCAAGGCATGTGGATATTGACCATGGCCAAGCTTCACATCAGTGTGCTGGAGAAGCGGGCAGTCTTTGTAGTATTGCAGGCCTTTCAGGACCCCCACATTGGTGTCATCATGATTCAGAAGGACAATATGTATGTAGTCTGGTACAACAATCAAGGGAGAACTCTTGTATATTCACGGTGTCAGAAAGCCATGAAGGTGTGGTAATTTGGAGACTGCATCCCAACATTTTCTTGTGGCAGTGCACATCCTGGGGAAGTAGTGTGTTGCTGGACAAACTGAGCAGGTCCATTCTTCTGCCTCTGTAGTGGTCCTTCAATCAATAGCTACCAAGATCTTCAGCTGCTTTGGCCAGCCTCGCTGTTATCTTTTTTTGCTACCCCTCCCAAACCCTCCCAACATCACGTACAGCAACTTTTTTTGGCATGATACCTCAGGAGGGATAGTCACCAAGGGATGCTCTGATCCACACTTGGCCCCAAGCCTCCTGTCCACTTTTCCACCCTTTCCTCTCGTATCAAACTTTATCCAGAAAGCAATTTGGTGCAAGGTGAAAGAAATACTCGTCTCTCCACTTTTGATCTTAACAAATACAGTTCATTTTTTTCTGTGGCCTCATCTGATACACCCTCACTTGGGTATTGGACCCCTCTTCGACATGGTTTCTCACCCATCTGGCCAGCTTCATCTGGACATCAAAGCCGTAAAACTGATTGGCTTATCTTCTTTTAGTACTGGTCAGAAATTTCAGGCTTTCTTCCTCTGTGCTCCATATGCTACCTTCCTCCCAACAAACAGCTGATAGAAAAGTCTATAAAAATAAGTAGGAAAGTTCTCTATTTGAGCTTCTTACAAGGGTCTAGATTCTTTCCTCAGCTTCCCAATCTTCTTTTTTGGATTTTTTGTTTGGCAAATTTGTTTCATGGGAGTGTGACTTTTTCCACCATTGAAGTCCAGCTGGCAGCTATTTCCAATTTTCATTTGGGAAAGAATCTTACTCCTATTTTGTTGAAAATATCCAATACTTTTTAAAAGGGGATTTCCTCCATAGACCAAGAGTAAGAAATCCTGTTCCCCCTTATGATATTACTATTTTGCTTCAGGCCCTAACCAGGCCCCATTATTTTTATTTATTTATTTATTTTTTTAAAGAATTTCAGAGCTACAGGCTTTGTCATGTAAGCTGCCATATCTAATTTTTCTCAAGGATAGGGTTTCACTCCAAATCAGTCCTAACGCGTTTCCTAAGGTGACCTGGGAATCTACTCTAAAGCAGACAATTAATTTGCCTGTTTTCTTTGCTTATCTTTTGAACAAAGGAGAATATGCAATGAATTTGTTGGATGTTCACCTTGCAATTTTATTTACATCGCACTAAGAATTTCAGGAAATCTGATATTCTTTATCCTTTAATAAGGCTAAATTGGGAGATGGTGTTTCAGAGATCACACTATCCAAGTAGTTGTCCAGTTGTATTTCTTTTGTTTACAAAGCCAAGGGATTGTCCTTGCCTCACAGACCTAAAGGTCACTCATCTTCTTTGCTAGAGTGCCCATTGATGACATTTTGTGCTGCTTCTACTTGGCCTACTGTTCATAGCATTGTTTTCTTAACAAGCTGGAAATGCAATCTAAGCCCCGGGCATTGTTTGGCTCCCCGTTCTCATGTGTATTCCTCCATGATGCCGCCCAGTGGTAGTAGCTGGGGACTCTGTCCCATTAGTTGGTACAGACAGAAAAGACAGCATCGGATTTGAAAGTTGTGTACTTATCATAATGCTAGACCCATGTTGTCTTCTTCAGTCTCTCAACCTTCCCACCATTGGAATGAAGAGGCTAGAGACCGCCCTTGCCCGAAAGGGGACATATGAGCCCTAAGTGCTGATGGTTGGCTGGCATCCAAAACAAAAATATACATCATGCTTTACTTAATCCTTTTTGCCACTGCTGTGACTCCTTTTTATAAGAAATATGCTTTAGATACCAGGAAAAGCCAAAAGACAAAGAACAACATGCTTTAGAACAAATTCCATAGAGGCAAAAGTTCAAATCTGAGTGTCTTTGTATTTTCCTCTTGACATCCAGACATGCACTGTCAAGCAACTTGAAAGCCAAAACTGTAGCTTGGAGTGATACCCGCGCTTTTTTTTCCATATGGGTTATACCTCTGTTAAGCTTAACAGTTTAGTCTACATTCGGTTACAGTAACACTGTTAAATATATATTCCTCATAGTAGTGGTCTTTTCTGTTTGAACGTGGCAAGTACTATAATCATTTTGATGTCCTTCAAGGATGCATCTGCAGTCCTTACAAATGGGTTGTCCTGTCGTCAGGCAGCCCTTCGGTCGGCCGGATTCCAAAGTCTGGGTCTGGCCTCGGCTGGTGTCGCACTTCACCCGACGTCATAGCTGCAGTTATTCGGGTATAAAGGCATCAGCCGACGCCATTTTCCTCAGTCTTTCTTGCCGCGTGGCACCCGAAGCAGAAGCTGTTCGCAAGTGCCGGTCGGTCAGATCCAGAGATTACTACTACCGAATACTACTTCAAAGACTTCTAAAAAGCTAAGTACCCCGTTGGGGACTCTTTCTTGCCTCAGCCGATGTCAGAGAAAGTGAATAACTGTTTATCTTGTGGGAAACAAATACCTCATAAAGATTTCCACTCCTACTGTATACATTGTTTAGGCCCAGACCACGACGTAGCAGCTTGTCTAGCCTGCGCTTCTTTTAACCGACGGACGCTTAGACGTCGGTCGGAGTTTGCTGAACAAATTTTCGGCTCTGATTTTGCCTATATTATGCCGTCGGATCCTCCGACAACGCAAATTTCCAAAAAACGAAAAGAAGACACTCGCGGTCCGCGGTCTCGGCCGAAACCGCGATTAAGCACACCGCGAGTGTCTCGGTTTCGGCCGAAACCGAGCAAGCGGTTCTTTCTCCAGCCAAAACCTTGCCTTCTACCGAGGCCTCCTCTAACCTGGTAGAATCTGCTTCTGAAATCCAGCCTTCTGTTGCGGTTTCTCAGGAATTATCAGACACAATTCCCCTGGATATTTCAACCCCTGCACGTGGAGCTGCTAGGCCTCCTGCAGCCATGTCTATCAAGGCCTTTGCCAGGGCTAAAGCAGCCAAAGCTTCCAAAACTGTGCCTGCCAAACCCCCCTCACACAGGCCCAGCACTAGCTCTCATATGCTATCTTTGGCTGAGGATTTAATTTCTTTAATTCGTGGATCCCAGCCTCATCCAGACAGGTCCTCTCTCCCACCTCCAGAAAAGAGACCTAGAGCAGAGCCCCCTGAACCAGTATCCACTGATGGTTCCTCTGATGAATCAGAACATACAGACCTTCCTGAGGCTTCTTATTCTCCTTACGAAGACTCTGATGCTGAAGAGTCCATTCCTTCAGCCTCTCCACCTGAGGAATTTTCCTTTGGGGAAACCTTGCATGCTATGAGGGAACAATTTCAGTGGCAGGGCCAAGATTTCTCAGACTCCAGAAAAAGGCTTTGAACCTTTCTACATTTGCCACAACATAGGCCTTTAGATGTACCTCCAGTTCTTTCTGTTGTAGATGATGCATTTAATGATGCTTGCACTGCTCCTGATTCATTGCCTCCGGCTCCTGCTAAGCCCGATAGGTTCTGCAGGGTCCCGGACACTCATCACCATTTATACAAGGCTCCTTTTGCAGATCCAGAGACCATCGCCCAGGGCCCTAAAGCTGTAGCTGCTACTTCTACTAAAAACCCCCCTCTGAAAGGGAATCCAGGTCCTTAGAGAGATGGGGTAAAAAAGTTTACACTTCTGCTACCTTGTCAGCTAGGGCTTTAAACTGCCAATTTCATATGATTCAATATCAAGAGTTTATGCTTGACCAGTTAACTAAAAAGCTTTCCTCTGAAGAATCTTTAGATAAAAAATATGTTCAGGAAATGGTACATAACATACAGCAGGTTAGTAACCATTCTTTAAAATGTGGCTATGATGCACTGGAGGCTTCCTTTAGATCAGCCATGACTGGCACAGTTATCGGGAGACATGCATGGTTGAAAGAACAGGCATTACCAGACCATGTCAAATCAAAGCTTTTGGATGCACCCATGGACAAGGTCAATTTATTTGGTTCCCCTGCTCAGCAGGTGCTAAAGATGGAAGAGAAGGCGAAATCTGTACAAACGGTGAAAGATTTCTTACAGGTTCAACCTCCAAGGTTTAGCAGGAACTGGCCCTCCAAGTATTGGTCCTTTCCGGACTCCTCTAAGCCTCAGAGGGGCAGGAATAGGCGTTCAAGAGGCAGAAACCAATCCAGGGGTGCCTACAGGGGGCGCCAATGGCAAGGTAACAACCAGCGAGGCACGGACGCAGCCACCACCTCTACAACAACTCAATCACAGTGACTTGACAGTGGCACCGCCTACCAGGGAACAACTAGAAGCACCCTTAGGCGGAAAACTAACCTTATTCTCAAAAAACTGGCATTGCATCACAAGGGAAAAATGGATTTTGCAAACTATAGACCAAGGGTACAGGTTCCATTTCCATACTCTACCAGGGAAGAGAGGAATGCCAAACCTACCACCTACTCAAAGGACAGAAGCTCTAAAACAAATATCTCAGCTATTAAGAATGAGAGCTGTGGAAAAGGTACCATCTATGGAGCAAGGAAAGGGATTTTACTCCAGACTCTTCCTGGTACCAAGAAAAGAAAACAAATGGAGACCCATTCTAGACCTGTCCGCTTTAAACACATTCCTTATTGTTCCAAAATTCAAAATGCTGACCCTACAGCAGCTTCTTCCCATGCTGGGCAAGGAGTCTTGGCTGGTAACTCTAGATCTCAAGGAGGCATACCTGCACGTCCCCATAAGACCAATTTGCAGAAGATACCTCAGATTTCTTGCAGGATCAGAGCATTATCAATTTTCAGCATTGCCCTTTGGCTTATCTACTGCGCCCAGAGTGTTCACGATCAGTAATTGCTCATTGCAGACTTCAGGGAATCCAAATTTATCCCTACCTGGACGACTGCCTGATTCAAGCGGACAACAAAAGCAAGCTAGCAGAAGACTTACAAAGAGTCATTTCCCTGCTGCAAGCCTTGGGATATACAGTCAATATAAAAAAGTCAAGGCTGATTCCATCCCAAAGAATAACCTTTCTGGGTGCAGAGCTGGACACATCAAAAACAAATGGCATTCCTAACTGCAGAAAAGAAAGGGCAACTACCTCTCTACTTCTTGGCATTAACAAAGCAGAACCACCTAACTGCAAGAAAAGTACTGCAAGCTCTAGGCTTCATGGCATCCTGCATAATTCTGGTCCCTCATGCCAGACTGCATATGAGAAAGCTACAGTGGTACCTAAGGAATTTGTGGTCCCAACACAAGCACAGCCTAGAAATCAAAATCCCAATAATCCCATGCCTGAAAAGTTCCTATGGTGGGCTCAGGCCTGCCAATCAAACACAGGGTTGCCCTTCTGCAACAGCCAACCAAGCCAAACCATCACGACAAATGCCTCAGACCTCGGTTGGGGGGCACACATGCAGGGCAAGTGCATACAAGGCTTATGGACTCAAGACCAGCTGCGCCTACACATAAATCTAAAGGAAATGCTGGCAGTAAAATTGGCAATCCAGTCATTCAGACCATTTCTCCAAGAAGGTCAGTTGATGATAAGGACAGACAACACCACAGTTATGTGGTACATCAACAAACAGGGAGGCACCCATTCATATCCTCTATGCCGGCTGGCACTGGACCTATGGGATGTGGCCCTGAGCTACAACATTCAGTTACAAGCAAATTTGTACCAGGAAAAGAAAACATTCTAGCAGACGATAAGCAGAACAACCACAGATGCCCACGAATGGATGCTTCATCCGGACATCTTCAAAGCCATCACAAGGAAATGGGGATTACCACAAATAGACTTGTTTGCATCCCCATTCAATCACCAGCTAAAGAAATTCTGCACAAGGACGTACCACCCACTTGCTTGGAAGGTGGACTCCCTATCCTTCAGTTGGAAAAACCTGACAGCATACGCATTTCCACCACTACCTTTGATGCACAAGGTGCTTCTGAAGATCAAAGAGGACCGTCCAAGGATCATTCTGATAGCTCCAGACTGGCCAAGACAACATTGGTACCCATTGCTGAGGAGCATGTCTCGGGAACAAATATGGACACTACCCCTGATCCCATTACTGTTAACACAGAACAACTACAACATCCTGCATCCAAATCTGAAAACTCTGCAGCTAACTGCCTGGAACATTACATAACAGCAATTAACCCAAATTTATCCCAAAGGGTTAAGGACATAATCCTGGAGGCTCGCAGACCTTCAACAAGAAAGAACTATGCAGCAAAATGGAAAAGATATCTCATTTGGAGTACTGCAAAGGGAGAAGATGTGGCTCTGGTAAACATGGCCAACATCTTGGAGTACTTGACAGAGCTCTTCCACACGGGCCTGTCCTATTCTTCCATCAAGATACATGCATCAGCTATTTCAGCACAATACAGCTTGGATCCTCCTGTCTTCTCTCATCCCCTGCTCAGACAGTTTCTGAGAGGAATTAAAAATGTAAAACCTCCCAGGAAACCACCATTGCCAGCATGGGACTTGAACTTTGTGCTAGAAAAATTGACACTTCCTCCTTTCGAGCCAGCAGCAACAGCAGAATTACAATACTTATCCTGGAAGACTGCTTTCCTGCTGGCAATAACTTCAGCAAGAAGGGTCTCTGAACTACAGGCATTAATGGCAGTGCAACCCTTCCTGATCTTCCATCAAGATAGAGTGTCCATGAGAACAAATCCTACATTTATGCCTAAGGTGGTATCCAGAGTATCATTAAATCAGGCTATCCACCTACCTACATTCTTTCCAAACCCACAAAACAGGGAGAAAAACTTTGCATACCTTGGATGTACACAGACAGTTACGCTACTACCTGGACAGGACTAAGTCCAACAGAAAACTGACCAGCTTCTGGTAGCATATGCCACAGGAAAGGAAGGAAAACCAATTTCAAAACAGACAATCTCCAAATGGATAGGAAATTGCATTAGATTTTGTTACTCCTACCATGGAAAGAAAACTCCTGAGAACATCAGGCCTCACTCCACAAGGGCGACAGCCACTACCACAGCCTTCTTACGAGGAGTGGCTACCAAGGACATTATAGAGGCTGCTACTTGGACCTCCGTGCATACATTTGCCAAGCATTACAATTTACCGTTATACTCTAGATCCCGAGCAGGTTTTGCCACTGCTGTTTTGCAAGGGATCCTAGCTACACCATAATCTCTACTCTTTCCTCCTCCCCTTGTTTAGCTATGGTATTCTACCCATTTGTAAGGACTGCAGATGCATCCTTGAAGGACATAGTACAGTTTTGTACCTACCATAAATGTAGATGTCCGATAGGAATGCATCTGCAGTCAGGATTACCCACCCGCCTTCCCCTCTGAGGTACTCCTAGGGTATTTGCCAGCCTTCAGCTAGCTTGGGGATCTATTATGGTGTATTTGTTTGTATATATGTACATACATGCTTATTTTTTGTGTTTGCTCTCTACTATTTGGAATCATTGGCATTTATCCAAATTTAGCCTTCCAAGAGGGCACCTGGCATCTGGGGCAAGAAACACTGAGGAAAATGGCGTTGGCTGATGCCTTTATACCCGAATAACTGCAGCTATGACGTCGGGTGAAGTGCGACACCAGCCGAGGCCAGACCCAGACTTTGGAATCCGGCCGACCGAAGGGCTGCCTGACGACAGGACAACCCATTTGTAAGGACTGCAGATGCATTCCTATCGGACATCTACATTTATGGTAGGTACAAAACTGTACTTTCTCGCCTGTTTATTGGCTCACTTCCTTGCCAGGCAGTTGCAGACTTTGTCCTCAACTCACCCCGAAACCCAAAGATGACTCCCATTTGGCTTTTTTTTTTTCTGAATCAGTATTTGTTACCATTTTTCAAGTTTTCAGGTCATTCTTCCAGCTTTCATCAAAAATAGGAGGCAGTTTCTAATTAGAAGCCATTTTCTGCTACTGTTTAAAAAAAAAAAAAAAAAAATCTGTGTGCCTTGGGATTTATTTGTTTTTGTTTCTGTCTTTGTTGACCAAGAAGGTTTGACTGGGCAGAGCCCATTTTTGGTGGGGGCCCGAGGAAAAGAGCTCCACCACAGTTCCTTTATATCAACAAGTGAATTTGAGATTTCTCTGAAAAAACTGTTTCATTTCTAATGAATATGGTAAAGTATTTACATCAACAGTTAAGTCTCTGCAGTTGTTGCATCTGTAAAATCTTGCAGAAATAAATGGGATTGATACTGCAGAAGGGAAAAACATTGTTGTAAAGTTTTTAGTGTTATTTAGTAAAGAAAGGTTTGCAAGGAATTTAAGATACAAGAGGAAGTAAGATACAAAACTGTGTAGGAAAGGAGATTTTTATTGCATAGGTTTGTAAAAAGTTCGAGATAGAATGAAGTAAGTTATAAAATTATGTAGAAGGGGTGATGGTATGCATTTTCCAGTAAGTTTAAGGAATGTTGTGTATTTTATACTTTTTTTTTTTTTTTTTTTTTTTTTTTTTTTAGATGACATGTTCATTTTGTGGAAAAAATACAGTGGATGAGTTGAGTAAGTTTATTGAATATATAAATCAAACAGTAGCTTTTTTGAAATTTACCTTTACTGCAAGCTCTGAAAGTATAGTTTGGATGTTGAGTTATCTAAGGATAGTGAGAATTGTAGGCATGTTTTGAATATCCATAGGAAGCCTACATTTCCAAATTTGTGTTTACATTTCTCCAGCTGGCACCCATTACACTAAAAGAAGGCCGTAGTAAAAGATCAGCTTGTACGACTGGATATGGATACGTCTGCAAAAGAATGTGACCATCTAGCTGAGATGTTTTTTCAAAGGGGTTACCCCAAAGAGTTTTTCTAAAATTAGGGATGAAGTGTGGAATAAGAGGAATAATGGTGAATTTGTTCCACATTTAGCATTGGGGGATGGTGCATCATTCAAAATCTGTGAAAGCTATCGTAATAGTAATAAATTATTTATAACTACTTATAATTTGTACAGTAAAGCTTTGAAAAGTGTGCACAAAAATTGGAACTTTTTCAGACTTGACGGTGGGGTTTTAGAAAAAGTGGGTGAACAGTCCCACTTTGTGTACAAGAAGGGTAGATCCTTTAAAAAAATTGCTTGAATCTAATAAGAGTAGTGGTAAGACTTGGTTATTGACAAATCACATGTTGAATTATAACAAACCAGGCGTGTTTAAGTGTGATAAATGTTCAATGTCCTTGTATTAAAAGAATGAGATTTTGGTCATTAATGGGATTAGTTATGCTATATGTTTCATAGCATATAAAAGGGCATTTTATATGTGAATTTAAGCAAGTGGTTTATGTTGCAATATGTGACTCATGCAAAGAGTTTTTATATAGGAAAGACTAAGGAGATTAAAGGAAAGAGTGTATGAACACTTGCTGGATATTAAGAAGAAGAAATTAACTAATGTCCTAAGCAACCATATATTAGATAAT
The DNA here is from genome assembly GCF_019279795.1 of Protopterus annectens. Classification (NCBI taxonomy): domain Eukaryota; kingdom Metazoa; phylum Chordata; order Ceratodontiformes; family Protopteridae; genus Protopterus; species Protopterus annectens. Next base: position 694,060,329 of record NC_056733.1, read on the forward strand.
AGTGGACATAAGTCTGGGTTTGTTGTTTATAGAACAGGTGGTACAAAACCCTAGGGGGGGTGTTTATGAAGGAACATTTGGATAGAAAGTTTAATATGGCAATTAAGATTAAATGCCTTGAGCTCTCCAGGCCTTAATGAAGCCTACTCTATTAATTCTGTATTGAAACCTAAACAGTATTATGTTTAATGTTGATAAAAGTGGTATTATGGAAAGTGTTTTGAATTTTCAGGATATCATTCGTTTTAGTATAGTGTTTTTAACAGTATTTTATGGTTAATTGGTTAAGTTGTATATTTTGTCAAGTCATGTGGTAGGAATTTTGTATGTAATTTAGTTGTGATGAAGGTCTGTTGAATTGTAAGGAATGAAAGTGCTTAACTGATTAAGTGTACTTATTATTTTAAGTGCAGTGTGTTTACTTGAGCTGGTGTTGGTCGTTAGTGGAGTAATACAGGCATTTTGGTTATCTAGTTTGTGCTTCATTCCTGGTGAATTCCGCTAGTTGTTTGTGATGTCTTTGTCACATTGCTGTAAACTAGCAGTTTTTGATCGTCTGGGTCTTCAGTTTTTTAATTCTTTGGAAAAGCAGAATGGTTTGCCATAGTGAAGAGGTAAAACTGCAGGGAGGATTCTTCAACAAAGAAATGTTTTCTTGCGAGTTAAATGTGTCTGTGGTCATGACAGTCCACTCCCATAATTAAGTATCTTTAATTGTTGCTTGGCTGTGTTTGGCTATGTTGTACTTTTAGGAGAGTTGAATGGTTTTACTTTGAGTGTGAGTGGAAACATGATATGAACCAGGAAACAACACAATTAACTTTAGAAAACAGGTTGCAGAAATAAAATAAAATGCGAACACAACCAGACTAACAGGACATAAAACAGTTTTAATGTAGTCACAAATGCAGTTTAAGTGCTTTTGCTTTAAATGGGAGGACTGATGGGGACAAGATTAATATGAACACCCATACTGATGTTAACAATGCAACACACCAGAATGATGAAAATTACAGTTCTGCAATTTGCCTGGAATATAATAAGGATTATTCTGACATAAAGGAGATTATTAGTAGATACTAGGACTTATTTTGTCAGCTGCCTGGCATATTGGAGGCATTTAAGAAACCTTTGAGGTTCCCTTATAGGAAGGGACAATGTTTGAAAAACATTTACGAGAATAATAGAGTGCAGAATACATATAGGATTAATGGAAAGACTGGGCCGTACAAGTGTGGTAATTGTAAACTGTGTCCCTACATTAGTAATGTGGATGTTACACATTTAAAATAGTCATGGAAGAGATTTAGCAGTCCAGAGTTACTGTAATTGTAACAGTTTTGGGGTGATTTGTGTTGTAATTTGCTCATGTGGAGCCTTTTATATTGGTAAGTCTGAGAGGGCCTTTAAATGTATATATGAGCAGGTTTACGATATTAAACATGAAGGGGAAACTAACTATCTCTGGCCAAGCATGTTGGGGTGAGTGGTAATGGAGGATTTAAATTTTATGCATTGGAACAAGTGGTTAAAAGTGCTAGGGGTGGCCAGTGGAAAGACCTGCTGGAGTATCGATAATTGTACTGGCAGCTTTTACTACAAGCTAATAGACCCTCTGTCGCTGTTTTAAGATTGAGCTGCAAAATTATAATTTTTTAACAATTAACTTAAAAATACACAGTGTTTAAAAAATTAACATGTTTTCATGGTCTCATTGTGTATTTAAGTTTTTGTCATTGGTTTCAGTGGATTTTAATATTTTAGTTATGTGGTGCATAAGAAATGTGTGATGTTTCTTTAACACATAATGGATTGATTATTTTTGGAAGAGGACACTATATATACACATTCTATTTTGATGTGTATTGGTTCTGATGAAGTTCATGTAGATGGACGAAAGTGCTCAACCTTATTTTATATTTCTCAATAAGTGTGGTCGAGATTTCAGTAACCGAGCTAGTGCTGGAGTGCCATTCCGTGGTGTCTACAGGCACTGGTTTAAATGTTTTATTTCCTGCCTTAGCCGCATTATTTTTGGTTTTAATTTTTGCAAGTAGGCCTAAATTCTTTCCCACATTCCCAGAGTAGTAGATTGCACCCCCCCCCCCCCCCCACCCAACACATGCATTCATCCTTGCTACTTCTGTTAACCTTAAGACTGCTGTATCTCCAAGCAGGGTAATATCTGAGATACCACAACCTTGGGCTTGGTACATAGCCTATATCTAATACACCCAAATTAAAAATAACTTGGTAAACAGATATAACCAGGCTGTAATACAAAATGGGTTGTTTTATTTCGTTGAACAAAGTTATTGAGCGCTTTCGGCTATGCACAGCGTAGCCTTGAAGGCTATGCTGTGCATAGCTGAAAGTGCTTAATAACTTTGTTCAGCCAAATAAAACAACCCATGTTTTATTACAGCCTGGTTATATTGGTATATAGCCTTCCATGTTCACAATTCCAGCTCCATTATTCCAAGGACTGCAACTAAATACCTAAAAATGTTCATCAGGCGACCATCTGTTCTCTGACTGTTTAAGATGCCATTGCTTGCAGAGGTTACGACTTTCTCATATTGTCAGTTTTATGTTTGCTTCTTTTATTGACAGCAGAGAGCTATAGGAAGATAGAGACACTGACTGGACATTGTGGCTGATTCTGACAGAGTGCTCCTAATAGATGGAGAAGGAGAGGGAAATTGCTGTGCTTGTCATAATGTCTGGTGATATGGTACTGTTACTCCTGCCTACAAAACTGAAAATATGCAAGATTTAATGGCATGGTTAGTACTTCAGTAATCGTGCTTTTTTTGCAGGCAAAAGGCATCAATAAGTTTTAGTATTTATTCATTTACTTGCCCAGAGCAGGAAAAACAGAGTTGTTCATACATTTTTTTTTCTTGTGTAGTTGTGGTTTATTCTGTGCACATGCTCGACTGGCAAGACTTTCCTTTCCTGGGTTAAGAAACAGCCAGATTAATAGCTGTCCTAAAAGGGTAGTGGTGAAATTTCCATAGCCGACACAAAGTGCATTTTACAAAAAGCACTGTGACTTTTAAGGTTTGTTTTTGTGAGTATTGTTGCTATACCTTGGATACAGTTTGTGGGCTATCCCAAAAAAAAAAAGTGTATGTATGTATGTGTATATATATATATATATATATATATATATATATAATGTATGTGTGTATACATGTTACATACACACACATTATATATATAATGTGTCCACGGGCCTGTCCTATTCTTCCATCAAGATACATGCATCAGCTATTTCAGCACAATACAGCTTGGATCCTCCTGTCTTCTCTCATCCCCTGCTCAGACAGTTTCTGAGAGGAATTAAAAATGTAAAACCTCCCAGGAAACCACCATTGCCAGCATGGGACTTGAACTTTGTGCTAGAAAAATTGACACTTCCTCCTTTCGAGCCAGCAGCAACAGCAGAATTACAATACTTATCCTGGAAGACTGCTTTCCTGCTGGCAATAACTTCAGCAAGAAGGGTCTCTGAACTACAGGCATTAATGGCAGTGCAACCCTTCCTGATCTTCCATCAAGATAGAGTGTCCATGAGAACAAATCCTACATTTATGCCTAAGGTGGTATCCAGAGTATCATTAAATCAGGCTATCCACCTACCTACATTCTTTCCAAACCCACAAAACAGGGGAGAAAAACTTTTGCATACCTTGGATGTACACAGACAGTTGCGCTACTACCTGGACAGGACTAAGTCCAACAGAAAAACTGACCAGCTTCTGGTAGCATATGCCACAGGAAAGGAAGGAAAACCAATTTCAAAACAGACAATCTCCAAATGGATAGGAAATTGCATTAGATTTTGTTACTCCTACCATGGAAAGAAAACTCCTGAGAACATCAGGCCTCACTCCACAAGGGCGACAGCCACTACCACAGCCTTCTTACGAGGAGTGGCTACCAAGGACATTATAGAGGCTGCTACTTGGACCTCCGTGCATACATTTGCCAAGCATTACAATTTACCGTTATACTCTAGATCCCGAGCAGGTTTTGCCACTGCTGTTTTGCAAGGGATCCTAGCTACACCATAATCTCTACTCTTTCCTCCTCCCCTTGTTTAGCTATGGTATTCTACCCATTTGTAAGGACTGCAGATGCATCCTTGAAGGACATAGTACAGTTTTGTACCTACCATAAATGTAGATGTCCGATAGGAATGCATCTGCAGTCAGGATTACCCACCCGCCTTCCCCTCTGAGGTACTCCTAGGGTATTTGCCAGCCTTCAGCTAGCTTGGGGATCTATTATGGTGTATTTGTTTGTATATATGTACATACATGCTTATTTTTGTGTTTGCTCTCTACTATTTGGAATCATTGGCATTTATCCAAATTTAGCCTTCCAAGAGGGCACCTGGCATCTGGGGCAAGAAACACTGAGGAAAATGGCGTTGGCTGATGCCTTTATACCCGAATAACTGCAGCTATGACGTCGGGTGAAGTGCGACACCAGCCGAGGCCAGACCCAGACTTTGGAATCCGGCCGACCGAAGGGCTGCCTGGCGACAGGACAACCCATTTGTAAGGACTGCAGATGCATTCCTATCGGACATCTACATTTATGGTAGGTACAAAACTGTACTTTCGCCTGTTTATTGGCTCACTTCCTTGCCAGGCAGTTGCAGACTTTGTCCTCAACTCACCCCGAAACCCAAAGATGACTCCCATTTGGCTTTTTTTTTTTTCTGAATCAGTATTTGTTACCATTTTTCAAGTTTTCAGGTCATTCTTCCAGCTTTCATCAAAAATAGGAGGCAGTTTCTAATTAGAAGCCATTTTCTGCTACTGTTTAAAAAAAAAAAAAAAAAATCTGTGTGCCTTGGGATTTATTTGTTTTTGTTTCTGTCTTTGTTGACCAAGAAGGTTTGACTGGGCAGAGCCCATTTTTGGTGGGGGCCTGAGGAAAAGAGCTCCACCACAGTTCCTTTATATCAACAAGTGAATTTGAGATTTCTCTGAAAAAACTGTTTCATTTCTAATGAATATGGTAAAGTATTTACATCAACAGTTAAGTCTCTGCAGTTGTTGCATCTGTAAAATCTTGCAGAAATAAATGGGATTGATACTGCAGAAGGGAAAAACATTGTTGTAAAGTTTTTAGTGTTATTTAGTAAAGAAAGGTTTGCAAGGAATTTAAGATACAAGAGGAAGTAAGATACAAAACTGTGTAGGAAAGGAGATTTTTATTGCATAGGTTTGTAAAAAGTTTGAGATAGAATGAAGTAAGTTATAAAATTATGTAGAAGGGGTGATGGTATGCATTTTCCAGTAAGTTTAAGGAATGTTGTGTATTTTATACTTTTTTTTTTTTTTTTTTTTTTTTTTTTAAGATGACATGTTCATTTTGTGGAAAAAATACAGTGGATGAGTTGAGTAAGTTTATTGAATATATAAATCAAACAGTAGCTTTTTTGAAATTTACCTTTACTGCAAGCTCTGAAAGTATAGTTTGGATGTTGAGTTATCTAAGGATAGTGAGAATTGTAGGCATGTTTTGAATATCCATAGGAAGCCTACATTTCCAAATTTGTGTTTACATTTCTCCAGCTGGCACCCATTACACTAAAAGAAGGCCGTAGTAAAAGATCAGCTTGTACGACTGGATATGGATACGTCTGCAAAAGAATGTGACCATCTAGCTGAGATGTTTTTTCAAAGGGGTTACCCCAAAGAGTTTTTCTAAAATTAGGGATGAAGTGTGGAATAAGAGGAATAATGGTGAATTTGTTCCACATTTAGCATTGGGGGATGGTGCATCATTCAAAATCTGTGAAAGCTATCCTAATAGTAATAAATTATTTATAACTACTTATAATTTGTACAGTAAAGCTTTGAAAAGTGTGCACAAAAATTGGAACTTTTTCAGACTTGACGGTGGGGTTTTAGAAAAAGTGGGTGAACAGTCCCACTTTGTGTACAAGAAGGGTAGATCCTTTAAAAAAATTGCTTGAATCTAATAAGAGTAGTGGTAAGACTTGGTTATTGACAAATCACATGTTGAATTATAACAAACCAGGCGTGTTTAAGTGTGATAAATGTTCAATGTCCTTGTATTAAAATAATGAGATTTTGGTCATTAATGGGATTAGTTATGCTATATGTTTCATAGCATATAAAAGGGCATTTTATATGTGAATTTAAGCAAGTGGTTTATGTTGCAATATGTGACTCATGCAAAGAGTTTTTATATAGGAAAGACTAAGGAGATTAAAGGAAAGAGTGTATGAACACTTGCTGGATATTAAGAAGAAGAAATTAACTAATGTCCTAAGCAACCATATATTAGATAATAGTGGACATAAGTCTGGGTTTGTTGTTTATAGAACAGGTGGTACAAAACCCTAGGGGGGGTGTTTATGAAGGAACATTTGGATAGAAAGTTTAATATGGCAATTAAGATTAAATGCCTTGAGCTCTCCAGGCCTTAATGAAGCCTACTCTATTAATTCTGTATTGAAACCTAAACAGTATTATGTTTAATGTTGATAAAAGTGGTATTATGGAAAGTGTTTTTGAATTTTCAGGATATCATTCGTTTTAGTATAGTGTTTTTAACAGTATTTTATGGTTAATTGGTTAAGTTGTATATTTTGTCAAGTCATGTGGTAGGAATTTTGTATGTAATTTAGTTGTGATGAAGGTCTGTTGAATTGTAAGGAATGAAAGTGCTTAACTGATTAAGTGTACTTATTATTTTAAGTGCAGTGTGTTTACTTGAGCTGGTGTTGGTCGTTAATGGAGTAATACAGGCATTTTGGTTATCTAGTTTGTGCTTCATTCCTGGTCGGAATTCCGTTAGTTGTTTGTGATGTCTTTGTCACATTGCTGTAAACTAGCAGTTTTTGATCGTCTGGGTCTTCAGTTTTTTAATTCTTTGGAAAAGCAGAATGGTTTGCCATAGTGAAGAGGTAAAACTGCAGGGAGGATTCTTCAACAAAGAAATGTTTTCTTGCGAGTTAAATGTGTCTGTGGTCATGACAGTCCACTCCCATAATTAAGTATCTTTAATTGTTGCTTGGCTGTGTTTGGCTATGTTGTACTTTTAGGAGAGTTGAATGGTTTTACTTTGAGTGTGAGTGGAAACATGATATGAACCAGGAAACAACACAATTAACTTTAGAAAAACAGGTTGCAGAAATAAAATAAAATGCGAACACAACCAGACTAACAGGACATAAAACAGTTTTAATGTAGTCACAAATGCAGTTTAAGTGCTTTTGCTTTAAATGGGAGGACTGATGGGGACAAGATTAATATGAACACCCATACTGATGTTAACAATGCAACACACCAGAATGATGAAAATTACAGTTCTGCAATTTGCCTGGAATATAATAAGGATTATTCTGACATAAAGGAGATTATTAGTAGATACTAGGACTTATTTTGTCAGCTGCCTGGCATATTGGAGGCATTTAAGAAACCTTTGAGGTTCCCTTATAGGAAGGGACAATGTTTGAAAAACATTTACGAGAATAATAGAGTGCAGAATACATATAGGATTAATGGAAAGACTGGGCCGTACAAGTGTGGTAATTGTAAACTGTGTCCCTACATTAGTAATGTGGATGTTACACATTTAAAATAGTCATGGAAGAGATTTAGCAGCCCAGAGTTACTGTAATTGTAACAGTTTTGGGGTGATTTGTGTTGTAATTTGCTCATGTGGAGCCTTTTATATTGGTAAGTCTGAGAGGGCCTTTAAATGTATATATGAGCAGGTTTACGATATTAAACATGAAGGGGAAACTAACTATCTCTGGCCAAGCATGTTGGGGTGAGTGGTAATGGAGGATTTAAATTTTATGCATTGGAACAAGTGGTTAAAAGTGCTAGGGGTGGCCAGTGGAAAGACCTGCTGGAGTATCGATAATTGTACTGGCAGCTTTTACTACAAGCTAATATACCCTCTGTCGCTGTTTTAAGATTGAGCTGCAAAATTATAATTTTTTAACAATTGACTTAAAAATACACAGTGTTTAAAAAATTAACATGTTTTCATGGTCTCATTGTGTATTTAAGTTTTTGTCATTGGTTTCAGTGGATTTTAATATTTTAGTTATGTGGTGCATAAGAAATGTGTGATGTTTCTTTAACACATAATGGATTGATTATTTTTGGAAGAGGACACTATATATACACATTCTATTTTGATGTGTATTGGTTCTGATGAAGTTCATGTAGATGGACGAAAGTGCTCAACCTTATTTTATATTTCTCAATAAGTGTGGTCGAGATTTCAGTAACCGAGCTAGTGCTGGAGTGCCATTCCGTGGTGTCTACAGGCACTGGTTTAAATGTTTTATTTCCCTGCCTTAGCCGCATTATTTTTGGTTTTAATTTTTGCAAGTAGGCCTAAATTCTTTCCCACATTCCCAGAGTAGTAGATTGCACCCCCCCCCCCACCCACCCAACACATGCATTCATCCTTGCTACTTCTGTTAACCTTAAGACTGCTGTATCTCCAAGCAGGGGTAATATCTGAGATACCACAACCTTGGGCTTGGTACATAGCCTATATCTAATACACCCAAATTAAAAATAACTTGGTAAACAGATATAACCAGGCTGTAATACAAAATGGGTTGTTTTATTTCGTTGAACAAAGTTATTGAGCGCTTTCGGCTATGCACAGCGTAGCCTTGAAGGCTATGCTGTGCATAGCTGAAAGTGCTTAATAACTTTGTTCAGCCAAATAAAACAACCCATGTTTTATTACAGCCTGGTTATATTGGTATATAGCCTTCCATGTTCACAATTCCAGCTCCATTATTCCAAGGACTGCAACTAAATACCTAAAAATGTTCATCAGGCGACCATCTGTTCTCTGACTGTTTAAGATGCCATTGCTTGCAGAGGTTACGACTTTCTCATATTGTCAGTTTTATGTTTGCTTCTTTTATTGACAGCAGAGAGCTATAGGGAAGATAGAGACACTGACTGGACATTGTGGCTGATTCTGACAGAGTGCTCCTAATAGATGGAGAAGGAGAGGGAAATTGCTGTGCTTGTCATAATGTCTGGTGATATGGTACTGTTACTCCTGCCTACAAAACTGAAAGTATGCAAGATTTAATGGCATGGTTAGTACTTCGTGTAATCGTGCTTTTTTTGCAGGCAAAAGGCATCAATAAGTTTTAGTATTTATTCATTTACTTGCCCAGAGCAGGAAAAACAGAGTTGTTCATACATTTTTTTTTCTTGTGTAGTTGTGGTTTATTCTGTGCACATGCTCGACTGGCAAGACTTTCCTTTCCTGGGTTAAGAAACAGCCAGATTAATAGCTGTCCTAAAAGGGTAGTGGTGAAATTTCCATAGCCGACACAAAGTGCATTTTACAAAAAGCACTGTGACTTTTAAGGTTTGTTTTTGTGAGTATTGTTGCTATACCTTGGATACAGTTTGTGGGCTATCCCAAAAAAAAAAAGTGTATGTATGTATGTATATATATATATATATATATATATATATAATGTATGTGTGTATACATACATACACACACACATTATATATAATGTGTGTGTATATGTGTATATATATATATATATATATATATATATATATATATATGTGTGTGTGTGTATATATATATATATATATATATATATATATATATATATATGAGAGAGAGTTTCATTCATTTGCATGTCTAAACTTTGTTTTAGACAGGTGCTATAAATTGTCCTTGTACAGGCACAGTTTGGTATTTGAGTATGTGGTACATTGTGAATGGCTAAACATGCCTTTCCTTGTGTGCATCATCGCAATGCTTTAATTCCTCTGTAAAAGTTGAATGTCCTGTGATAATATCATGGAAGGAGGGCTGTTGTGTGAATACATCCATAGACATTTAATAGATGTACTACAATGCATGCTCAATGTCCCTTATTAATTCTATGGTCATGTTTACATGCTGGTCCTCTGATTTCATTGGAGGCAAATTAAGTATCATGTGGATGTTTCTTAAGAAAAGGATATGAAGCTCTTTTATATTAAAAAAACGTTGCACATTAAACAGGAGGGTTCCTGTCAAAAGATCAACTGGATAGAATGTTGAAACCCATATGGTCGAGGCCATATGATCAACAATTCAGTCCGTTGAACCATTCTGACTGAGATCATGCTACAGTAGGGATCAGAAAATTTGCCCTTTTCCCCACTGTAGTGTGATCTTGGAGTTGGTACATATAATTAGCAGGGAGTGTGGAGGGTGCAGGGGGCTTGCCCCCTGCAAAAGCATTTTTTTTCCTGTTGTATGGGGTGTTTGCTTTTTTTAAATTTTTTCGATAGTCTTTTTGGTAGATGTTGTGAATGTATTCATTACCTATCATTAGAATCCATTTTGGTGGGTAGCATCAGCTCTCTGTCTAAAAAGGTTGGAGAGTGATGCATGCTTCTGTTGTGCCCAGCTACCTTTATCACCCAACTGAGAATTGTTCTGTTTTTACCTTGATGACCTTTGAAGACAGAGTAGTTACTGTTAAGTGTACTATGACACCAGCTCTTTAAGGAGCACCTCTGTATCTGTTTTCTTTCCTTCCTTTACTTCAACCTGTCTCATCAGATGAACTTGAGGACTTGATTTTCTGCTGTAGGTTTATTTCACTTCTCTGGGACTCTGCTGTGGTCTTCCCAGTGTGGCAGGGTGGGATTCATTTGGGTAATAGGAGATGGGGACTGTGAGAAAGGGAGGAAATGGCTTCCTGTAATTGACTTATTGGTAATAACGTTGAAGGATGACTCTAGATTTAAAATCAACTCTGGCCAGCAGGTAAATTCAGATGACTTCAAAGATAATGTAACTTGTAGTCCTGTTTTAAGGTTAACATTTTCTTCAAGGTTAACATTTTCGTGACCATTAAATCGAGGAAGATCATTGCTTCATTTTGAAGCTATTTTTATAAATGTTATAAATTCCTAAGACAGAAAACTTTAGTGAATTAGTTGTGTGTGTGTGTGTGTGTGTGTGTGTGTGTGTGTGTTAAATATTGCATAGTACTAAAAATACCAATTTTAATATTTTATTTCTTTTCAGGTGGCAATGGTGGAAGTTCAGCTAGATGCAACTCACGATTACCCACCTGGACTTCTTATTGCTTTCAGTGCCTGCACTACTGTCCTTGTTGCAGTTCATCTCTTTGCTCTTATGATAAGCACCTGCATCTTGCCAAATATAGAGGCAGTCAGCAATGTACATAACCTCAATTCTGTGAAGGAATCGCCTCATGAACGTATGCACAGGCATATCGAACTTGCATGGGCTTTTTCTACAGTTATCGGAACTCTGTTGTTTCTTGCTGAAGTTGTTTTACTGTGCTGGGTCAAGTTTTTGCCACTGAGAAAGAACCAAAATGACAACTCAAACAGCACAAATGCTATTACACCAGGACAAGCAGCAGCCATTGCATCAACATCTATTATGGTTCCATTTGGACTGGTTTTCATAGTCTTTGCAGTTCATTTCTACAGGTCTTTGGTCAGTCATAAAACAGACAGACAGCTACAAGAGATTAAAGAACTTTCTGAATTTGCTAGACTGCAAAATCAACTTGATAACAGGGCAGAGGCTTTAGATACTCCAGGCTCACATTTTGCTTAAGGAGTTTGCTAAAGGAGTTTTTTAAAAAAATAGTTTTTAATGGGGTGCATCAATTTCTGCAGCAAACATCCAATGCATGAACTGGTTTAAACCGCTAAACTTGAAACCTTGGTTTATATGTATATGTGTACAATATTTATGTATATATGTAGAAAGAGAAATCTTTAACTCTTGTACAAAATAATGTGCCACACCATTGTTCTGTAGGGAGGGTGGGATCAGCAGTATGTTATAATGGCTCTGTAATTTTATTGGGGATGTTGAGATAAAAAAAAAAAATACTTTTTAACATCAAGGTTGTTGTCTTTTATGTAGATTTTTTCACTGATAGCCAAAAGGTATAGGAATGTGATGAAAAAACACTGAAAAATCACTGGATCAAGATGCATCCTGATTTCGTATAGATACAAAGCCAAAGTATTTAAAGGGAAAAGTCACAGTTTGCTTTCAACAATGCCTCATTTAAGAATTTAATTTCACATCACGTGCCAGCAGAAAGAACTGTGCAGCTTTGACTATAGAATCTGTTTCTGCTCACTTTCACTCTATTTGTTGTAGTAGCTACAAGTGCTGTCTTTGCATCTGCGTATCACTTCATTTAAGGTATATTTGAAAAATTGCATTTTTCAGGAGTTTTTTTTTTTTTTTTTTTTTTTGCTCTCAGATGACCTGTATTCCTGTGTTGTATTCCTCTGATCTCTACAGTCTTGTACTTGAATGAATGTCAGCAGATACATACCTCTCAACTGGCCCTAATTTTAGTTCAAATTTTTGTGTGGCTCCTTCTAAAACTGGAATTTCTGAGAAAATGTGGGAGAGTGAGTACAGTCTGTAAATACTGGAAACGTATATGTAATATAATAATGATTATTGCTATGACTTGAACGTCTGGCTTCACCCCTTTCCCCAAGACTGTGACTGTATGTGCTTTTAGGACTGACCCTAACTGTCCCCAGGTTAGGAAACTACACAGCACCACTCTTCACTTCCAGCCTTCATCTTGAAGGGCATTGGCTATGACAGGATTTCTAGATAAGCCCTGACTCCTACACTACTAGTTGGGCTGTGCTCCTATGTCACTGTAGGGACCTTCTACATCCCCCTGATCATATGTGCTGTCCCACGTGCACAGATCCCTGTAGGTTGCCTTCCCTGCTTTGGAATCTCCAAGTTCACATCCTCCTGATACCAGGCTTTATCATTCATGAATCTTCCAGCACAGGAATAAATGGTTACCAGGAGCTACTACCCCCCCCCCCCCCCCCCCCCGAGAGAATCATTAAGCTTCTCATTTCCCGTCTTCCTCTGCACAACTTTTCCAGTGTCCAAGTTGCTACAAGCTGCTCTTGTTGTCTGCGTCTCAGTCAAGGCTTTAGTACAGAGCGGAACATACCATGTTAAGTTTTGTTTGTTTATTTGTCACAGTGCTAGTATCATGCAAGCATGGTAACATCAAAATCTTCTACAGTTGAGCATACAAGTACCTTATCAGGGACTTTTATTCCTTTATTGTTGTCATTTAGTAGAACTGTTTGCTTGTAGGGATTGGATGTCAGTAGTGTGTTTGTGGTCTGTCCCGACTAAAGTGTTTCTATTGGGAATCTGATGGGTACACAAGTACACAGATTTCCACTTTTAGTGCATGTTTTGTTATGGCCCTTCCTTGACATATGTTTTCTGCGTGGTGTTTAGTAAGAAAGCTGTGAGAAGAAGAGAGCTCTCTAGGCCGACTTGGACCAGGGAAACTGAAGTCCCTTTGTAGTCCGTCTTGTCTCTGTTTTGCAACAAGCAGCATCTATGCTCATTGGGTATCTCTGTGAAGTAACCTGAAAAGCCTGTACAGAAACAGGCCCAGCTGGAGAAACACATGTGGGAGACTGGGGTTGCCACTTTGCTCCTGGACAATCTTCCTAGTATCAAGGGTGGTGAAACTGTGCAGGTGCCTTTGTAACCCTGGCTGTGATGTCTGCAATCCCTGAGGCCTCTGGCAATGCCCGTTGTGGAAGCTGCCTTTCCTTCAGCTCAGAACATGTCTTCCTAGTCAAGAAGTTCTGATTCAATGTTCTGACCAGTCACCTGTCCCCAGGTGGCCAAGTCTGTGATAAGATTACATCAGGACAAGGAGACATCTCTGTGCTAGTCACAAAGGTTACCAGAAGCCACAGGGTAGAGATTCGGCAGTTCTTGCCAGTTTCTCAATATTTTAAGCAGCTGCCTTCACCATATTGAAAATCCAGATAGTCGACCCATGGGCATCCACCATCTTAGGATCTTTGCCACCATTTGATTCAGATGCAAAGCAAGTCCTTGCTCCCCATCCTCTGCTAGACTCCCTCCAAGTACTTGCTCAGATTGATTCAGATTTTTTTTTCAATTGGTACACCTGGAAGGTAAACCAAAACAACCATCAATTTCTGGAGTGCCTCCATCCCTCAGAAGAGGAAGAGAGAATCTTGTTGATAGTCAGACACCTTAGAATTCTAAAAGGGAGACTTGATTACAGATGTCAACTAATCTTTTTTTTATATTTGATTTAAATTATGACAGTACCCTGATGTCCTTCAAGGATGCATCTGCAGTCATAACAAATGGGTTGTCCTGCCTCAGGCAGCCCTTCGGTCGGCCGGATTCCAAAGTCTGGGTCTGGCCTCGGCTGATGTCGCACTTCACCCGACGTCATAGCTGCTGGGGTATAAAGGCATCAGCCAACGCCATTTTCCTCAGTCTTTCTTGCCGCGCGGTGCCCGAAGCAGAAGCTGTTCGCAAGTGCCGGTCGGTCAGATCCAGAGATTTCAGTGTACCAAAGACTTCTAAAAAGCTAAGTACCCCGTTGGGGACTCTTTCTTGCCTTAGCCGATGTTAGACAAAGTAAATAATTGTTTAACTTGTGGGAAACAAATACCTCATAAGGATTTCCACTCTTTACTGCCTTCCTTGCTTAGGCCCAGACCACGACGTATCAGCTTGTTTAGCCTGTGCTTCCTTCAACCGACGGACTCTTAGACGTCGGTTGGAGTTTGCAGAAGAGTTTTTTGGCTCCACTTTTGCATATAAAATGCCGTCGGTGACTCCGACTACACATTTAGCTAAAAAACGCAAAGAAAAGGACCGACACTCGCGGCCCGCGGTTTCGGCTGAAACCACGGTTAGGCCTACCGCGAGTGTCTCGGTTTCGGCTGAAACCGAGACCTCGGTTCTCCCTTCAGCCGAAAGCATGCCTCCGATAACCGAGGCCACACAGGCCATGGCTGAGTCGGCTACAGAAATTCCTGCTGAAGTAGCAGGCACACAAGAGTTGTCTGACACTATTCCGTTGGACATCTCTACTCCTGCACGTGGGGCAGCTAGACCCCCTGCTTCTATGTCTATCAAGGCCTTTTCCAGGGCTAAAGCAGCCAAACTTTCCAAGGCCTTACCTTCAAAAGCTCCCTCTCACAGGCCTACCTCAAGTTCCCAGATTCTCAGCCTTGCTGAGGACCTTATTTCTCTGATCAGGGGAACCCATCCTCACCCAGACAGGGCCTCACAACCCCCTCCTGAAAAGAGGCCTAGGACTGAACCCCCTGAACCTCTGTCCTCTGACTACTCCTCGGATGGTTCAGATGTATCGGACCATCAGGAAGGCCCGTACTCACCTTATGAGGATTCTGATGCAGAAGACTCCATTCCTTCTGCCTCACCTCCAGAAGAATTTTCTTTTGGGGAAACCCTACACTCAATGAGGGAACACTTCCAATGGCAGGGTCAGGATTTTTCTGATTCTAGGAAAAAGCTAAGGACTTTTTTACACTTAACACAGCATAGGCCTTTAGCCATTCCACCTGTACTATCAGTTGTTGATGATGCATACAATGATGCCAGTACTGCCCCTGATTCTCTTCCCCCAGCCCCTGCAAAGCCTGACAGATACTACAGGGTCCCGGATTCTCACTACCACTTGTATAAGGCTCATGCTGCAGACCCAGAAACCATTTCTCAGGGTCCTAAAGGTGTTGCAGCTGCCTCTGCCAAAAACCCACTACCATCTGAAAGAGAATCTAGAGCATTAGAGAGATGGGGTAAAAAGGTTTATACATCTGCTACTCTTTCTGCCAGGGCTTTAAACTGTCAATTTCACATGATACAGTACCAGGAATTTTTGTTAGATCAGCTGAATAAAAAGCTGGCCTCTCCTGAACCTTTAGACCGTAAGTCCCTTCAGGATTTGGTACACAATTCTCAGCAGGTCAGTAATCATTTCTTAAAATGTGGCTATGATGCACTGGAGGCTTCATTTAGATCAGCTATGACTGGAGCAGTGATTCGAAGGCATGCCTGGTTAAAAGAACAATCCTTACCAGACCATGTTAAGTCTAAACTCCTGGATGCCCCTATGGAGAAACAAAGTTTGTTTGGCTCCCCTGCACAGGAGGTTCTAAAGAAAGTGGAAGAAAAATCAAAAACTGTCCAAACAGTCAAGGATTTTTTGCAGGTCCAACCTCCGAGGTTTAAAAGAAATTGGCCTTCAAAGAATTGGTCCTTTCCAGACACCTCCAGAGCACAGAGAGGCAGAAATAGACGCCCAAGAGGCAGAGGTCAATCTAGGGGTGCCTACAGGGGTCGTCAGTGGCAACCTGCCAACCAAAGAAGTGCCGCCACAGCTGCGAGTGCAACCACTTCTACAGGACAGACACAATGACTTGGCTCTGATTCCGCCTACCAGGGAACAACTGGAAGCACCCTTGGGCGGAAAGCTAGCCTTATTCTCAAGAAATTGGCATTGTATTACAGGAGACAAATGGACTTTACAAACAATAGACAAGGGCTACAGGTTTCACTTCCACACTCTACCAAAAAGAGAGGAATGCCAAACCTTCCACCAAGCCAGAAATCAGAGGCTCTAAAACAAATCATCAGTTTACTAAGGATGAGAGCAATAGAAAAGGTACCATCTATGGAACAAGGCCAAGGATTTTACTCCAGACTATTCCTTGTACCAAGAAAAGAAAATCAATGGAGGCCTATTCTCGATTTGTCCGCACTGAACACATACCTCATTGTTCCAAAATTCAAAATGCTGACCCTACAGCAACTTCTTCCCATGTTGGGCAAGGAGTCTTGGCTGGTGACTCTAGATCTCAAGGAGGCATACCTGCACGTCCCTATATGACCAGATTGCAGAAGACACCTCAGATTTCTTGCAGGATCAGAGCATTATCAATTCTCAGCATTGCCCTTTGGCTTATCTACTGCGCCCAGAGTATTCACGAAATGCCTGGCATCAGTAATTGCTCATTGCAGGCTTCAGGGAATTCAAATCTACCCATACCTGGACGACTGCCTAATACAAGCGGACAACAAGACAAAATTAATAAAGGATTTGGCCAATGTCATACAACTGCTGCAAGCCTTGGGATACACAGTCAACATACAAAAATCAAGACTAGTGCCATCCCAAAGGATAACATTTTTGGGTGCAGAACTGGACACAATAACTCAGATGGCTTTTCTCAGAGGAAAAACAAAAGCAACTACCAGTCTATTTCATGGCATTAACAAGACAAACTCAGCTTACTGCAAGGAAAGTCCTGCAGTCCCTGGGTTACATGGCATCCTGCATAATATTGATCCTACATGCCAGGCTGCATATGAGAAAGTTACAATGGTACCTAAGGAATGTATGGTCTCAACACAGACACAGTCTAGAAGCCCAGATACCAATCATTCCATGTCTGAAAAAAGAATTCCTGTGGTGGGCTCAGGCCTGTCAGATAAACAGAGGATTGCCTTTCCACAAACCACATCCAAGGCAGACCATCACCACGGACGCCTCAGACCTAGGCTGGGCGGCACACATGGAAGACAAGTGTACCCAAGGCCTATGGTCACAAGACCAGCTGAATCTACACATAAATCTAAAGGAGATGCTGGCAGTGAAACATGCAGTCGAGGCATTCGGACCATTCATCCAGCAAGGACACCTGCTGATAAGGACGGACAATACCACAGTCATGTGGTACATCAACAAACAGGGAGGCACACATTCATACCCTCTATGCCGGACGGCAATGGACCTGTGGAACTTGGCCCTGAATCTCAACATCCAACTGCAGGCCAGATTTGTACCAGGAAAAGAGAATTCACTAGCAGACAGCTTAAGCAGGACTACCACGGATGCTCACGAATGGATGCTACATCCAGATATTTTCAAAACCATAACGGAGAAATGGGGAATGCCAGAGATAGACCTGTTTGCCTCCCCACACAACCACCAACTGAAGAAATTCTGCTCAAGAGTATACCACCCACTTGCCTGGAGGGTGGACTCCCTTTCTTTCAGCTGGAAGGACCTGACAGTATATGCCTTTCCACCTCTTCCTTTGATGTACAAAGTTCTACTGAAGATCAGAGAGGAACAGCCAAAGGTAATTCTGATAGCTCCAGACTGGCCAAGGCAACATTGGTACCCGCTACTGAGAAGCATGTCTCGGACGCATTCATGGCATCTACCTCTATGTCCTTTACTTCTAACGCAGAACAATTACAAGACCCTGCATCCAAACTTAAAAACACTGCAGCTAACTGCCTGGAAAATTGCATAAAACAAAACCAACTTGATTTATCTCAGAGGGTTAAGGACATTATCCTGGAGGCTCGCAGACCCTCCACAAGGAAAACATATTCAGCCAAATGGAAAAGATTCCTCATTTGGAGTGCAGAAAAGGGAGAAAATGTCGGAATACTTAGCAGAACTGTTCCACAATGGCCTGTCCTATTCTTCCATTAAGATACATGCATCAGCAATCTCAGCAGAGTACAACATGGATCCTCCTGTCTTCTCTCATCCTCTCCTCAGACAATTTTTGAGAGGGATCAAAAATGTAAAGCCTCCAAGGAAACCACCTTCCCCTGCATGGGATCTCAATTTTGTGCTAGAAAAATTAACACTTCCCCCTTTTGAACCTGCAGCAACAGCAGACTTACAGTTCTTATCTTGGAAAACTGCCTTCCTGCTAGCAATCACTTCAGCAAGAAGGGTATCTGAGTTACAGGCATTAATGGCAGTGCAGCCTTTCCTTATCTTCCATCAGGATAGAGTGTCTCTGAGAACCAATCCTACTTTTATGCCAAAGGTGGTATCCAGGGTATCCTTGAACCAAGCCATACATTTACCTACATTCTTCCCCAACCCACAGAACGGGGGAAAAACTACTACACACCTTGGATGTACACAGACAACTGCGCTACTATCTGGACAGAACCAAGGCCAGCAGAAAAACTGACCAGCTTCTGGTAGCATATGCAACAGGAGTGCAAGGAAAAGCAATTTCAAAACAGACAATCTCAAAATGGATAGGAAATTGCATTCGATTCTGCTACTCATTTCATGGAAAGACAACTCCTGAAAATATCAGGCCTCACTCCACAAGAGCTACAGCCACCACTACAGCTTTCCTACGAGGAGTGGCTACCAAAGACATTTTAGAAGCTGCTACTTGGAGCTCCATGCATACATTTGCCAAGCATTATAATCTTCCTTTATACTCCAGATCCCGAGCAGGTTTTGCAACTGCTGTTTTACAAGGGCTCTTAACTACACCATCATTATCTTAGTGCCTTCTCCCCCAGTTTGGCTATGGTATTCTACCCATTTGTTATGACTGCAGATGCATCCTTGAAGGACATAGTACAGTTTTGTACCTACCATAAATGTAGATGTCTGATAGGTATGCATCTGCAGTCAGGATTACCCACCCTCCTTCCCCTCTGTGGTATTCCTAGGGTACTTACCCCTCTTTTAGCTAGCTGGGGGAATCTATTATGGTGTATTTGTTTGTATGTATATATGTATATATATTTTGCTTTCTACTGTTTGGAATTATCTGCATTTATCCAAATTTAGCCTTCCAAGAGGGCACCTGGCATCTGGGGCAAGAAACACTGAGGAAAATGGCGTCGGCTGATGCCTTTATACCCCAGCAGCTATGACGTCGGGTGAAGTGCGACATCAGCCGAGGCCAGACCCAGACTTTGGAATCCGGCCGACCAAAGGGCTGCCTGAGGCAGGACAACCCATTTGTTATGACTGCAGATGCATACCTATCGGACATCTACATTTATGGTAGGTACAAAACTGTACTTTTTTGGGCCCCCTCATAAGATATCTGATTTTGAGATTCTCTCTCTCCTTGATGGAGCACTTTAAGTGGGAATCTGGAGAGTTTTTGGATGCCCGGAAAAGGGTATATAGACCTTCTAGGCTTGGACATCCCTAAGCCTTTGGCCATTTCTCCAGTGTTTTTGAAGCCTTATACAATGTATTCTATGTTGCATCTCTGGAACCAGACAGCCATTCCTCTGCTCCCAGAAAACCTGACTGGTTTTACAGGGTGCAGGATCCTTTTAAATATGTTTGTAAGAACCCAGTGACAAATCTAACAGTGGTTTCCCTGAATGTTGCAAAAGGGTACAATTTAGTTTCAGGCCCAGATATCCTTTCCAGTTCTCTAGATAGCAAGATATGGTACCCCTTTGGGGAAAAAGGTGTACACATCAGCAATTCCAGCCTTCAGAGGTCTAAAATTGGTGCATGTGATAGAGTAAAACGGTCAGTTCTTCAAACAATTTTGTGGAACATTGGGGACATTACTGATATCAATAAAATTTGTCAGCCTTAACAGTCCACCTTGCAGGTTGGCAGATGTGCTGTAAAATGCAGTTTATGACATTAATGCAGCATGTATTACTGCTGTTCCAGTGTCAGTCATTCAGAGATGTGCCTGACTGAGGATGCAGCTCCTGCCAGAGGATATTGAAAGTGCAACTGTTCGGTGTACCTTTTTATAAGGTGTTGCTCTTTTTTGTACCCCTTTCCTGGAGACTGTCAAAAAAATTGAGGAGTTAGGAAAGACTATGGATCATTTAAGCAACTGTTCCATCCTCCTATAGCAAGATATAGTTGAAACTATCCTTCAGAATGCTGGCAGTGTTACCAACTTCATGGTAATGAAAAGCAGGCAAAATGAGGAAGTGGCGGGGAGATCAAAAACGGAGATCTGGAGGTCTTCAGGGCCAAGCCTGTAGTGTGGAGCTGTAGTGACTGTGCCATACTTTTCCCTTCACCCTTGCCAAAAATCCCTCCCTATCCCTTACAACCTCTCAATCCCTTACAGAATCCACACAAAACAAGAGGTCAGCTGGACCTATTCTCAATGTTTGGAAAAGCATTATAGTGGATAGGTGAGTTTTGCAGGTGGTATCCCAGGGATACAGGCTGCAGTTTCACCAATCCCAGTATTACAGGGGAATCTCTCCATTGCTGAAGGATCAGTAGTCTCTGTTAGGTCCCCTTTTGGAAGATTTACTTTTGCAAGAAGCTAGAGAGAGAGAACAGATTTTCAAGCAGTGTAGAGGCCAGAGACGACTTCTCGGTACAAATTTGTAATGCTAAGAAAGTACGACCCTTGGATGTCCATTGTAGGTCTGGCACTTTTAAGAAAATCTGTTTAATTTTGACAAAGTTTTGCTGATAATTCAGGGCCTTCTACCTACTTCTGTTTCCCAAAGCCACTATTTGTGCCCTACATTTAAACATATACCCATACATGGGGACCTCAAGATTCTTTCTAGAGTCTGAAGCTGGGAAATCCCTTTACCATTTTTATAGCTCACTGTAGAGCTAAAGGCATTTACATGTACCGTTGTTTGTATAACCACCGATATTCAGACCCAGTCCCAGAAGGAGCTAGAGAGGCCATTAGCATACACCCTGGGTTGCTTTTAAAGATATTTCTTTCTCTCAACTTTTCCAAACCTAATTTGACTTTTTCCCATGTCTTTACTGTCTTTAATCACTATACTCCTTCATTCAGAAGGCATTTTTCATTGGAAACAGTAGTCTTTCTGGCCCAGGTGTTTCAAGAAGTGTCCCAGAGGAAACCTATCTCAGCAGCAGAGTTCCTACAAATCCTGGGGATACGTGACATCTACTATCCTTGTGATTTCCTCTAGCAAGTCTTCATTTGAGGAAGCTGCAGTGGTTTCTCAGAATGTTTGGCACCAGCATACCCAAAGCCTCAAGGAGACCATACCCATGCTTCCCTGCCTAAGGCAGGAACTTCTGTTATGGGTTACCAGGTGCAGCAGAATCGGAGTGCTCCCTTCAGACAAGCTGCAGAGAACCACATTCTAACCGTGGATGTCTTTGGACATAGCCACTAGAGCATCCTTAGCCAGCCTCTGTGTAGAGCATCTTGTATCACAAACAGCAGAAGAGGCTTATAAACATAAAGGAAGTGAGGGTTGTAATCCTGGAACTCTGGCCTTTCAAGCTAAGTTGGAAACCAGGCATCTTACTCTTGATAATGGACAGCATCACAATAATGTGATAAATAAGCAAGGGGGGTGTATTCTTATCCCCTTGTAGTCTTGCTATTCCAACATGGAAAGTGGCTTTGGAATCCAGGATAACACTAAGGGACTCATTCATCTCTTCTCGGAGTGAATTGGCAAATCATTTAGACAGGACCTCCATGGATCCCTGCAAATGGATGTTAGACAGAGGCTCCTCAGTGAACCTGATGTAGACACTGGTGAGGTACACCCGCACCTTTTTATTTCTGTAATCGGACAACTAAAGAAATTGTGCTTCAGACCACCACACAAGGAGCCTTAGGCAAGGGATATTTTGTTTGAGTGGGTCTGTTGTCTGTGTATATATCCACTTCTCACCAGGGTGATTCAAAAGGTAAGTGAAGAGAGACAAAAAATACTGTTATTACCCTTTTGACTAAGGCAGCATTAGTAATCTCTTAACAAAACTTAATGCACAGGTCCCAGGATCAAAGGTACCCACTCCTGGTGTATGTACTGGTGCAAGGACTGGAAAAAGGGCAGTGTAGAATCTTCAGAACATGAAAACACCCCTACCACAGGACTAGGCCAAGGGGCTCAGGGAGAGGGTGCAGCCCCCCTGTGGTAGAAGGTAGTAGTCCACAAAAAATATGATATGCTAAACAGGAGGCATGGCAACAATAAAGTGGACTGTTGTTAAGGAAGACATTATGCAATGTTACTACTATGAAATCTCTCTTATTTGGTGCAGTTTTTATGCAGAGAATTTCTCCAAACTAATCAATATGAAAAATGCATCTCACTATGTTTGAAGAGAAGTATGAGCAAATGCACTTGGATATGGTACATTTCACCATTACAAAAATCACAAAAGTGAAATGTAATAGGAACAAAAAAGAAATTTAGCAAGATGGAAATTAAATAAAAGACATTGAAGTGATAAACCATGTGAGAAGTGAAGGATTGTGTGGAAAGTCTGACTGAGGCAATATTGCAACATTCTGGGCTAGTAGTCTCCAGATGGAAGAACAATAGATGGATCAGGATGCACCTGAAGGAGATATACTACAGGGCAATGTTCTGGACTCTTCTGTAGAAGACTCACACAAGTCCACTTAGAATTGCACAAAAAGGGGAAAAGAGCAGGAAATGGTTAGCAAAGAGGGTGCTGTCAGTCTGGAAGTGGATGACCTGATAGAAGACCTTTATTTAATAGAAATGGACCAACATTTAAAGAAATTAGATTACAGAACGCAAATAAAACAAACGTGCTAGAAAACTAGTAAAACAGATGAACACAGTAATTGGAACCATTAAGAGAAATTTGTGTAATATAACAGAAATAAATAGAATATACTACTGTGCAGCAAAACTAGTAACAGATAGTGCTACCACTAAAACAGTAACAAAGAAAGGGAAGAAACATTGAATAGAGAAAAGTATGAAGCGACTGTGACGAGAAGTATTACTGTTAAGAGTACATAAAAGAGAACAGATGGTAAAAACAATATACAAAATAAGCAATTTGATTGCCCAAAGAGGTTTTATATAGAATTGGGGAAATTAAACAATAGAAACACCACCAAAAAAGAAATGGATACATTTTGGGGAAGCATTATTATATGGTGGTGGTGGTGGTGCTGTGGTAGCGTTGTCACCTCACAGTAAGACGCTGTCCGGTTTGATTCTTAGCTAGAGCGTCTTCAGCGTGGAGACATGCGTGAATGGGCATACCTTCGTTGAAGGTTGTGCGTCAGGGCTGACAACCCTGGGATTGGGAGGGTAGCGTAATGGTTAAGGTGTTTGCCTGACAAACACAAGATGCAGGGTTTGAGTCTCACAAGGGATAATTGGCTAAAATTAAGTGGGAGGGTGGCCTAATGGGTAAGGTGTTTGCCTTACAAACACAAGGTGCAGGGTTTGAGTCTCACAAGGGATAATTGGCTAGGCTTACAATGGCCCGCAAGGGCAGTTAGCTTAGTATGAATCTATGAATCTATGAACTTGGCACGTAAAAATCTACTGCCAATCATTAGTGGACCGGAGTTCTGCTGTGGCGACCCCTAACCGGGAAAAGCCGAAAGACACAACATTATTATGAAAACCCTTGTAAAAACATAGATGCTGATTGGTGCAAAGAGTTAACACAAACAATAAAACTTTAATACAGTTCATATTTAATGGGATGAAGTAATAGCTAGATATTGGGACAAAATTTAAGCAAAGCTCTTAATTGGAAATTCAAAGGTCCAGAATCACTACATAACAACTGGCTAAAGACACTTTTTTTACACAAAGATTTAGCCCTGAGTAAAAATTATTTGAATACATACCCAAACAGACAGCATCCTAGTTAACAGGAAACAATGTACCCTTCTAGTGTGAATCTGCAGTCTGTGTTGAACTAATAACTTGCCTTCCAAAAATATATAAATTGTATACTGGATTTGATGACTGGGTTTGTAGTCCTCTAGAACAAAAATCAGTCATGACAACAGAACAAAATGGTAAAGTCACGAGGAATAAAGGCTCCATCCATACGCTGATGACTCCTTTTTGTACATGGTGTCAGGCTCTCTTTAATAATGACAATCTAGCCACTGCTATCTTGCAGGGCCTTATAGCTGGCCCTAATGCTATCTAAACTCCTCATCCCAACCATAGCTTTGGGAATCTACCCAAATGTAATGACTGCAACAGTGAAACACGAAGAACATAGTACAGTTGTGTACACTTGCCATAAATGTAGATGTTCGAATGTAGTCACTGTTGCAGTCCTGGTTACCCTCCCTCTAGCCCCCTAACTTCTTTTGGCTATACCTCTACTTTCCTTTGCTATAATTAAAAGCCTTTTTGGCGTATTTGCTTTGTTGTTGGAGGTATATTTTTTGTGCTTTTATGTTTAATTGCTTCCCCATTAGGGGGCAGCTGACATCTGGGGCAAGAAAAACTGATGTAATGGCATCGGCTGCATGTTTTATACTCCTGACGGCCTGGTGTCCTGAAAGAAGGGACAGCAACCAACACAGGACCCTAGACTTTGTTAATCAGGCCAACTGAGGGCAACCTGCAAGCAGATTACCCAAATTTAATGACTACAACAGTGAATACACTTTGACATCTACATTTATGTTAAGTGTACACAACTGTACTTTTTGCTCTCTCCCCATTAGGCAGCACATGGAAATAGTTCTCTGATGTAATCTTTTCTGTTCATTGACTGGGAACTGTGGCAACACCACTTGCAGAGATACATGCTGAATGGCAGCTACCCTAAACTCATCCCTTATCAAGTCTGGCTAAGTTCCTAGATCCTGAAAAGATATACCTGACACTCCCTGCAAGTCATAGGCCACATCTGTCACCACAGAAGTATGGCTTCCTTCTGTATCATACTCTGGTGATTCAGGCAACACCTCTAAAGTTGAATCAGCATTTGCTGACATATTTTCGCCCATTATAATGGCTGTTTGCTCACAGGAGGTAGCTTGTGGTGCAGCCACAACAGAGTGGTCACTTTCTATCACAAGGATGCTGGTCTCAGTGGGCAGGCTGTAATGCAGAACCATTGTGTTGTCCTGAAGGCAGACATTTTCCTGAATCTCCCCTCTCTGACCCACAAAAAAATTTCATAATGGCACCCTGTCTCTGCATCCTCATTTCGCTGCTGCTGAAGTTTTTTTTTTTTTTTTTTTTTTTTTTTTTTTTGCTGTTCCTGACAAATATGTACACTTCATTTCTAACTGGGAATGGAAGTTAAAGTAGAATTAAGCAGAATTACTGCACATGCAGACATTGGGTCCTTTTGTCTTACTGTTAGTAAAAAGCACTGTACTTCAGGTACATTTTATGCAACTTTCTATGACTTACCTGGACTGCATAATGACAGATGTTAGCATTCTGAACACATTCTACGGATGGCATTTTCCAGTTTACATAAACAACTCCTATGACAATAGCGGATGTTACCTATCGGATTTACTATGGACTCACTGCGGAAAACCCTCAGCTTTGACCTGGCCATTGCCAAACGAAGTGCAAACTCCACGTTGGCCAACCAGTGTAAACGTATCTTAACTGTAGGCGCAAGCTACAAACTTACAACCTTTCCCTTAACACACTGACACTTGTCTGCTCTGCTTGTATGAGACGATCACTAAAGTCACTGTTGTGCTTTTACTCTGCAGGCATTCTTTATTGCTTTGCACTACTACTACTACTACTACTACTACTACTACAAAAAGTCATAATAAAAGGAAATAACCCCAAACATATGGTCTATAACTAGGTAGCACCACATCTGGATAAGACCACTGCAAAATGCATTCCAGTTGAGCAAAAAAAAAAAAAAAAACTGAAGCTGCCACGCCGAGTACACAATCCATGGTGCAATACACACCCAACAAGTGATCACATTGATTCCATCTTGCACTGTAGGCAGAAGTGAAGAGAAACTAAGACCAGTAGGCAAAATAACTGCAGTGCAGCCATATAAACCAGAAAAATGGATTGGGTTCCAAAACGTCACATTAATATGTCTGCAGGCACAAAAGAATGAGCAACCTAATACTGAACGCTGTTCATAAACACAAACTAATACAGTATGCAGTATTGTAGGCTGAAGAACTGCTGAGTAACAGTAACCTGTAGGCAAAAACTATAATGTAGGCAATAGGCACAATTAAAGGGCATTACAAAATACCTAGTGCATAATGACCTGCATTGACATCAGTCACTATTGCACCATGCAAGTTCCTTTTACATTGCATCTAAAAGCATATAATAATGATAGTACAATAAGCTTATACTATTCATGCAGAAAAAACAAATAAAAATATCACAGAATGAAGCTAAGAAGGCTCAATTGCCATGAAATATTGACAATGGGTGGTGGAGAGAACAAGTTTAAACAGTATGGGGTTAAATTAGTTAGCCTGGTGGAGAACATGAGCAAAGCATATATTTGGTGAAATATTCCTTTAGGGACGGTTTAAATGAATGTGTATCACTGATGGACAGAATATGCTGAGGTAGAGAATTTTAATGTTTGGCAATGATATGTGAGTATAAGGAGATGCCATGAGAGTTTTGAGTTTTGTTAACCTTCAGGAATGCAGTGTCAGTGAATGACAGGTACTGCATGGCATGTACGTTTTCATACACCTACCCACTACCTCTGTCTGTTGGCACACTTGAACAAACCAAAATCATTGGTCAAACAAAGGAGTAAAGTCATGGATTTGCTAGAAAACCTCATTTGTGAGGGATGTAGACATTCCAATCCGACATCAGGGGATATCCCCCCCCTTAGCACAAGACCTGTGGACAAAAGCATAAAGCCATGAAATGTACCATGCATTATGTGGAGGACATGAAACAAGTCAATTTTTGCTAGTAGCTTCAGCCCTCAGTATTGTGCTGTGCAATAATTTTGTGGGCAAAAACAGACCAAAAATCAGGCAAACATTTTACAACATTCACCCAGCACCTACCCCCTACCTCATCACAATAATTCCAGTAGACAAAGCCAGAAATTGCAGAGAAAATGCATACGAACTGTTTCAAACATTACTATGAGCATCTTAAAGACACTGGAATAGCAGGGTTTGCATTAGCATGCAGTAAAACAGTACATTCAGCAGAATTCTCACAGCCCCCCCCCCCC
Source organism: Protopterus annectens (assembly GCF_019279795.1). Classification (NCBI taxonomy): domain Eukaryota; kingdom Metazoa; phylum Chordata; order Ceratodontiformes; family Protopteridae; genus Protopterus; species Protopterus annectens. The sequence continues at coordinate 694,087,972 of NC_056733.1, forward strand.
AATGTCTCAACAAAAATGCTACATGAAGTAAACAAACTGAAAAAAATGAGACAAAGGCATAGTTAGGGATTTAAAACAATGTACTTAACTAGAACAGATTTTGTAGAAGCATGCATTGCACAAACCTAAATTTTGTGATGAGTAACCGACTAAAATTATCAGGCAAACATTTACACATTGTAATATTGTAGCATTCTAGCAGCCCTACTCCTCTCCTAGCCTATCAACTTGATTCAAGGCAAGTCAAACACAATATAGGCATAACAAGGGAATTTTAAACATTGCCATAAGTGTGGATGAAGCAAAACTACCACAAGGGCATTATAGTCGTCTTCTTCTTTCGGCTTTTTCCCCAGTTAGGGGTTGCCACAGCGGATCACTGTCCGCTCATGATTGGCAGTGGAGTTTTACGGTGTCGAGTTGCCAGCCCAGTGCCCAACCTTCCTTAGAAGGCACACACATGCACACACTCACACCTAGGGCCAATTTAGAGTGTCCAATCCACTTACAGCATGTCTTTGGGATGTGGGAGGAAACCGGAGCACCCGGAGGAAACCCACGCAACCACAGGGAGGACATGCAGACTCCGCACAGAAGGCACCCCAGCCGAGGATCGAACTGGAGAACCTCTTGCTGTGAGGTGGCAAGGCTAACCACTGCACCACCGTGGCCGCCCACCACAAGGGCATTACAGTAGTGATTTAAAATACTGGGTTTATAAACTAATAATGCTGGAATAAGATTTTGCAGCAGTATGTGTTGTATAATCCCACAGTTTTTGGAAGAAAAAAAAAAAAAACATCTTAACATTGTGCAAATTCTCCAAGGCCCCATCAACCTCCTAACCTTTCAGCATTATTCAAACAGCCAAAAATAATTGCAGAACAATGTGTAACATCATGAATGGTTTAAAACATTACTATAAACTTAGATAGCAGAACAGTGTTTGCATCAGCATGCATTAAGACATCAGTACATTTTGCTGACTTCTTACCCCCCCCCCCCCCCAAGTCTCGGCACAATAATTCTGGATGAAGTGAAATAAAGACAAAAGGCATAGCATTAACAATGTGCTTATATAGTACGTGACCCCACATTAAAAAATTCCAGGCAAACATTGAAACACTGCAACATTCTTAGACCCCCAACCACACTCCCAACCTTTCAACACAATAACTATGGGCAACGAAAAACATTGAAGTCATTGCATGAATGAGTTGAACATTGCCGGTATATATATAATACTAGCGTAATAGGGTTTGCATTAGTATACATTCAAACTTCTATACCTTCTGCAACATTCTTACAGCCGCTAACCACCCTCCCAACATTAAGCATTTTAAACAATGTACTTATGAATTAAAAATGGTAAGACATTTTGCAGTAGCATGCATTGTGCAAACCCACAATTTTGATGAGGAACAGACCGAAAATACCAGGCAAAAGTGTAACTGTGCATTAGCATGCATTACTACATCAGTATGGTCTGTAGAATGCTCACAGCACCTAACTTCTAATGTCTCAGCACAATTCTGGATGACGTGGTAAAAAACGAGACAAAAGTGTAACAGTAACAATGTGTTTATACATTGCATGACTTGAGCTTAACAAAAAAAAAAAAATGCAAGCAAACACTGCAACATTCTCACAGCCCCCTACCCATGCTGCCAACCTTTCAGCACAACTACGGACAAAGCAAAAAAAATTGTCACAGAACAAAGTCGTAGCATTAGGGATAGTTATAAACATTACTGGTATACACAATACTAGCATAACAGGATTTACGTTAGTGTACATGCAAACATCTATACATTCTGCCACATTCTCACAACCACTAAGCCCCCCACTAACCTCTCAGCACAATTCTGCACAAAGGAAAAAGTTATAGAACAAAGATGCAGCATCAGGGATAGTTGTAAACATTGCTGGTATACACCAATACTGGCATATAGGGTTTGTATCTGTACACATTCAAACATTTGTACCATCTACAGCATTCTCAAAGCCTCTATCCCCCTACCAATTTTTCAGCACAATTAAACAAAACAAAAATAGCTTAATGAAAATTCTTATGCACAACTGATCCCCCCCACCCTAATCTGCTTAGCACAAGAACTCTGCACAAAAAAGTAGTGCAATCATTTCCCTGGATTACCTCGCCCCCCAATCCCATGATTACATCTGGACATTACAGGCAAGCCTCCCTTTCTCAATCTATTAGCAGAAACATTATGGACAAATGTAAAACAGTGGTATAACCACAGCCCTCACCCCCACCCCAACCCTGTTAGCCCAAGAATACTGGATGAAAAGTAAAATACTGATACAACCACAGGCCCTCGCCTCCTAATCCTCTTACTAAAGCAATTCTCCACAAAAGTAAAATAGGCTATCAACAAATTAGGAACAAAGTACCAAATAAACCAAGGCAAAGTTATTACACCAACTTACAGTGGAAACCAAACATCCTGGACAATTAACATCCTTCACCCCAGCAAAACCTCAAACCCCCCCTTCATAATATACCCAAAAGAACAGCTACCCTTGCAGAACACTAACAAATATTTCACTAAAAGCATTCTATCATAACCAAAAACAAACCACTTAACATCAATCGACATCTCACCCAACAATAATAACTTAACATTCTCCTTCCAGCCCATCTCCACAAAGACCATTGAAAAAATCTCAAACCTACTGGAAATGCAGCTGATAATCTACCAGCGGAATTTCAAAAATAGGGTAAGAAATGGCTTCAGCTACTGTCTCAAAACTTAATAGATCCATTACTGAGCAATATGTCCCAACCATCTGGAAAATATTACACATTATACCCTTGCACAAAGGTGGCAACTTGACTGAACTTAAATTATAGGCCCAGAGCAATTCTCTCTCCCACTCTCTAAACTCCTAGAGTGATGCATTAATTCTCAACTTCTGCAGTATCTCACAACCGATAATTTATTTGCCAAATCCCAACACTGTTTCAAGCCTCATGCTACAACTGCCCTCCTCAGTTGTACCAAAAACATCAATTTCGAAATAAAGGTAAAATAGGATCATCTGTCTTTCTAGATTTGTCAAAGGCTTTTGACACAGCCTCACAATAAACTACTAACTACTCTTACCAACCTTAATCTCGGTCCTCTAGCCCTCAAATGGTTCCAGAGTTACCTAACAGGTCATAAATAGGCAATAAAATTGCGCCAAGACCGATCCCCTCTACTTCCAGTCACATTAGGAGTCCCACAAGGTTTCATCTTTGGTCCACTTCATTTTAGTGGCTTTGCTAACCACCTCAATACTACCACCTCCTTAGCATCCACAATCCAATATGCTGATGACTCTACACTTATGTGCCGCATCTCCCATGCAATAGCTCATGTCCCAATCCAGACTGAAATAAGACAAATTTTACCACTTACCCCATACTCCTAAAAAATATTCACTTGGGGATTACCTCACAAGACTGTCCACTTAGCCCTGGTTTAGCAAACTCCCAATATCCTTTTCTTCTCTCTGTCCCATCATCTATCTTCCCTCCTTTTCATTACCCCTGTCCCACTCTGTCTCTGCCTCATTACATATACAGCATAGATACTACATACAAAAATATCGAGCCTACTCTACATCTTACCCCAATGCCTAACTTACATGCTCTCCTTCTAACCAATTGGCAATCAAAATTAAATGCATATAGAATAAGTGATCCGTTGATGAAATAAAATTTCAGTGCACTCACTAACAGCATTCAACGAATCAGCCAGTGGTGCAGGAAGCCACAATTCAATATTTAAAAACCACAGGACTTTATTTAGGTAGGTAAGCGCTTTTGTGGTGAGACACACCACTTCCTCAGACCACAATGATACATAACTTCATGCTGTGGTATATATACCAAATCACATCAATCAACAAGCAATCAAGGGTGAACAGTAATTAAAAAACAATCACTATGTCCATAAAGTCTGCTATGTTAAAAACTGTGTAACATCGAAGATATCAGGTATACTAACTACTAAAATGTATGAATACATATATAAAATAAAAATTATACATCACTTAAACAGCTTTCTATTTTTCAAAATGGGTCTTCAGTCCTATCCCCCTATCAGCCCTCAATCTGATGATCCATCTAGTTTCTGATGTTCCTGTTTGGTTAACCACATCACCTCCACGTTCATTTACCCATATTTCTTCAACTGCTAGAAATCTAATAGTGTGTGTGGGTCCCATTACAATGACATGTTTGGCTAGAGCTTAATGTCCCATTCTTAATGTTCATCAGATGCTCTCTTATTCTAAACCGAAGTATCCTATTGTTTTTTCCTATGCAACACGCTGAATAGGCATTGCATATTGCCAAATATACTAAACTGACAGTATTACAATCTGCTACTACATTGAATCTGGTCTCTGTATATTTAAATCTGTTTGTAGTGTCTATATACTGACGTTGATTATATTTGTTACAGGGAACAGTACCTTGTTTGCCTTGATCTCTGTGTGTGTTGCTCCTGGGGTAGCACAGTAACCTTTTGAGGGATTTTTTTTGTTCTTAAAAAGAAAGTTGGGCTTATCTCCCACTACTCCTCTCCGGATTGTGGGTCAGTGTTAGGCCAGTGTTTCTTAATGATGCTTGTTATTATATTGGTGTCCCTAGAAAAATATGTAGGGACCCATACAAACTTTTTTCAAGGTGTTCCTTCTTTCTATTCCTTCTCCTATGGGATGAAAAATATGGTTTCCCTGTATCTTCCCTCCATAACATGGCATCTCCTAAAATCTGGTCTGTGCCTTGGGTCATCCTAGTCTCTCTCATCTAATCTTATATCTGAACTCAGATAGTTCATTTCTGAATTCTTTATCATTTGCTGTTAATCTTGAATTTCTCAGGGACTGTCTATATATATATATATATATATATATATATATATATATATATATATATATATATATATATATATATATCTTTATCATTTGCTGTTAATCTTGAAATTCTCAGGGACTGTCTAATATATATATATATATATATATATATCTATCTATATATATATATATATATATATATATATGTATATATTTATTTTGGGTGCATACTCCCTTTGTGCAATATAGCATTTCTGTGGCATTCCTTCCTATAAATTTTACCTTTTCATATGAACATTTCAGATCAAATTTGAGAAAGGTAGTAGTGTTGTTAATGGTTTCATGAAATAAATGTAATTCTTCTCTGTCACCACGCCATAGCATAGAAATCATCTACAAAACGCCTATAAAATGCTACTTGATGCCATTTATCTTTCTTTAAAACATGCTCATTCTCCCATGATGCCATGACTAAATTTGCATAACTATTTGCAGTGGAGGTTCCCATGGCCACCCCATCTTTCTGCAAATGAAGTGTAGGCATGATGTTAGTTAATACCAGTTCCATTAGAAGACATAAAAGGTCCACTTTTTTATTTTCATAACTCTTATCCAATACTAGATATTCTATACCAATATCATTTGGTATGGAGGTAAATAATGAGTGGACATCTAGGGGACCATTAAAATCGGACCAATACCCTCCCACTGTTGCGTATAATCAAACAGGTCTTCCAAAAACTGCCTCGAGTCCCTCAAAATGTAACAGTTCGGTCAGCCACAGGTCTCAGACATTTCTCAGTGTATACAGACATAGATTCAGTAAACCAATTACTACTCGACAACTATGGGTCTAAGGGGAGGCGATATGGGATTCTTGTGGAACTTCGATAACCCTGTATACTAGGAATTAAGGGGTTTGGAACTTTAAAATAATTGTACATGTCAAGGGTGATCTCATTATTCAGAAAACACTCATATAAGATATCATCCAATCTTTTCAACGTATTATTCATCTTGTCCATGTTTATAACATCATAAACAGCAATGTCATTCAACATATTGTCCCTCAAAAGGTTACTATGCTACCTCAGGAGCAACACACACACAGATCAAGGCATCAAGGTACTAAATATAACCAATGTCCATATATAGACACTACCAACAGATTTAAACATCCAGGTACAGGCACAGAGACCAGACTCAATGTAGTAGCAGGTCGTAATACTGTCAGTTTAGTATATTTGGCAATATGCAATGCCTGTTCAGCGTATTACATAGGAAAAAACAATAGGAAATTTAGGTTTAGAATAAGAGATCATCTGATGAACGTTAAGAATGGGACATTAATGCATGCTCTAGCCAAACATGTCAACCTAATGGGACCCACACATGCTTTTACATTTCTAGCAGTTGAAAAAACATTTTGAGGGACTCGAGGCAGTTTTTGGAAAACCTGTTTGATTATACACAACAGTGGGAGGGTGATGGTCTGATTTTGATGGTCAACTTAGTTCCCTGGTTGCTGCAGCCAATCATATCCTTTGCTTCACTAAAGCGGACCTGATTGAGTGCAGCTTACGGACAAATCACAAAAAAAGAAGTTTAAAATTGCACAGTGACATCAAGGAAATGTGCAGACGTCCTCAAGGTGCAAAGCCAAGAAAGTAAGGGATGGAGCAACCCACAGCTGCTGGATGGGGGCCCTCGTTCATGGGGAAATAGGGGCTCCTGGCTGTGGGTTTTGTGGGTGCCTAACACCAGCTATGCCGAAAGCACAGCTACAAATAGTTAAAACTTTTCAGATGTAAGAATAGCATTAGATTTTCTTCATGTTTCACTGATGCAGTATTGACTGTTGATTTCCTGCCATGAAAGCCCCTTGGCCAGCCCGACTACCAGAGAAAACTGTTTTCCCCTCCCAGGCTGGTGGACGCCCTTACCAATGTCAGTATGCTCACATATAAAGGGAGCCAGCCCACGTCATCACTTCAGTATTTTCTTGCTGCTGAAGCCTGAAGCAATATTCAATTGCGTTGGTTGGTCCACACCAGAGAGAAGTCGTCGGGAAAGTAAGTACCCCATTGGGGAACTCTTCATTTTCACTTAGCTCATGTCAGATAAAGTAAATAATTATCTCTGCTGTGGTAAACAAATCCCATACAGAAACTTTCATACTCTCTTACTTGCCTTGGCCCAGACCACGCCATACCTAATTGTCGATGTTCTTTGTGTTTCACTGTTGCAGTCATCACATTTGGGTTATCCCTGCCAGGGTAGCCCTCGGCCGGCCCAAATACCAGAGACTTAGTATTTCTGTGTCAGTTTCTGTTGCTCCAGGACTGACATCAGGTTGTCAGTAGTATAAAGTAATGCAGCCAACGCCATTACATCAGTCTTTCTTGCCACAGAGCCTGAAGCAGAAGCAGTTCGCATGGGTGCCAATCGGCTGCTACCGGAGTTTTTGTCTACCGAATTGAAGTTGAAGTCTTCTAAAGCTAAGTACTCTGTTGGGGATCCTTTTTTCTTGCACTAACCAATGTCAGAAAAAGTTAATAATCGTCTCGCCTGTGGAAAGCAAATACCACACCGAAACTTCCATTCTTACTGCGTCACTTGTTTAGGCCCAGGCCACGACGTCCCAAGTTGTCGCTTCTGTCCTTTGTTTAACGCCAGAACTATCTGTCGTCAGGCCCTTATTGTAACCAGATATTTTTGCTTACAATTCTCGAACTCCAATATGGCTTTGGTAAGCCATCCGACAGTAGATCTTCCAAAAAATGTAAAGATAAAGACAGAGACAGACCACACAGGTCCAAACCTTCCAACAACGCTTCCATTAAGCTAGTTGTCAGTTCTCCGGTCCTCAGTGAGGTGCTTTCGCAGCCACTGATGCCCACTTCTGTGGATTCGCAGGCCACTACAGAGACCCTTTGAGTCTGGTATGCTGCAAAACTCTTCCTCGACTTAGAATCCTGTGGTCATCTCTACCTCGGATGGGTCCAGAGCTGCTGAGCAGGCACCAGCTTCCAAGTAAGTCCTTCACACTACCGATTCTCAACGCAAGCTGACGTCTTCTTTCATGACTACCATTCTTTCAAAAATGACAGGGTTTCTAAGGCCCAGGGTATGAACCACACCCAAGAAACTGACGACCCACTCTCAAGCACCTGCTTCCTTGCCTCAGTCTCAAATGCTTAAAATGGTGGAAGACCTTATCATGCTGATCAGGGGAAGCCAAGCTACCCCCTCCAAAAGGAAAAGAGATCTATCCTCTGTAGTTCTGTCTGAACTAGAGTCAGATGAATCTGATGCATCTGAATATGAAGACATGCAACCCCTCTCTACTTATGAGGACTCTGATGCGAAGGATTCAATTCCTTCAGCCTCTTCCCCCAGAGGATTTTTCCTTTGGGGAAACCCTGCATACCTTAAGGGAGCATTTCCAATGGGAGAGTCAAGACTACCCTTAGTCTAAAAAGAGACTCTGGGAATTCCTAGATCTTCCACAGCACAGACCCTTGGCCATCCCCCCAGTCCTGGATGTTGTGGAGGATGTTTTCCTGGAATCCAGCTTGACTCCTGACACCCTCCCTCCTGCACCCAGAAAATTGGATAGGCACTATAGAGTCCCTGACTCTCACAAATTTCTCTTTAAGAATCCTACTGCTGACCCTGAGGTAATTTCTCAAGGGCCTAAAGAAATCAAAGCAACCTCTGCTAAGAATCCCACCCCCTCAGATAGGGATTCTCGAGCACTGGACAGATGGGGTAAAAAGTATACACCTCAGCTACTCTTGCTATCAGGCCACTAAATTGTCAGTTCCATATTCTGAAATTTCAGCAACATACCCTGGAACTCCTTAAACAAAAAGATGTCTTCCTTTCCTGCTTGGGCAGAATCTAAAGAATTACAAGAGTTAATGCATTCTGCTTGTCAAATAACTAAACACACCTTGCACTGTGGTTTTTGCTGCCCTAGAAGCTTCTTGCAGGGCAGCAGTCACTGGTACTGTTATTGGAAGGCATGCATGGCTTAAGGAACAGCCCTTGCCAGACCATGTCAAATCTAAATTGTTGGATGCCCCCTTGAACAAAGATTTTGCACTAAGGGAAAAGAGTTCCTAAAAAAAGATGGACGAAAGAGTAAAAGCTATGCAAACAGTTAAGGACTTCTTGCAGGTCCAGCCACCTAGGTTCAGCAGGCATTGTCCCACTAAACACTGGTCCTTTCCTGTTTTTAGTAAACCAGTCCAGCCTAGACCCTGGGGAACCAGACCCCCCCCCCACAGACAGCAGCCACAGGGAATGCAGAGATCTAAGCAGTGGAATGCCTCCACTTCCAAACCAGGGAGTTCTAAGCCACCCCCTTATGATAAGAACTCACAATGACTCACCTCCCCCACCCCCTCCCTCTGCCCGCCTTCAGTTAGGGAGGAAAACTCTCCTTTCATGCAAGCACCTTGGCCACCATTACCAATGACCACTGGGTTGTGAACATAGTGTTTCAGGGATACAAATGTTCCTTCTACACCCTTCCAACCCCAAAAGGGTTCCCAGATCTACCACCAAACCAGTGGGCAGAGGCTCAAAAACAAATACTTTCTCTGCTCTCTATGAGGGCAGTAGAGCACGTTCCTGCAGAAGAGATAGGCCAAGGTTTCTACTCAAGACTTTTCCTGGTGCCCTATCCTCAATCTATCCATTCTAAACACCTTCCTGGTCATTTCAAAATTCTCACCTTCCAGCAGCTGCTACCCATGCTCTCCAAGGACGCTTGGCTAGCCACCCTAGATCTAAAAGAGGCCTACCTCCACATTACTATCAGGGAATCATGCAGGAAATACCTCCGTTTCAGGACAGGATCTCAGCACTTTCAGTTCTCTGTGCTTCCCTTTGGCTTATCCACTGCTTCCAGAGTTTTCACAAAATGTCTGGCTCTGACCATTGCCTTTTGCAGACAAAGCAATATCCAGATTTACCCATACTTAGATGACTACCTGATTCAGGCAGACAGCCAGGAAAAGCTGCTCAAGCACCCGGCCTTTGTCAAGACCCTTCTAACCTCCCTAGGGTACACAATCAATGAAAAGAAATCCAAACAGGTGCCCACCCAAAGGATAATCTTCCTGGGAGCAAGCCTGGCCACAGCATCCCAGATGGCATACTTTACACTAGAGAGAAACATTTTCCTGACAGCCTCCTTCTCTCAACTAGCCACCAAGCCCCGGCTATCTGTAAGGAAAATCCTGCAAGTTCTGGGGTTCATGGCATCTTGCATACTACTCATTCCATATGCCAGACTGCATATGAGGAAACTTTAATGGTACCTAAAAAGCCTTTTGGTGTCAACACTCTCAAGACCTGGAAACTCTTCTATGTATAATTCCCTGCATCAGAAAATATTTCCTTTGGTGGGCTACAGCATGCTCCCACAACAAGGGACTGCCTTTCTCACCACCCCCTGCTACCCAGACCCTCACCACAGATGCATCAGATCATGCTGGGGGGACACACCTGGACAGCAGGTGCATACAGGGCCAATGGAGCCCACAGCAAATCCATCTGCACATCAATCAAAAAGGGATGATGGCTGTGCAGCACGCATTGACAGCTTTCAAACCCCTTCTTTCTCCAGGGGCTCTCTTGATCAAAACAGACAACACCACTGTAATGTGGTACATCAACAAGCAAGGAGGGACTCACTCCTACCCTCTATGCAGGCTGGCCATGACCCTTTGGCACACAGCCTCTGCCAGCCAACTACACCTGTTAGCACAATTCCTGCCAGGCTCTCTTAGCTCTCTGGCAGATCAATTAAGCAGATATCTTCTGGACCCACACAAGTGGCAGCTCAACAGAAGAACCTTCACCCTAATAACTCAGAAATGGAGCACCAAGAAAAGAAGGATATTTGCACACTATTCTGGACCTGACTAGCTTAAATCAGTTTGACACCAAATGTATAGGCACAGAGATTCTTGGATTTTGTAAACAAACTCCCTGAACCAGATAGTCAATACACCAACCAGGGGTGCAGCCATACTGGATCTGGTCCTCACTAATATGGGAGAGTGCTGCACATCCCCTACTGTAATACCTTCCCTGGTAAGATCAGAACACAAAATGGTCTCCTTTGAAGTAAAAAAAATAAATCCTGGACCCCCAGCTAAACCTGGAATATTAAGGAACTATTCTAAGGCTAACCTCCTGCTATTAGGTGATAACCTGGCAAAATTCAAGCCCCATAAACATTGAGAACACTGCTGCCTATGTAAAACTGTTCACAGAAACCCTGTACAAGCATGTTAATAGCTACATTGAGGCAGCTGTATCTACCAGGAAGAAGCACAGAACTAACTCAAAAAACAAGGGACCCTGGTGGAATCGCAAAATCAGTAGGCTGTATAACGGAAGGAAGAAAATCATGGCAAAAATTAGGAGGTACAGCACCCAGCAGGATAAAAGCACTCATCAAACTAAACAAATATTTCAGAGGACAAATAAAGTCTACCAAAGCCAAATTTGAGGTGAATTTGGCCTCCCAGGCCAAGGACAACTACAAGGCATTCTTTAGCTACATCCGTAACCTTAAAGGCAATGCACAATTGTGTGCAGAGCTCATTGTAACTAGAGCCACCTATACTGAGCCATAAGATATAGCAAACCTACTGTCTGATAAATTCAGCTCCAACTTTACCCCTCTCTCCCTCTCAACTTTCTCTCATGAAATACTTTCAAATATAACTCCCCCTGCTATCCCTAGGGGAACAGGTCCTTAATGCTGTCTCTAAGGCCAAGAACACTGCATCAATGGACCCAGACAACATCCCAGGATGCCTTCTAAATACCATGAATCATGATCTGTCAGGGCCCCTGGAATTGCTATTTTTTAACTATAGACTCCAAACAGGATTTGTGCCTCATGAATGTAGAACAGCAGCAGTCATCCTCTGCACAAAGGTGGGCCATCTACAGACCCTGGAAACTACAGACCCATAAGTCTCACTAGTCTTGTATGTAAAGCCATGGAAAGAATTATCATGGAAATAATAGTGATATGGTAAACCTCCAGACACTGGACCCAACCCAGTTTGGTTTCGTCAAGGGCAGATCATGCCTACTTAACCTGGTGGACTTCTTTCAGAAGGTCACCAAAGCAATAAATGAGGGCAGAATGGTTGACACTGCCTACCTTGACCTGGCCAAGGCATTGGGCACAATACCCCACTCGGGTATTGTTGACAAACTCAAGAGACTGTGTACAGACCTGTATGTTACCAAGTGGATAGCCAACTGGCTCACAGACAGGACCCACAAAGTTAGAATTGGGGAGTCCACCTCTACAGAGAGGCCAGTCACAAGTGGAGTCCCTCAGGGATCAGTCCTTGGACCACTCCTTTTTGGAGTTTATTTCTCTGATGTCAAGGCCAGAGTTAGTGGTCTCTGGCTGACTAAATTTGCAGATGACTGCAAATTAAGAGCCGTCATTGAATCCCACACTGACACAAATGTTCTCCAGGAGGAGCTGACATAAACAAACAACTGGTGTCAGAACCATGGACTAAAATTACATGCCAATAAATGCATAACAGTATCCTTGGGGAAGTCATTCACCCCAGGTAACTATCTATTGACAACACACCCATTAGAGTTGACCCAGTAGTCAGGGACTTAGGGACACACATAGATAGTAATCTAGCCTTTGAAAATCATGTGTCTACAGTAATGAGGAAATCATTCTATGTTGTGCAATTTATAAATAAAGGTATGGCATCTAAGTCCAAGAAAGTCATTGTTCCACTGTATTCATCACTCATCAGAGGTTTCATTGAGTACAATGCCCCCTTTAGTATGTACCTAACCAGGCATATCCAACAGTTGGAACATTCACAAAGGTTCCTCACTAAAGGAATACAGGGCTTAAGTAGCATGTCCTATGCAGACGGCCTCAAAGCTGTATCCCTGCATTCTGTCTCCTACAGGCTTTTGAGGGGAGATCTATGCCTGACATACAGGGCATTCTCAGACTCCACTCTGATGGCCCTCTTCCATATCCGCAAAATAAACCACACCAGAATTACCCATTCTAAAGACAAACCTTGCCTGTGATATAAATAGGATCTGCTGGAGAGACAGGAATGTATCCCAGAGATTACCCCATCTCGGGAACAGGCTCCCCATCCATGTGAAGCAGAGTTCTTCCCTAACTCAATTCAGGTGCAACCTGGACAGTTGGAATGGGAACAGAAAATTCATCCTTGGTTTGACACCTAGGTCTCTAATGGACACAGTCAACCTGTAAATGGTTAATCTCCCAGGCTCTAGCTTGTAAATGTTTCATCTCCCAAGCCCCTGCTTACACTTATCAAGGGGATCAGAACTTGTCAGAGATTTGGGATGCATGACTAGGCTTAAAAAGGCCCCTGTGGTTGTTAGCCTAGTAAACCGCTATAAACCTATGAACCTCAGAATACCAAAGTTGAAAATGCTGACACTTCAAAAATTAGTGCCCATGGTAACTCCTCGGGACTTTATGGTCTCAATAGACCTAAGTGCCACATACTTAAACATTCCTATTCAAAAATCACATAGAAACTTTCTTCGCTTCAGAGCAAGCTTCTGTCACCATTAGTTTTCAGTGCTGCCCTTTGGGTTGTCTACTGCTCCAATGGTTTTCACAAATTGCTTGGCATTGGTCACAGAACAAGGTCCAGATTTACCCATACCTAGACGATTGCCTAATACAAGCTGCAGATATTCCAAAGATCAACAAAGATCTGAAATTCAAACTGGACCACAGAACTTCTCTGGGGTTCACTCTATTACACTATACCTCAAGAAACCCATCCTGGTCCCATCCAAACAGATTGTCTTTCTGGGAGCTCTCTTGGACTCCGTCCATCAGAGGGCCTTCCTCCTCCAGACAAGGTCACCTGTCTAACAGTTTACTTCCTACAGATACAGGAAAATCAAAGCATCACAGCCAAGGAATTCTTCAGAGCACTGGAGTACATGGTATCCTGTATTCTCATGGTACCCGTAGCCAGGCTGCACTTGAGGAAGCTGCAGTAGTACCTGAAGGGCACGTGGTGCCAGAGCTCTCAATCTCTGGACATCCAAATACCCTTGATACCTTGCCTCAAACAGGAGTTTGCATGGTGGGTAGAGGCTTGTATCCAAAATCAAGACCTACCCTTCAGAGTCTTGCCCCAGGGCCAAATCCTCACCACAGATGCCTTGGAGACAGCATGGGGGCCCCATACTCAAAACCTCCAAAATCAAGGATTATTGCCCACTCAGCACAGGAAGAGGCACATAAATTAGAAAGAACCCATGGCAGTACAAAACAGATTACTGACTTTCAAGGACAAATGAAATTCAGAGGCCCTAGTTGTACAAACAGACAATACCACAGTCATGTGGTACATAAACAGGTAGGGAGGCATGCATTCCTACTCCTTGTGCTGTCTAACCATGCAAATTTGGGAGACAGCACAATCTCTAGGCCTGCACCTCATGACACAATACCTGCCGGCAGAAAAGAATACCCTGGCAGACCACCTCAGCAGGAATCTGACAGATCCCCATGAATGGCATCTCCAGCATGAAGTTTTCCACTCCATAACGCAGCAGTGGTGGGTCACACTGGTGGATATATTTTCCAGAAAGGACAACGCTCACCTGAAGAATTTCTGCACCAGGGCAAGGCACACTTCTTCATGGGAAGCAGATGCTTTCTCCTTCCCTTGGACACACCCCTTCATTTATGCCTTCCCACCATTGCTCCTGTTGCCTCTAGTGCTTCTGAAGATCAGGCAGGAGGGCTCATCCTGATCGCACCGGACTGGCCCAGGCAGCACTGGTTCCCTCTCCTGAAACTCACCGGTCAAAAACATTTGATGTTTTCACAGATGGACCTCCTCACCCAGAACAAGGGAAGGATTGTGTAGTCCAACCTTCAGACTCCCAGGCTGGTTTATTCCACAGCACCCTACTGCACCTCCAGCTTAAATCAGCAGGTACAAACCATTTTAAGAGAGTCGAGAAGGCCTAGTACAATAATCTTACTCAGATAAATTAAACAGATTCTCTGTGTGGTGCTAGAAGCACCAGCTTCAGCCAAATTCTGTTAATATTTCTAACATTTTGGAGTACCTGTCCAACCTAGTCGAGAAAGGCATCTCTTGTTCCACCATCAGAATACATGCCTCAGCCATCTCTGCCCACATCCCTAGTCATCCTCCAATTTATTGTCACCCTTTGCTTAAACAATTTCTTAGGGGAATTATTTACATTGGGCCCTCCAGGAGGAAAACCCACTCCTCATTGGTACCTCAATTTTGTCATAGAAAAGTTAACTTTGACCTCTTTTGATCCTGCAGCCTCTTCCTCCTTAAAGTTTCATACCTGGAAAACAGCCCTACTACTGGCTATCACGTCAGCCAGGAGGGTCTGGGAGTTGCAGGCCCTAATGGCAGTGGAGCCTTTCATTATCTTCCATAAAAAGTCTCCCTCTGAACTAATCCTTCTTTCATGCTAAAGGTGGTTACTAACATGTCTTTGAATCAGGCCATTCATTTGCCTACCTTTTTTCTCAACCTTCAAAACAGAGGGGAAAGCTTACTGCACTCTTTGGATGTACATAGGATGCTACAATTCTACCAGGACAGGACTAAATCTTTGAGGAAAACAGAACAGCTGTTCATTACTTTTGCCACAGGCTCGGAAGGAAAACCAGCTTCTAAACAAACTATTTCCAAGTGGATTTCCCACTTCATCTCTTTCTCTTACAGCCATCATGGCAAAAAGCCCCTGGATTTTATTAGGTCACACTCTACAAGGGCCACATCTACTTCCACAGCTTTCTCAAAGTGGTTCTGACTAAGGACATCTTGGAGGCAGCTACCTGGTCTTCTTTGCATACCTTCACTGGACACTACTACCTGGCAACCTTTTCCAAGTCTAGAGCAGGTTTTACATCTGCAGTCCTGCAGGGAATCCTCTCATCCTTCCACTCTCTCTAAAGATTTGGCAATCTTCCCAACATTCAGGATTACAACAGTGAAACATGAAGAACAAAGTACAGTTATGTACACTGACCATAAATGTAGCTGTTTGAGTGTGTTCACTGTTGGAGTCTTCTTTCCCTCCCTCCCTAGAATCAGCAAAGGACCGTGCACCACCAAACCTTGGCTTGGGTCCACTCTACATTGGCCCACCTTAGGTACACTTGGGGGCTCCTAAGTGGGTCAAGAAAATACTGAAGTGATGACACAGGTTAGCTCCCTTTATACCTGAGCATACTGACGTTGGTAAGGGAGTCCGCCAGTCTAGGAGGTGAAAAGAGTTTTCTCTGGTAGTCAGGCCAGCCAAGGGCTTTCACGGCAGAAAACTCCAACTGTCAAGACTGCAATGGTGAATACACTTGAACACCTCCATTTATGTCAAGTGTACACAACTGTACTGTCTTGGTAAATGTGCAAAAGCAGCATTTATAATAGGAAAGTTGCATCATCAAGAAAATGTCAGCCTGGGAAAGGATAAACGAGCCTGAATAGAAGGGAGTGTATAAATGTCAGAGTACCAATGAAAGGACGGTAATAAAACATGAACAAATGAGCACAAGTCTTAGCTTTAATTTCCTGAAGTATTCCTTACTAATAGTGAAAACTGCTTGATTTCTAGGAATAAAGTCCAAGCTGTAAATCAAGTTGCTATTCCTGTACTTAGTTTTTGTGCAGCTGACTGGCCCCATGCTGCATTGAATCAGTTGGACAAGAAAACAAGAAAAATGCTTCATGCTTATCAAATGATATAAAAACAAAAGTGCATATCCTGTTTATACATCTCTGCCTGAAGGAGGTATGGGCCTCTTCAAAACTGACTACATGAGTAGGTCTGCAGCCATGGGACTGCATACATATTTGCTGACCTCATTAGTTCCAAACATAGTGAGCATTCTAAAACATGAAATGAAGAAAACTAAGATGACATCTCTGCTTAGTTTAGCAGAGCATTTTGGAAAACAGTGGCATGGAAATCAAACCAGAAGTAGACAAGACTATAGTGACAACCATTGATTTCTAGTACCATTTACTTCACTGCCTGCTGATTTATTTATTTTTGTATTGTATGTCAGATTTGATTGGTATATACAGTCACTGTTGTATTACCGTTTGGCTTGTATTTTAAGCTTTTTGTACTTACTGTTATTCTCTGCTTTGATAAATGTTCTGTATGGAGTTTTTCGTCGGACATACCCAGTTAACAAATGTCAAAATAAATGAGCATGTTGCTGCTGAAGCTATGTCATGCTGAAAAGAATGACACACCATCAGGTTTTAACTTTTTGGCATCTCAGTCAAATGATTTATCCAATTGTGAATTATCAAAAAAAAAGAAAAATGGGTGCCAGGTGTTGTCTTAGTGACTCAATACTACTCCCTACAAATAAGCAATTGGGTAAACTAGACAAAAGTAAACTCACTGTCTGGGTTAAATCTGAGCGACACTGTCAAGCTAATAGACTTCTTGTTGTTAAACCACAATGCAAACAACTTCTAATTCATGGAGGTACAAGTGATCTGCATTTTATACCCGGATGTCACATGAAAAATGCTGTTCTATCTTTGAAATAATAGAGGCGGTAGGCCTAGAGTTGATTCTCAGTGAAATAATTCCTTCAAGTCAATGGAATGACTGCCTTTACACACACAGGCTTACAATTTTAACATTTGGTTAATACAACTTTGGTATAGAATATAAAATTAATTTACTGGGAGTTTTCAAGGGACAGGTTATACCTTAGTTCTTATAGAGATGTTTTTGTTTCCAGTAAAATCTCTAAACAGTTGAGCCTTTTTTTGGAAATAGAATTAAATACACAAAAGGTAATAATTCCGTTTATACAGGCTCTAATAAAATTAAAAAGAAATCTATTTCTGAAATTCCAGAAGTTAGTATCATCACGAGTTAAAAATTCTCAATACATTGAATGACTGATTTGTGGAATCCTGGAATTGTATGGATATTTGTTTTCCAGGTTATGTAAACTTGAATATTTGGGGAAAAAGAGCTAGAGGGGGTGGTACATTTTGATACAAGAAAGCATCAAATCCACTTTGGTTAAAATAATTGAAAGACACGTTTCTGGTGATTGATCTGTTTGATATGTTATGTATAACTGAGTTTAATACTTTTGTTACTGTAGTTCCAGTCTGGATGCTACTGCACATTGGAATTATCTGACTGATTTAGACATTTTGAATGACAATGGCACTAATTCAACTACCCTGACGTAAACTGGATTGATTTAGCAGCAAACTGATCATACTCTAAAGAATTTACTAACCATGTTATCTTATGGTTTGCATCAACTAGTATTTACTGGTATGACAGCTAATAAAATTTAGTATAGTGACAAGCACAAAGAATATTATTCATAATGATAAGGTAACTCATCCCCTTGGAAGATTGTAACTGTACTGAGTATGAAATACTGAATTGCTCAGTTTCAAAATCTTATCCTCCTCATTTTGATTGTAGTAAAATTAAAATTATCAGGAAATTTACAATACACTAAACTCAGTGGATTGGTGTGCTGAGTTAGCAGTAAGTCAAACATATTTTTCTGGTCATTCTAGATTTAAAAATATTCAGAAATGTAGTATGGACAGAATGATAAAAAAAAACAACAGTAAAATTAGATGAACTCAAAATTAATCAAACTTTATAAAAAGAAAAATAAATGTATTTTCAGAATTTATAAAACCATTCTGCTAATTACCAACTTTATTCAGTTTCTTTTTGTTATAAAGATCTAAAGGTTAAAGTTCAAGAAATAAAATCAGATATGGAAGAAAGCTTGCTAAAGATACATACATTAAAAATGATCACATATATTAAATACTAAGCAATACTCCTTCATTGTACTGAAGATTAATAATTACATACACGATCCTGTCATAATAGCTAAAATTATTATAGCTAAAACAAGCAAACTAAACTTGCTAATACACCACATTTTAAACAAAATAGAGTGTACCCAGCTGAAAAAAAAAAAAAAAACCACGGAACAGGTCACCACTAAATCGTAACTGAATTTTTAATACAAATGTTAAGTGCCTTTGGTATCTCTGGAAAAGCAGCTGTTTCTGTGCTTTTGTCACTTGTGACTGCAGAGAACAGATAATTGGAGGAACTCCCTGAGGGCCCTGGACTCTGCCCAGGAGAAAGAGTAGGAACTCCTTTCACCCAAGTTTGTCTAGGCAAGAAGGAACCAAAAATGGCATAGGCTGACTCCACCTTTTATACTGGAAGTCTGCCAGTGACCTCGGGAAGGTGGAGGTAGCTTGGCTGGGGGGTGGGTACAAAGATCTAGAAATCAGGCCTCCTCCTGTGGTAGGGATCTGTCTAGTGATGCTTACTGCAATAATGATCCTACTCAAATATCATACTGTTATTCCAATTTCCTTGCTCAGTTCTACTTCCTCCTGCTCACAAGGCTACCCATCCTCATGAGTTGACATAGATACTGTGCTGTGTGCGCGCACGTGCAGAAGCCAGCAGATCTTGTGTTCCTTTTAATTTTCCCTGTTTACCATGCATTGTAGCTTTCCATGCCTGTGTCTGCCTGTAGTTGCATGCATGCCATCATAAAAGTAAATTGGGGAAAGTATAGTATGAAAGTATTCAGCAGTTCACTGAATCCTACTTGACATACAAGAAGTGCACACTGGTAAAGTACTCTGTTTTCCAGTTGCAGATATGAATTTGTATTCTGCGTAAACATTTGTTCATTGATGTTTTGGTCACTCATTTGTGGTTTCAGTTTTAAACTGAGAAGCTTGATATTCTGTTAACCTCTAGAACCAGTGGCTTGTTTTATGCTGTTACCTGATGTGGCAGCAGGTGGATTTGGAAGCTTTGTTCTTCGGTTTGTAAAATGTGCCTCAAGCTGGTGAAGGAAGAATCATGCTAATAAGGCATGTGAGTGCTAGAATACAGTTTGCCATCTGGCACTGATTAGCTGTTGAAGCCATGCTTTTTGGAATCAGAATATGTGCAAGTCATCCACCAGCATATGCTCAGTGCACACCAGTGAAACCTATAAACAGAATGGATTAAGTAAAGCTGCTGAGACTTTGGTATGTAACTGATGCAGCAAGTTAGAATTGATTTGGAATGACCCTCCATAAGACTGTAAAGTTTATTTGCAGACAGTTCTCCATTGCTTTATAGGTGGTCATGACCAATGGGTAGAATTTGTCTGTGAATGAGGGTGTTTGGGTAGTCACACCTCAAAGCTGTGCAAAGATTAGCACAAGTCTCTTGTCATGTAGTCATTTGGAATATTGAGAAAGAATGTTTGAAACTGTCATAAAAAAACTGAATGTCAGACACTAAAGGTTGACCATTGTTTATTAACTTCTGACAGAAGTATGGATTTCCTTCACTGTGACTCACCATGGCAGAGGTGTCTGTGTTTAGAAAATTGGATGTTCCCAAACAGTGTCCTTTTGTTTGTGAAGGGAGTGGGAAAAAAGAACACCCAAGCCTTGAGCGTAGGTTCAGACTACAGATCAAAAAAAAGAAGTTATGCACTCACCATAGTGTTCCATGTGAGTTGTTCATCTCGCCTTCACTTTTACAGATGGGTTCAGAGCCGATCTTCGGCTCCGAGTCAGCCTTCTACAAAGCTCGAGGTCCTCAGACAGCTCGAGGCCAAGTCCCTATCCCACGATGCACCTTGAGTTAACTCAGATCTTGTTTGCTGCATCTAGTAATACCATGTGCCATTCTATCACTCTTTAGGAGAAAACCTATAGAAAGACTGAGCAACCAGGATAAAACTAGTATCTCCGTCCTTGAAAAACCCTGGAGGGGGTAGGAGGGTGGGAAATAAGAATGAAGGCAAGATGAACAACTCACATGGAATGTTATGGTGAGCACATAACGTCTTTATGTGAAGTTCTATCTCGCCATTCATTCTTACAGATGGGTAGCATCCCCAGCACTATCTTTATCGGGTGGCTCACAGGAGTATGTTTTTCAGGACAGTAGACCCAAAGGAGGCCCTGTCAACTTTGTAATGACTGATAAAGGTATGAGGTCTTGACCAAGTGGCTGCTGCACAAAATGTCTATATGAAGCCTAGCAGAAAAGGCAGAAGATGTGGACACTGCTCTGGAAGAATGAGCCATAATTTTGTGTTGTAAAGGTAGATTAGCAGCTGAATAAGTAAATGTGATACAATCAGATAACCATTTAAACAGTGTTATTTTTGCCACTGGCATACCTTTTCTGGAATCTGAAAAGGAAACGAAAAGCTGTTCTGATTTTCTGAACTCTTTTGTTCTATCGAGGTAAAATATGAGCTGTCTATGAACATCAAGCTTGTGCAGCATATACTCTAAGTTGTTGGTGTGTTTGGGAAACAACACTGACAAATCTATAATCTGGTTAAGGGTAGTCTCTGCACAAACTTTGGGTAAAAATGAAGGATTTGTTCGCAGGGACACTCTCTCATCATGGAAAATCAAATAAGGAGGCCTATGGACAAGGCCTGAAGCTCTGATACTCTACGGGCAGAAGTAATGGCTACTAAAAAGATAGTCTTCCATGACAAATATTTCAAATCACATGAGGAAGCTGGTTCGAAAGGTGGGAGAATAATGCGTGAAAGCATAAAATTTAGATTCCATGGAGTATAAGGGGATTTCACAGGTGGTATGGGATGAAAGGTCCCTTTGAAAAAAGGCTTTGGGTAGCTTGTGTGACATTATGTTTAATCCTTCAAAGCAAAGATGAAAATTAGAGATAGCGGCAAGTTGTACCAGATCTGTTGCTGCTGCAGCTCCTTTATTGAAAAGCATAGTCAAGAAATCTAATATGGAGGCAATAGGGGTTTGGTATGGATCAATGTTATTTTGAAAAGCCCATATAGAAAATTTTCTCCATTTACTAAGGGGTGTAGCTTCCTAGTAGAGGACTTATGAGAAGATCTCAAATGAAACGCAGCATATATTGTTATGTTATGGAACCTGGCTATGTTGGGAACTGGAGCAGCCAAGCTGTCAATTTTAGGGACTGAAGAGAGGGATGATGAGCCCCCAATGAATGCTTCAGAAGATCTGGAACTGGGTCCAGAATACAAGGCTCTTCCAACAGATGAAGTCAAAGGAAGAGGAACCAAATTTGACAAGGTCAATGAGGGGCTATTAGAATGATGGTCCTTCCCAGGGCTTTTGCTTTCTGCAATATTTTGGGTATCAAGGGAATTGGTGGGAGTGCATAGAGGAGACCCGGAGGCCAATCATGTACGAGTGCGTCCCTTGGGGCTTCTCCTGGAGGGGGTATCAGAGCAAAGTAGTTTCTGCATTTTGTGTTCATGTGGTTGGCAAAAAGGTCGCAGCAAGGCTGGCCCCACCTGCGGAAAATTCTCTCCACTATCTCTTTCTTGAGGGACCACTAGTGAGGCAACAAAATTGCCCTGCTCAGTTTGTCTGCTATCACATTGGATTTCCCTGGGATGTGCATTGCTAACAGAAAGTGCTGGGTGGCTGTAGCCCACTGCCATACTCTTAGAGCCTCATGACAAAGGGGATAGGACCTGGTTCCTCCTTGTTTGTTCAAGTACCAGACCACTGGCATGTCTGTCTGAATTGCAGTTGTTCCCAGAGAAAGAGAGTCCTGGAAGTACTGCAGTGCCAAAAGTGCCGCTCTCATCTCCAGGACATTGATATGCAGATGTGTCTCCGATCCATGTGCCTTAAGCTGTTCTTCCCTGAAAATATCCCCCCCCCACCCTATCAGGGAAGCATCTGTGGTCACTGTGGCTGCTGGTGGGGGTAGGATAAAAGGACAACCTATTGTTACATGAACAGAGATCAACCACCACTGAAGATCCTTTTTGCATGCATGTGTGATCATTATGAGATGAGACATTGGGAGCTCTTGGTAAAACCATTGAGTGAATAACGGCCATTGCAGAATCTGCATGTGCATGTGACCCAATGGTATCACTAATATTGCAGCTGCCATCATGCCTAATAATTTTAGCACTTCTGATGCTGGAACCTTGTCTTTGGATATGATATTGTGGACCTGCTGATGAAGTAGTAAAACTTTTTCTGCTGGAAGTCAAAGTGGTGGTGTCCAATTCTGCTCTGATAAAAACTATATGTTGCAATGGCGGCAAGGCAGATTTTTCTGAATTTACTGTAATGTCCAGATGATTGTAGAGAGTAAGAGTGGTGTCCCTGGCTTGTATTAGCTGATGCCTGGTGGTGGTGGTGAGGAGCCAAAAGTACGGAAACACCTGGAATCCTAAATGCCTCAGGTGAGCCATGGCCACTGCCATACATTTGGTGAACACTCTGGGGGCTGTAGTGAGACCAACGGGCAGGGCTCAAAACTGGTAATGATGGACTCCCAGCCGGAAGCGTACATGATCTCTGGATGGTCTGGCCATTTATATATGGTAGTACTCATCCTGTAGATATATCGAGCACATCCAATTGTTTTTCCCTAAGAAGGGAAGTATCGACTGAAGCGTGACCATCCAGAACTTTCTTGACAGATCTGTTTAGTCTACTGAGGTCCAAAATAGGTCTCCAGTCCCCTGTCTTTTTTGGAACTAAAAATAATCTTGAGTAAGTTCCGAATCCTGTCTGGTCTGCTGGGACTGTTTGGATGACTCTTTTTCTTAACATTTGGACCTCTACTGTTGCTTGTTCCCTGTAACTGGGTGGAATGTCTGGGATTTTTGTTGTCAATGGAGGGGAAGTGGTGAAAGGAATGAAGTATCCTCTGGAAACTATACTTTGTACCCAGTTGTCATTTGTTATATTGAGCCAGGCATCTGGATACAAAGATAACTGACCCCTGACTGCCTCCAGAGCAGGACAGTCTGGCCTCCTTTCAGGAGCGCTGGTAGGGCTTCCCAAAAAACTGGTCTCTGTCACCCTTATTTTGCAGACCCCCTCTACCGTGAGGACGGCATCTTCCATTATTGCCCCCTCGTCTGTCCCTGGAGAGGGAGTTCTCCATATGTGTCCAGAAAGGCTCCTTGCTTTTTCAGAACCACATCTTTCCTCCCTTTTGACCCATGAGATAGGGTCTGGTAGGGGTGGAAAAACAGACTCTGACGGCCGACAGAGTCTTTCCTTCCTGCTCACACCTGGTCAAAGTTTCCTTAACTTTGGGCCCAAAAAGGGATGAGCCATCAAAAGGGATGTTGACAAAAGATGACTTAAAGGGCTCCTCAAAGGAACACAAGCACATCCAGGAATGTCTCCTGAGAGCAATTTCTGTACCTGCTGCCCTACTCGCTCCATCAGCTGTATAGGAAATGAGACACATGGACAAGTTCACTATGGAATTGAGGGTAGCAAGCTGAGAAGCGACTTTGTCTGAAGCTCCTGCAGCTACCGTACCCTGAAGAGTATCTCCAAACTCTGTAAGGAGATCTCTGAAGTCTCTTAACATGATTGAGAGAGTTCAGTGAACACATGGCAAAAGTCGCTGAACTGTATGTGCGCTTCCTGTATCTATCCATGATCCTTGAGTCTCTGTTAGGAGGATGGATAGATGAAGTTTCTGACATCTCCTTTTTGGTGGCTGCCGCCATCACCATGGCATCAACTGGCACTACCTTGGTGAGGAAAGACTTTTCTTGGGGAGCAGAAATAAATTTATTGGGCCTCCTAGGGACAGGCTCCATGGTGTCTGGAGACTCCCACACCCTTTGTAAGACCAGTTCCATGAGCTCATCAAAGGGCGGTGACACCCAAGAGGTGGAGAGTTGAGACCCGAAAGCCTTCAGGAGAACCGACTTGTCTTCAGTAGGGTTGGTGGACTTCCAGCCACCCCTCTGCCTAAGGATTTCCAATATCTCAGCAAATGAGATATATTCAGAGGGGGACCGCGGGGACATTTCTGATTCATCCAAGTCGGTATCAGACATGAGAGACTACCTGTGGGGAGTCTAGGTGCTTCCTCTTGCAAATTCTCTTCCTGGGAACCTCATCAGTGGGAACTTGTGGTGAAATCTCGGAAGAGCAGGGGCCACCCAGTGGGGCTTCCTGAGGCTCAGGTTCTCTACGCTTCAATAGGATCTTTGAGGCAGAAGTGGACACAGGCACTTTTGGGGAGGAGGTAATTGGGCCTGAAGTTGTGGATGTTTTGGAAGACATCACTCTCCTCATGGCTTCAAAGGCACCTCTGCTCCAATGAGAAGGTACCGCTGGATCCGAAGAAACCATCAATCCCCTCGGCACTGGAACAGTGGGTTCTGAACCAGAGGTAGGAGCCGAGATCATCCGAGCTGAAGGCCTGAGAGGCAAAGTCGGAAACGACAAGTTAATCTGACTATCCTCCCCGGACCTGACTGGAGAGTGTCGGCTCCTAGACTTCTCGATCAGCACTGAGGAAATCCGAGTAAATGGAACTGATGGCACTGGAACAGTCATCGGCTCCAAAGGCTCAACAATCATCAGGTTCGACTCCTCTGGCTCCGAAGGACTGGTATGGCTTGGAGGAGGAAATTAAGTTGATGGCAATACAGTCTTCAGTTATGAAACCACTTGGGTCACAGCCGATAAAAATTTCGCAAGTGCCGGTGCCTGTAGCAACATCTGCACCACACGATCCACATCCAAATTGGATAGGCTGATCGAGGACCGAGATTAATGGATGGATAGAGCACTGATTGAAGAATTGGAGACTTTAGTACCTTGGACACCGGTTCCAAGACTGGGGACCGGCTCTGAAAAGACAAGACGTTCAGCTCTGAGGGCTCAATGGTTTCTTGGATTTTTTTAACTTCTGAAGAAGGCTTAGAAGACTTTGAAGACTTACTAGACTTATCCTGGTCACTCAAAGCTTCCTGAAAGGATGGTTTCAGAAGTCCTCTATCTATGAGCTTTCTTTTTCTCTCCTGAAAAACTCTGGAAGAAAATGAATGGCAAATAGAGCAGCTTTCCTGTAGTTGCAAGGCTCCAAGGCAATACACGCAGTTGACATGGCTATCTGTTATAGACATTTTCTGTCCACATTTTGGACACTTTTTAAAGCCTGATTTGGGATGCATCTCTCTATCCTGGGCAGCCATAATCAACTATACAGTATCTAGAAAAAACTACTATACTACAAAAAAGACTTGGCACACCCAAAACTAGTTAAATAAGCCCTAAACAACTATGGACTAAATATGCTGTGACTAAACTGTTACTATTGAAAACACACACAGACACACACACACACACACACACACACACACACACACACACTATTTATTCAAACCACTCTAAATAAGCTATATATATATATATAATACAATATACTGTGACTAAACTGTCACTGTTCAAAAGCACACAAACACACACTACTTATTTAAACTACTCTAAATATAACAGGTTAATAAAAAAAACAAAGGCCAAAAGAGAGCTATATATAATAATGAAAAGGCACACCAAAGGGAATATTACTATTAAGCTGTAAAAGCTATAAGTATTAAAGACTAACGCTAATAGTAGAGAAATAATAATATTAGCTGGATAATATTAGAAAAAGAAAACTGTACTGGCCCGAGCTATGCAAGGAACCTCCGATCTATTGCAGCGGCAAACTAGATCTGAGGTAACTCAAGGTGCATCATGGGATAGGGACTTGGCCTCGAGCTGTCTGAGGACCTCGAGCTTTGTAGAAGGCCGACTCGGAGCCGAGGATCAACTCTGAACAGATCTGTAAGAATGAATGACGAGATAGAACAACTTCACATTAAATGTTATAGTCTGCCTGGCTGTTTGTAAACTATACTGAAAAGTTGCACGCAATAACCACTATGTAGATCAAAAATATATGTACCTCCTTAGGTGTGCACACCATTTTTCTGAAGAGGCTATTAATGTCTGAATTACTTGCTGTATATCAGAATGGAGAATGAGTAAGAATGCAGATGATGTAGGTCTTGAATTTCAGAAGCCCGAATGTGATTGTCTGAACAGGTTGTGTGATTAAGGGTTATGTCTTATTTATATTCCCTCAGTGTTAGCCATCCTTCCCAAACTTGAATGAATATCAGCTTGTATGTACAGAAGCATTTGTGGCTCCATCTGAGATTTTTGAGAATGTTGGTTTTGCATTTATTGGCGATCCTTGAAGGGCTTTCAGGCTGTCTGGGTGCAATAGCTTAAAGAAATGCCTTCCTGCCTGTTGAGTTCAGGAGTTGGTACATGATGTGAATGACATGCTTGTGGAGAGCCATTTATGGCTGCTGCTCTTTAAGGCTGTGAAACTACTTTGATGTGCTACACAGCCAGATGCTGGACTAAAAGAAGGGAGGGTTTGGTAGAACGGTTAAGGTCTTTATCTCACCGATACAAGGTACATGGTACGAGTCTGATCTCTGGTCATTGTCTAGGCTTGTAATAGTCTGCAGAGAGCCTAGTATTTACCTATGAACAAAAGCCTAGGTACTGAGTAGCATACCTCTCAACCTCTTAGCACAAGATATCTGGACAAAGCCTGACAAAATGGGGGGACAAAGGCCCAAAAATAGGGACATCATTTAAATATTGCTTTTATAAATTTAGAAAGTTGCTAGAGTAACAAGGTTTGTTCAAACATATATTTTCTGAAGGATTTGAAGTCTGACTGACTCAAATGTATGTCATTATTTAGTGACTTCAGTCCTCAGATCATCCCAGTGATTTGCCAGAAAACCACATATTTTATGAGGAACAGGCCAAAAATATGAGCTAAAAATCTGGACATTCTGCAGAAATGTGTACAATTGAGAGGTATGCCGAGTAGCTATGTGTGTGCATGCGTGTGTATACGAGCGCTTTTGACCGTTTGTTTTCTAGATGATGCCCTGAGACTGAATTTGTGGCAGAAACAGATGGAAGCTCTCTTTTTTCATCATATTGACTGGTGTTAGAGCACAGCTAATAGTTACTATGGATCTAATTTATAAGCCTTTCACTAGAGTTATTTAATTTACCTATGAGAAGATTTCTGGTGAATTGTTTCCCATGTGGGCAGAGATTATTAACTCCAAAAGAGAAAATAGAATGGAAGGAAGGGCATCTTAAATGAGCCTGAAGAAGATTTCATTTTGTAAATGACCCCCCTCCCCTCAACCAAGCTAGCCATGAGCAAAGATGTGTGGCTGTTTATGAACTGCAGCAGTGTGTGTGGACATTAACAAACCTTTTTATATATTGCTTTAAGGCTTTCTTTGGATAGGATTGGCCTTTACTGTACACACTCGCATAATACTCACCTACTTATGTTTTCCTATATAGTCATCGTTTTCCCTCACTTTCATTTAGTGGGATAATTTTAAGTTTTAATGTTTTTATTATTTGCAAGACTTTGCCTTGCAGCTGCTTAAGTCGACAAGCATTAATCTGGCCTGCAGAGTTTTATTTTTTAACATACCTTTGGTTCTACTAAATTGAAGTTAAGTGAACTGCATCCACAGCAGGGCTTTCTTGCACCAGAGCAAAGCCTTTTTTGTAAGTCTGCTTTGTTTTCTTCTTTACTGGGTTTTGGCTGAAATTTTTTTCATGTGCTTATTTTTGTAGCATCCACACTTTGCTCTTTGTCCATCTTCATGGGATAATTTCACGGTGGACCACTGTGGTCTTGTTGAATTGGTAGTAAGAAAAGGAAACCTAGATCCGTGGTCATAGATATTGCCAAAATGGATCTTGAAGTGGCAGTGGGAACTGTTTTCTTCAGCAGCACTTCCCATCTTTTCTCCATAACACTGCTTTAATGTAAAAAAAAAATGGGTATTTAGAAGGCACTCAAAATAAGCACATTGAATTTTTTTAAGTGTCACATTTTGCCTTGTACTTATTCAGAACTAGTTTACTGTGCTTTATCTGTTTTTTGTAACAAGAGACCAAATACCCTTTTGCATTGTTCAGGCCATTCTTAATATGGGAGATAGAAGACAGTCTGCTCTAGATGGACTGGGTGAGGGAGAGGGTAAAAAAAAAAGACTTGTCAGCTTCCAGAATGGTGGAGATGAGATACTAGATGATGATCAGGCAGAATCAGTTAAAGAAATCTTTAATAGCTCTCTAGTTAGCCAGGAAGTACTATATGACTAGTAACTGGTTTCAATTATGTTGTTATTCTAAGGAGGCAACAGAACCAGTTTAGTTAGACTGAGAGTGGTGCCCGGAAATGTGATGAGATGATCCTGAGAAAAAAGCTTTTGAGGCCTTTTTAAAGAGAACCAGGTTTAAGACCATAGTTTGACTGACGACCAAGAAAAGTTGCTTTACAGACTTGCAGTTTTCTGAGTAGCAGCAGACCCTGGGTGAGGGTGTGCAGGTGCGATGGATGTAGTTTCCATGCTATTAAGAAAGGTTTCTGATTTTGAAGTCCCCCTTTAGAAAGATGGAGATGTTTGTGAGTCCTGTAACTGTTAAAAAAAAATAAAAATAAAGTGCAGTTACAAAAGAAATTCAGTGAATCCTAAAACCTGTAGTGTTATTACATAGTTTTTGCAAGGGATCTCTCCCCCATGTACTAGTTCCAAGATCTCTGTACCTTAAGAGTAAGGAGAATACTCCTGTGTACCCAAACAATGGACATGACATGTAGTCATTATGTTCTTACTTTCCTTGTTACTATTCTAAGGAACCTGACAGTGTACCAGGTTGAAAACTACTGATTTAAATGAAAGGGCTGAGAGTAAGGCACAAGCTTATTATCTGGATGACATATGACCACAAGGATGAACTCAAAGGGTGACTGGGGGTAGATCTCAGGGGGAAGGAAAGTGGCCAATGGAGTACTAAAAGGATCAATTTTTCAAATCTCATTATTTAGCATATTCCTGTGATATAGTGGGGGAAGTGACCAGTGGTTTGAATCCATTTGCAGATGAGTCAGAGATTAGGAGCCACTAACCTGGATATGGTAGAAAGCAGAATAGTTACTTGGAAGTCCTCTGTAGGCAGGCAGAGAGGTGACACTTGTATGAATAGCCAGTAGAATATTGTATTGTATTCTGCTGGACCTGAACTCTAGGGATTGGGCTGCTGTACTCTAATTGTGTCATACTGGTGACATCACATCTAGAATGCTGTCTGTCTGCTATTTTGGAGACAGACCTACATGGAAAAGGAAGTTAAATAGTTGAAAAACATCCAGAAGATGTCTACATCAGTAGGAGTGGAAAGGAATGCAAACATTGAAACTGCAGACCAGAGAGAGGGAATATGATATGGGTACACACGATGCTTCAGGAGTAAAGTTGGGAATTGAAAGTGAGGTGCAGAAAGGAGGGAGGAGGCACCATCTGAGGGATGTTGCTCACTTTTACTGCACCTGAGAAAGTTGTGGTCTCTTGAAACAGACTGCTGTGTGTTTGTTTTCTGTGAAATCACAGGGGAGTGGGACAGCCAGAAGAAGGTGGGCAGTTTCCAGTGAATGGAGGCAGCAGTTCAATATTAGATGTACATACATGTGCTGGCTGTCAGGCTTTGTAGGAAAATTGTTTTCTGAAGTGTTATGTATGTATGACTTTTCTAAATGTAAGCAATTAAGCTATTTTAGACATGGCTAGGCCCAGCTGTGGCAATTTGGCATACTTACCTAGTATAAAAAGTGTAATTTTTTTCTTGTGCATTCAGTGTTTTAGAATTTCCTGAGTTATACTTCTTGCACTTCAAAAGGATCTCTGATTTTGGATACTGTGGCTACTGGAAATTACAGAATCTGTACCTTCTGAATCTAGAATTAGTTTGTATTTAAAAATTTCCCATGCAGTTAGCCCCATACATAGGCCATTCTTTGCCCCCCTCCACCAGGTGGGCTGTGTGTGGAGCTCTGCAGATCTGATAAAAAGGAGGTCCATCTTTGGTTGCCTCTAGGACTTATACCACTTGTATTAAAAATGCACAGCAAATAAGTTTCCTGGGCTGTATTTTTCTATTATGTACCATGCAGTCATCTGTCCAGCTCTCTTGCTTTGTATCAGAAGAAAGGACCCCAGGCTGTCTCTTCTGAAGCTAATTTTATTCTAAAACAAGCTGCAAGTATGTCACTCACCTTTTCTATTCTGTCCTAAAAGTTTCCATTGTCATTAACTGTGATTTTTTTCAATTTGAGAAAGTTTCATATGTTCTCATTTCTTTTGAGGTTGGACAAAAAGAATCACTGTTTTTGAAGGGGTGCAAGCTACCCTGCATCCCCCACACCCTGTGGAACTTGTATGTTAGATGCACATGCCTTTGCAGGCTATCAGTAGAAAAGGGTCAAATTCAGTGGTTCCATAATGTAACACAGGTGAAAAGTTGGTACAGTTTGATGACATGCATTTTGGTCATCTGTACCAGTGCTTTGTTTTTTTTTTTTTTGTTTTTTTGCCTTTGACGAAAGCAACATTTGGCCAACTGACTTACACCCCTTGTTTAGCCCATCTTTGAATATTCATATTGTAGAATGTAAGGGCTAATTATTACAATGAGAATGCAAGGCTAGTCTTCTTACGATAATCAGAGATCAGTAGATTAGTAAGTACATATGAACCTGTGAGACAGTCAGTTTGGTTTTAGTCTACCTAATATCAGTAATTGGCAACAGTGCAAAGAAATGTAGTACTAACAGTAATGCAGTATTACCTTAGATGTTACAAATAATAGCAAGAAGGTGCAACACTGATGTATTACTTACATGTAGTAAGATTACAAACAGCAGAACAACAGTGCTAATTTCAAAGATACAACCAGATGAAGTAGTCAGTAAGATAAAAGGAGGCCATTTCCACTGTATGAAATAATGCAATAGTAAGTGTATTCACAGTAGCTCAATTAAAGTTAAATTCTGTTCAAGGATGTAGAGTGTGCCTTATCCGTGGGCCAATCAAAATTCAAAAAGTACCTCCAACAAAAGTTGTCCCATTAAAAACAGGCACACCATTCTTTCTCCGAAACCCAAGTTCAGGTGACTGTCACATGGAAGTCATAGCCCTCACTAGAGAATGGAACACTGCACATCCATTCCTAAGAAGTCCATGTAATGCATTGAATTGATAAGAATCCAATTGGAAATGGGCTTTGTGGTCCTCTTTTTCTCTTGCTTCTTGTTTCTTCTCTGGATTGTATACTGGAGTACTGTCAGCAGCCATTCCTCCCAACCATACTGAATTACTCATTTTTTACCGAGTTCTGGGGTCCAAATGAAGGTGTGCCACGATTCCTGAGTGGCACCCCTTCATTTCCAATTTTTTTCTTTTGTTTTTTATTTTTCGTGCTTTTAACTGACGTCATCATGTGCACGATGATGTCAGCTCCACCAGCCTGTTGGAATTGAGCTAAAGAAGCTCGCATCGTGCATGCATTTCCGACTGGCCTGGCTGTTGCTTTGCGAGCGGGAACAGCTACTGAATGCGGTAAGAAAATTATTGGACCGACCTGCAGAAACAGGAATTATGTTTGGGGAAGAGGGACTGTGCAAACTAACTATGAATGGAACCGGCCTCAATAAGGAAACATTTTTGAATTATCTTCAGTCCGGGAAGAGTGTGTGTGTATGTATGTATGTGTAGGTGTAGGTGTGTATGTGTGGCTGTCTGTAAGGCCTGTTGTAATTTCTAAATATTTTTATAACTCTATCCATTTTGTGATTTAGGAACTTTCTTTATGCTGCTGTTAAACGCTGTCATATAGTAGATGGCTTGTGAACTAAAATGATGATCAATGTCGAACTGAGAAAGATAATTATATATAATTTCTGATTTAAATCATAGTTTAGTGCTGCACTTTTCACCATATTATTACTGATGACATTTATTTTGTGTAAATTACTCTTTGTGACACTTGGTGGGGGGTATTATATGATGCTCATTACTAGCTATATACTTTACCATGTAACACTGTTCTTTAACAGAATAAAGGAAGGTATCATAGTGGGGTTAGTAAAAACTTGAGCAAACTAAAAAAATAAAAGTAAATAAGCAAGATCAGAGTTTCAAAATGATTTCACTGACTATATATTCAACTCTGTCTACATGAAATAGTGCGAAGGATTAATTCTGATGATGATGCATACACTGCAGTTACGTTTCATGGAAACCATCATAGTCAGAACCAGACAATCGCATGCCGTTAAGTCCTCTTATAATGCTTCAGCATATACATCTAGATCAGAGTTTCAAAATGATTTCCCCGACTGTATATTAAACTCTGTGTACATGAAATAGTGCAAAGGATTAATCCTGATGATGCATACACTGCAATTACGTTTCATGGAAAAAATCACATGTTGTTAAGGCCTCTTATAATGCTTCACTCTTATAATGATTCGGCATCTACATCTTCTTCCAGTACTAAAAGCATTTACATAAAGTACTGTGTATTATTACTGTTTGGGAATTCAGCTTATGAAATTCTGTTGTTTTTTAACTAGGAGCTAATTATTTACCACCCCAAGACTTTAAAAAATACATCAAGTGATTCTAACACTTAGCAGTTATTTTAGAATGTTGCATTATAATTTTCCATCTTAAGACAGTTCTGTATGTACTAATGCAAATCTTCATTATAGAAATTAAAAAAAAAACTGTAATGATCTCAAATATAAATTAGTGCTGTAAAAGTAGAAATAAAATAAAACATGCAGGACAGCAGTAATAAAAAGTCACAATAGGACTTCTCCTGATAACATAACAGGAACCATCTTCCAACTCTGGGTCATGCAGTGCTCCGTCCTAAAAGGGTGATTTAAATTGCTTTATGAATTTGTTCCCTTAGGTTTACAATCTACGCAATGAGGTCACTTAGTCTACAGCAGAAATTATCTACATTTTTGGAACATGAGTCTTTAATTTCTATAACAATGCATTCATGTCTAAAAGAAAAATCTATGCTTATCACTGGTGAAATATTGAACTGTCAAGTCTGAAGGTATACTCTAGACACAAAAGAGGGAATTCAGGATAAAAATAATAATAATCAGAATCAGTGTGTGTGTGCATGTGAAATGCCC
This sequence comes from Protopterus annectens, assembly GCF_019279795.1. Classification (NCBI taxonomy): domain Eukaryota; kingdom Metazoa; phylum Chordata; order Ceratodontiformes; family Protopteridae; genus Protopterus; species Protopterus annectens. The sequence goes on from NC_056733.1 coordinate 694,121,857, forward strand.
CATGTAAATATTCCTGGTTGCTAGAGTTACTCAGACTCAAACCCTGTACCTTGAGTACAGGTAGCAAGAGCCTGAATTCCCTACCCACCACCACTTCTGAAAACCATCCAGATTTTTGCCTCATTTTTTTTTCTATTCCTCATAAAATATTTGGTTTCTTTGGCAAATTATTTAAGGATTGGATTCCCTAAATAATGACAGGCATTTGAATTTCAGACTTAATAGTCTTCAGAAAATACATGGTAATGCAAAACCTTTTATTCTAGCAATTTTCTAAGTTTATAAGATCAATTTTTAAAATATGTCCCTATTTTAGGGCTGTATTCCCCATTATTGGCTTTGTCCAGTTTTTTTCTGCTAAGAGGTTGAGAGCTGTGGAACTGAATTCACTGAATATAAGTGGGGGCTACATTCCCCCATTACTGGCTTTGTCCAGGTATTTTGTGCTAAGAAGTTGAGAGCTATGGTGAGAGCTGAATTCACTAAATGATAGTCATTTAAGTTTCATTCTTCCTATCTTTCAGCAAACAGCTAATTTGGCATTGTGGTATGTTGCACTGACTATAGTGTACAGGGTCCTGGGTTCAAGACTTGGCTGTGAAAGACATAGTGGTAACACAACACTTTAATTTCTAGCAAATTTCCAAGATTATACAAGCAATGTTTAAAATGTGTCCCTGGTTTTTGGGCTTTTGTCCCCCCCCCCAATAAATTTTGGCTTTTTCCAGAGTTCTTGTGCTGCAAAGTTGAGAGATACAGTTGAGTGTCAATGTCAAGTGGATTTTACAAAGAGCTGAGAGCTTCAGGGGTAGGGAAGATTAGTGCTGCTTATGATGGTGAGTCAGCTTGCATTATTAATAGCATAACAGGTTGAAAAGTTGCTTTTGATGCAGAAGGCTGTGGGTTCTACTCCCACACTATGTAGATGCATTGCTGATACTGTATTGTGTTGTAAAGGGGGTGGATGCTGCAGTCCTGAGAATGTCCTCTTTGGCAAAGATACTTAGTACCTATGAGCATGTTATCAGTTTGCTATCCATTCCCTATTGCAATATTACTAGCTTATCAGTTTTTTAATGTAACATAGGCAATTTATTCCTTAAGGGCAACAGGCACTTTATTTGTAGATGAAACAATGACATATAACATTGTTTGCTACCAGCAACCTCTTCATTAGTTACAGATTGCTTTAATGTGTAATTATTTAGATGACGTTTACTTCTTCAGAGATTGTGCATATTTACTGATACTGGTGGATTGCAGAAGTTTGAGTAGACTTTTATGATGGAAATGTTCTGAATTGGGCAGTTTTGTCATTATTGCTGCATGCATGTTCCATTTAAAATGTGCTCTGTCTAATAAGTGTCCTGTATTATACAAGGAATATGATTTAATAAAGTCAGGAAGGTGTATCAAAGAACACATGTATGTTTCTGGTTTTGTGTGCAAGGGGCCAATGATTTGAAAACGGGCCAAAGGTAATCTTTATCCACCACTGGTCAAATGCATTTTCTTTGGATGTGGTGTGTGGGTTTCAATGCTGTTTCAATGAATGTGAGTTTCAGTGGCAGAGAAGTTTTAATGCCAAGTCTATTTTCATTGTGAGACAGTATTGTTTTGTTTAGCAGCTGTCTTAGTGTTTGTGCATTGTGCTATAAAATGTAAAAATAAAATCCAAATAATCATTGTAGAAGTAAAGCAGTATGCACACATTAGTGTTCATGGTAAATGGAGTAAAATAGACAGGTAATGGGACATTGGAATGGCTGCAGGGGGACTCTGGTGCCATATTTTGGTTGTATGTTCTTCAGTTTCCGTTTGAAAGTTGGCATCCCACAATTCCATTGGGTGGGCGGGGTTACATAATTATGTATGCAAATTTTATGTTAATCAGCATACAGATTTGTAACTATTTTTCATGGGCCTTGTCCAGATGTTCGATATTTCCAGGTTGAGGGGTATGTCAGCAGCCCAAGACTAAAGGTGAGTGTGTGTGTGTGTGTGTGTGTGTGTGTGTGTGTGTGTGTGTGTGTGTGTGTGTGTGTGTGTGTGTGTGTGTGGTTCTTCCCCCTCTTCTGTCATTGTAAACTGAAGTTTTAAGTGGTGCATGTGCAGGAATAAAATCCTGCCACAAGATTAGTACTAACCTTGTGTCATTTATTTGGTAGAAGAGTAAATATGTACAGGTGCTCCACTTGTAAAACCTTTATTCTTAATGCATTATGCAACAAGAAAAATTAACTTAAGTTGCATTTGTATGAAAAACACTTTCAGGTATGCAGTATACAATCTTTTTCAGAGCAGAAAGCAACTAAGATACTTTTTTGGTCTTGGAGCTGTTACTCCTTGATTCAGTGTCATTATCCTCCAGTCCCCCAAGAAACCAAAGTTTAATAAAACACACAAGGTGGGGTATAAAAACTGATTTTACTCATAGGATGTAAATCAGATAAAAAATGGATGATGTACCTAGGATTATTTTACAGGATGTTGAAAATAATTCCACTGTCCACCTCTCAAAATAGTTTAACCTCATTTGCTGAAAAGGAGGTAAGTAAATTTTTTAGCCCAACACCAACCTCAAAAAGAATTCCATTGCCTTTCATAGAATTTTATTATATGTTTGAGGGCACCCTCATAAGGGCCCAGTTTTCATAGATACACTTGTAAGGCCTCAGAAGTTATCTGCAGTACCTCATCTGAACCTGTGGTGAACAGGGACCTTTTCTCAGTGTCTACACTGGTAAATGGAACTTTAAATACTGCTTGCCAGTGCTCTTGCTCTCAGTACAGGTTGTACATTTGCTAATGTCCACCCATGAGATGTCCATGCCAATGGCCAAAGACTTCCTGGCATCAAATGCAATACTGATTCCAGTGCTGCCATATGCTATTAGTATCTGCTCTAAACACTGTCTTTTCAGCCTGGTTACTTAGGACACTATTCCCATGTTTGATGCTTATCCTGATGTTGCTAGGTTTTGCATAAAGATTAATGGTGGGGTTCTTGGTGCCAAGTGTGTAGATATTATCCACCATTATTTTAACCTTACAGGTACCCTTGCAGTGGTATCTCCTAATGTGTTATGCCTACCTCAGTGTCAGCACCTGGGCAGCAGGCAGATCAGTGTATTCAGCTTCCCTTGGATATGTCCCACTTGCATAGCAAGTCAGAGGGCCCCAAGTTCATTTGCAGCATTCCTCCATGATGTTCCATAAGCATTTCTTCTCTTCATCTTTATTTATCACATCTGCAGGTTGCAAAAATGCCATATGTAAGATAAAGTACATTGACTCCTCTATCAAGACTGTCATTTTGAATGTTGATGAGGAGGATGCATATTCTCCTTCATGGCATTTGATGACTCAAAACTTTGGGGAAGTATTAGAGATGATGCAGTATAAGGGGAAGGACCATGGACCCAGTCTCCTGCTTGCATAGAAAGAACACTGCCCTTAGACATCAACCAATGCTACACGGGAAAACCCTGATAGTCTGACTTGTGTTCAAGAAACCTCACAGGATTTGCTAGCCCCTAAAGATTGAAGCTTTGCTGAGGAACTCCTAAGCCAAGCAAACTCATTGCAGCAGCAGCTGCCCTTATAAAGTCTGCAACTCCTCAGAGCCTACCAGTCTATCAATTTTACAGGTAATCTAGGATGACGACTCGCCCTATGAAGTGAGTTTGTGTATCCTTTGTGTTCTCACTGAAGGACATGAACTGTTTACCTAATGTCATTGACTTCCGGTGAGACTTGGCAGGATGCACCAGTCACTGTAGCAGTTGCCTGGCAGATCTTATGAACAAAACTACTGTCTCAGTTGGAAACCATTTCAAACCCTGTAATATGTGCAGTGTATAACTGTGAAGATTTTGCCAGAGTTGTGGTTTAAGGGATTGTTTTTCTGTAGCTTGAGCACACAGATACTTTCCATGAACATTCCTTTTCAGACCTCTACCTGTTTAGCGCTGAAGTGAAAGTGCATCTGGGAAATATGGAGAAAGATGACAAAGCCCTCTCTGCTGTTATTGTGAAGCACCAATCTTTTCAAAACCCATTCTGCCATTGGTCTGACATTCTAACTTCCTTGGTGTCTCTTCTCACGGATGCAGAGAGATCATGCTAGATGTGATTTTGGTGTGGGCACCAGCAGCAAAAGAAAGATTAGTACTCTGGAAAAAAACCTAATTCTCAGGGCCAACTTTTATAAAGGTCAGCTTTCCACAAGAAAGGGTCACAATCAGCAAGGATGCCATGGTCCAGCAATGGGTGGTCAACAGCAAAATCCCTGAGGATTTGTCCAATATTTCCATTTGGGAGATATGAGGTTATCAGTCCCTCCAGTTCCCTGTGTGTCTGTAAGTTACAAATGTCAGTCTCCTTCATAACACCCCCATATACAGTCTTTACTCTTGTCTGAGGTCTCCCCCATTAAAGAGCAGCAGGAAGGAGAGAGGCACTCAACCTTCTAGCAGAGTCATCTGGAAGGTCCCATCATATCAGAATGGGTCAGGGTATAACTCCATAATCTGCTGTCTTTTCATTCATTTCTCAACTGATGGGTTCAGGTCCGAGACTTGGATCTGATTCGGCTGCTTCTGCCAGATCATTGGAGCCAAGAACTGTTGAGCTCCTCCCTTTACCCACAATGCCATGCCAACCTAACTTATCTCAGATCTTTTTTATTGCCATCAGCTACACATGCAGATCCCTCTGCTCTCGAGTGATTTTGGAGTTATTATAGCCTGTTTATCATGACTTAGCTTTTAGTTCTAACTTTTATATTGTATTGTTCTTCTACCTCCCTCCCATAATCTTTTGGACTGATTTTTGCTCCATTTATAACTACCGTTTTCGGTACCCTCTCAAAGTATCATTGTTGATACAACTCCTGCTTCATTATTCTTTTGAGTATTTCTTTCTACCATTGTTGGTACCTTTCCTTTTTCTTTCTAGTTTTTTGTAAAAAAAAAAGTATTTTTCTTCTAACTACTGTATTGTTGTTGCTTGTGGTATATCATGGCATACAAGCCTACAGGGTTCAAAAAGTATGTTACCTGTGGGCATAAGCTTCCCAACTCAGATGCCCACAGGGTGTAAGTTTACTGCCTAGACTCTGCTCCTTTAGAAGTGGATTGTTCAATTTGCTATGGTTTTCATTCCAAAACTTTAACTCATCGAAGGAATAAGTTAATTTTAAGAGGCCTTCTTCTGTCTTCCTCTACCTCCTTAGTTGCTGGAGTTCAAATCCCTACCAAAAAGTCTGACGAGTAAGTCAGAGTCAATGTCTAAGGAAAAGGAGCTCTGTAAGAGATCTCCTGGCTATTCTTCATAGTCAGCTCCTTCATCAGAGCACCCTTCAAAAGTACGTAAGAAGTCTGATCCATCTGCCTTGGATCCAACCATATTTGAAATCTAGGTCTCCAAGGATCCATAGTCCTTTGCTTCTATCAGATTTGGTTTCATCATGGCTCCCTTCTCCTTTCCTGGAAGGATCGCCACAAAGACACTCCAGACCTCCATCCACCACATCATCCCTTAACTCTTCCAGAAGCTTTTCAGAAGCCAATGAGGATAGGATGATGAGGAAGTTTCTAAGAGAGCTGACTCAGATGGGGGCTCTCCTGGCTCTGACTTTTACAGGATCTGCGAGCTGTCCCTTGTCCACTTCCCCTTGGTATCTCCTTCTGCAATCCAACCCACTGTATCAGAGCCCTCAGATCCAAGATCTCTGAGGGTGTCTTCATTAGACCTGAAGATGATCTGTTCTTCAACTCCGATGGTTCCCCTGAGCTGACTGGCTCTGAACCTTTCAGAACCAGAAGACTCTCAAAGCTGAAGCATCAGGACTGGGTCTGGTGGGTTGGAGTTGACTTTGAAGCTATCAGAGCCATCTCTTCCCCTCGGGGCTTTGATGCTGGATAGCTCAGGTCTGACACCCTCCTTGGGTGGAGTGCTGGTGGGGTTAGATGGGCCAATGGTTCTGGAAATCCCAGCTTCTATGCCATTGACTTCTGTATTCCTTGGGCATTCTGCCTTTAAGGTTGTGGAGAGAGCTTTCTCCTTGTCGAGAAAGGAGACATCCCTGCTCCCCTCGGTTCAGACAACCCCACCTCATCTGGTTCTTTGCTGTGAGCTTCATTCAGCTTTTCTTCTGGGGCAGCCAGCCCAAACTAGTCTCCAGCCAGTCTGTCAGGACATTGTCATCTCTTCCAATACTTCCCCAGAGCATCCCACTGAACAAGTCCCTTGGAAAAGAATGAAGAGGAAACACTTAAATTACCCTAGGAATCCCTTATGGAGGACATTGATTTTGATCCCCTAGATCACCACCTGAAGACTTCTCCTTTGGAGATATTATGGGAATTCTGAAACAGAAAGGTGGCTGGTCCTCCAACACCCTCGCTCAGGAGGAATTGATGTTCCTGGAAGCTTTCAGGTCTGGCCCATCTACTTCTTTGGGTGATCCTCCCCCCCCCCCTGGCTGATGAGCTCATTGACCTTCTTTCTTGCTGGGCATGGAAAGAGACGGACACTGTAGATCCAGTACCAAAAAGGCCAGACAAGATTTTAACACCTCCTAAGTCCCACACACACTGGAGTAGGGGAGTCCCAGTCAATTCCATGTTTGTGGGTGCAGCCACTAAGAAGGAACTGGCAGAACAGAATTCCTCTGCCCATCCCCCTAACAAATAGTCCAGGGCTTTGGACAGATTTGGGAATCACAAGTGTGCTTCAGCAACCTGTGCCATCAGGTCTCTAAATTATATGGTACATTTTATGAGGATACAAAGATATTTGACTAAAGAGCTTGCCAAATCTCTTTCTGAGTCCATGTCAGATGAGGATAGAAATAGGATCTCCTCATAACTGGCCGCTCTTCAGCCCATTTCAAATGTATTCATGATGTTGATCTTCCATGCAGCATAAGTTACTTCAGGGATGGTAAGTTCAGGCTTAATGATCAGGAGACATACCTGGATGTGATTATGCAATCTTGTAGAGCCCTTTACATCTTTGTTCATCAATGTGCCTTTTGATGGATTTTCCCTGTTTGGCCCCAAGCTGAAAGTCGTGGTCTCCAGATGTGAAAAAGGGAAAGACCTGGTCTGCTGTGGGTGAACACTTTTCATAGGATCATAGGAGGTTACTGGACTGCCCTGTCCAGTAGGGACAGAGGTGGAATCCCAGGGGTGTATTTTCTGTTTCCCATCTAGTTATCCAGACTGTGCTTAAAAAGGGATAATGAGGTACTCTGTTTTTAGGATCATAGGGGGTTACTAAGCTATTGGCCCTGTGGCCCTTGTAATTCCTCAGAGACCTTTCCTCAAGGAATCAGTGAGGAGGTAGAAAAATGTGGTGTAGAAAATTCCAGGGTCCTTTACAAGATTAATGTGAAGATAGTTCCCCTAGGGGCAGAGGGGGAACTTGAATGGAAGACACAGTCCTCACAGCAGAGGTGGCCAACAGAACCAGGGCTTCAGGGATTCCTTCTCTGACAAGCCTGATCAACACTGCTGAAAGGAGGCCCAACTGTTCCCCTCTGGGGGCAGTCAGGGGTTGTTAGCCATCCTCTCCAGTGCAGAGACAATCTATTACAAGAGATTTCTTGGTGCAGAGAGTCATATCCAGAGGTTATACTATACCATTTTCTCTAAACCCTCCCACCAATGTGAAGTAAATCCCCAATGTTCCACCCAGTCAGAGGGAAGTAACATCTTTAGAAATAGAAAACTGCTAGAAAAATAGAGTCATCCAAGAAGTCCCCTCAGACCTGAGAATTTCCTGAACTTACTCAAGACTTTACTTGGTGACAAAGGCAGATGACTTGAGACCAATGCTGGATCACAACAAATTAAATGAGTTCATACAGTATTCAAAGTTTTGGATGGTCATGTTTCAGTCCCTTTTGCTTGTAATGCCCCTGCACTGGGCCAGTAATCAAGGAGCCGCAATCCTCACCACTAGCACCAGTGAGGGATGTACCCATTGGGAGGATGACAAGTACATACACAGTAAAGTACAATTTCCCTTAAGAGCACACAGAGATCACAGTCAGTCTGGGGCTGGTTTCTGCCTCTTTCTCCAGATCCCTAGTAAGACTCCACACTGGTACAGCTATAGGGTCGAGATCTCAGCTGAGTGGCCAAGCCAAAACCTCCAGCATCCTCTCTGTCCAACTGATGCTTCGTGTCCTTGCCCAAGTAGCTGACACACACACACACACACACACACACACACACACACACACTGAGATTTGATTTATACACAAACACAAACACACACTTGGGAAAGGCTGACACAAGTTTACAAGCTATGCTCCCTTCTTCCCAGACCATAAGGTGGTACCAGCTGCCACCAGCCACTCCTTATCAACTACTTGTAAGGCCCTTACCAAAGGGTGCACAATCTTACTGTGTAATGTTACTATTAATCCAAATGATAAGTGGGACCAATACTTTCAAGGCTATTTAGGAGTGGCCTGTACAGTGTCACCAAATGCATATGCAAATACTCTAAGAGCTTAAATATCTCTAAACAAACCAGCCACACTTAAAAGGTTTAGCTATATTTAATAATAAATAATAAAAAAGCAAGACAATATTCAAACAACACAGTAACTACTGAGTTCAGAATCACAGGAAATATTTTAAAGCAACATTGCAGGACAGTCTCAAATAAATACAGGAAACATCTAAACTAATCTTTATTATATTCCTATCTATATCTAAAAGATAATATGCCCTAAATAAATTACTTACAAGGCAAATGCTGATGATGGATGTTTCTAGGTCCAAGACAAGATACAAAATGCACTGTCTTTCTCTCTCAGAAAGTTCTTAAATTAAAATTGCATATTACTGTTAGGTTAGCCTGGATGACATCACTCGTTTTCACCTGCCTTCAGTTCCCAGGCTAACAGAAACTAACATAATTTTAACATCTCTTTAAGAACTACATATCTCTCAGAAGTTTGCATATCTTGGAAGTTGTATAACAATAAAATGCTTTTATATTTGAAACCTAGTAATTATTTCTGTTTCAAGGCAATAGGAAAACCTCTAGCTCTAGACATTGTATCTGTTTGCTGCACTGAAACTGAGAAAACACAATCATAAAACACTTTACTTTTCAACTTATTTTCTTAATGTTTTGCAAGTTAAACTATATGTTCCAGCTTCTGCTATTAAACATACATTTGCACAGGTATGTAATTTACATATATTTCTGTTTTTTTTTCCAGTAGGGTACACTGTGGTTACATTCTTGGAGCTCAGTACATAACATACAGTTTTCTTAACATTTGTAAGACAAGCATATGAATCGTATTAATATTCACAAATGACATATGATTATTTACAAAATTCTAGATAGCTGGGCTGGCAGTGTCACATTGCTTCTGCTGCAAAAGGATGATTGGATGTGCTTGACAGATCTTCAGAATGCATACTCTTGCCTCAAAATAACCAGGTTCTCCGGAAAATACCTGTGCTTCAGGCTGGGAGCCAGTTATTACCAGTTCAGAGCACTGCCCTTTGGTCCCAGCACAACCCCTGGTGTTCACCAAATGCATGGCAGTGGTAGCAGCTCACTTGAGACTGCTGGGATTCTGTGTGTTTCCATATCTAGATGACTGGCTCCTAACTGCCCTAACCAGGCATCAATTTCTGCAGGCAGGGGACTACTTGCTCTAGTTTTGTGTTCATCTGGGATTACAAGAAATCTCAGCTCACATCTGTGCAAGAGCCTGCAGTTCATAGGTGCTTGTCTGGACACAGTCACATAGCCTCTCTTCCCTCTGCTTGAATATGGACACTAAGGTCCCAAGTAAAGTAAGTGATTCAAAGTTATTCTCTTCTGGCCCAATTTAATCTTGCAAGCCCTGGGATGAATGGCAGCAGGTATCACCCTCATTCATGTGGTCAGGTTTTACATGCAAATTCTTCAATAGACACTTTCTCTCCAGAGGTCCATTCTCCAACACCTGTTAACCACTCCAGTCAAGATTACTCAAGTGTGCAAAAAATATCTTTTTTGGTGGATTCATTCAAACCAGAGTTGTGAAGGCTATCTGCTCTCCCCAAGCCCATGGACATGGTGACCACAGACACCTCCCAGTTGGGGGGGGCACTACTTGGGAAGGACAGTCCATTGTACAAGGTGCCATGAAGTGGCCAGCACACATATCAGTGATCTGGAGATGAGAGCAGTCCTCCTAGCATTGCAGGCCTTTCAAGACATTCCTCCATCTGGGATGATTGCTATTCAGACAGGCAACATGTCAGTGACCTGGTGCATCAACAAATGGGGAGAAACCAGTTCTTACCCAGTCTGTTGCGAAGCAATGAGAGTGTGGCAATTGATGATCTCTTCTGGTTGCTTTCTCATTGCAATACACATTCTGGGGAAATCCAACGTAATTGTGGACAAACAAAACAAGTCCATTCTGATGCCTCATGAGTGGTGTCTAAAAGTCAAAGTGATGGAGCAGATTTTCCATCAGTAGGGACAGCCATGCTGCAACCAGTTTGCCTGCCCCCTCAACCACAAATGCAGCAGTTTTTTTGCCCTGATCCTCCTCGTGTGGGAGTCACAGAGAGATGCTGTAGTCCATGATTGGCCTTCTGGTCTTCTTTATGCTTATCCGCTGTTACCTTTCATATCCAAATTTTTACAAAAAGCATTCCAGTTGAAGAGCACAGTTATCCTCTGGCCTCACCTTCTACAGCTGCCCTGGATACTGGATCCCACTCCAGACCTCCTGTCTCACCTGCCAGGTATGGGTCAGATGGACTTCAGCCTCAAGCTGACCCGCAAGATTACTCCAATTCCATTGATTTATAAACAGAAGTCTTCTACTAGGAAGGTTTACAAAAGTAAATGGAAGAGATTAGATTTCTGGGTCCTTACGAATGACCTGGATCCTTTTTTGGCAGCTGTGTCATATATCCTTGAGTTTTTAGCTTCAATTTTCAATGAAGGTGCAATAAAGTGTGATTGGCTGCCATTTCAAATGTCTACCTGGGTAAAAATAACTCTACCTTGGCTGCTTCTAAACTATGTAAAGCCTTTCTTAAGGGAGCTTTCTTAATTAGACTCCCACTAAAGGAGGTTACTTCTCCTTGGGATTTAACTATCATGCTCTGGGCCTTGACACAAGCTCCCTTCATTCCTTCAGCCAAAGCAGAATTAAACGTTTTGTATTGGAAAACCATTTTTTCTGGTTGATATCACATCTTACCTGTTTTTTTTTTTCACAAAGACAGGGTATCCTTGCAAACAAATCCATATTTCCTGCCTAGGGTAGCTTCTGAGTCCAACATAAACCAGGTCATTGACCTACCAATTTTCTTTCCTAACTTTTCAAGTAAGAGAGAGTATATGTTCCACCTTTTGGATGATCATAGGTAACTTCAGTTTTATCTTCATAAAACCAAAGACTTAAGAAAAGCTGACCAGCTATCTGTTTCCTTTTCTCTGAACAGATTGGGAAAACTAGTATCCAAAGTTACATTGGGCAAATGGTTAACTGAATGTATTTCCTTTGTTTATGGTAAAAAAGGGTTATCCTTGGCCAAGCCTCCTAGAGCTCATTCTTTGAGGTCTATGGCAGTTTCTTCAACCTTTTGGTCAGGGGCTTTCTTGGATGACATTTATGCAGTTGCAACTTGGACAAATTCTCACACCTTCATTGCTCATTACAAATTAGATTTGATCGCCAGGAACAAAATGGCCTTTGTCTCTGCAGTACTCCGGAATATCCTTCCTTGAGGGCTTCCCAAGGTTACAGTAGCTGGGGACTTTGTCCCATCAGTTGAGGAATGAATGAAAAGGACAACATCAGATAAAAAAAGTTATGTACTCACCATAACGTTCCATTAGTGTTGTCCATTTTCATTTTTCAACTTCCCCCACCTACTCCCTTTCTTTGCTTCTGGAAAGATCTAAGAGTTGTACAGGAAACTATGTTCCTTGTTTGATCTCCAGCTTTCTTTTTCCTTTCTATCTTTCTCAACTTCTGTAATAGGTTGTTCCTTTATAGCTAGGGATCTGCAGATGTTAGGTTGGTGGGGCATTATGAGTAAAGGGAGGAGTTTGAGAGTTTTTGGAGCTGATGATCTGGTAGAAGTGGCTGAGTTGGATCCAATTCTTGTATCCTAACCCATCAGTTGAAGAAGAATGAGAATGGACAAAACAGATGGAAGATTATGGTGAGTACTAACATATTTTTTCTTTTTTAGTGCCAAATAGGAGTGTTATGTCAGTTTTAGATTTAATAGCCTAAACAACTTTTTCCCTAAAGAAACAGTTTGAACACTCATGGCATAACTCATCATTTTGTGTTTTCACAGATGATGCTGCATGTTTTCTTTGAAATCTCTGGGGTATCTAAGATAGCTATGGAGTCCAAGAAGTGTAATTTGTAGGTCGTAGCCAGTCAGTACCATGTTAAGATTCCCCAGTTGAGGTCACTATAGCTGCTGACGTGTTTACTAAATGCATGCCCATTATAGTAAACACCCAGCAACTGTAGGGAACTAGAATATTCTGTTATAGACAATTGCCTTCTAGCTACTCCCCCTTGGCTTAGAAGTATCTGATTAAACTGTTCAGGTCCGTAGGCATAGTGAACCTTGTAAAACCAAAGCTGGAACTCTACCTGCTCCTCACATTCATTGACTGCTGTCTGTCAGGTACAGAGCCTCACTCTCTCAGGATAGGCTGCAGCCTGTCCAGCTCAAGGTACTCTAGCTCAAAAATTCTTGATCAACTTTAGATCGCCTCTGCTTTTGAACCTTGCGCCTGGTGGTAGCAGTAGATATTTATCATATGGACTTCTGCCACAGAAGGTCCAATATCAAGCCACAATGTCCAGAACATAACATGTCTCCTTCCTGGCTGGACATTTGCCAACATCCCCAGGACACTGGTGTATTCTCAACGTACAGTAGGCATTCAGTTTTTTTTTGCTGGTGTTCACATGATGATTCACACTAGTATCATCATTATTATTATGGTGTTCCAGCTTTTGTCCTGAGCAGAGCTACCAGATAATTACTCCACTTAGGAAACTTTTTGATGTTTTCTAGTATTGTTACCATATTATTAAGTTGGTTGGGTTGGGCAGTACAGTTTCAGGTTATGTGTATTCCCAAAACATCTAGTAAATGTACACAAAATAGGCAGATTCCATATAAAACTTCCATATGCAGTGTGCCTTCCGTCTGGGACCTGAGCGTACATCCCTATCTGTAATATTTACCAGAAATCTAGTCCTAAGATAAGGACCATGAAGACAGAAAGGGACTTGAGCACTTCACAAGTATTACTGCTACATCTTTCAGCATTGCTTTGCCTGCAGTGGACTTCACACTCAAAATGAGAAAAAAAAGAGTAATGTGAAAGAAGAAAGAAAAGGACACAGGATGCTTTTTCAGACTCCAAGGTTCCTTCTGAACTTTAGGGTGCCAGGCCCACTGAGATCATGGGATGCTTGGATTAGGCATGTGCTTTATCTGAGACCTCTGGTATTGCTCCTACAGAGGTCTCCGTGCCTTCATATCCTAGCATATCCTTCCTAGCCACAGGCCTTCCAACAGGTGTCATTCTGGATGCCCCTGCAGGTATCTAAATCCAGTGTTCATTTTATTGCTACTGACAATAATGATGAAACCTCCTTGATGTTTCTCTATGAGAAGGTCCAAGGCCAAAAAGTGGAAGTCGGGGATATGAAGCTGTGAACCCAGATCTATGTGGTATCCCATCATGTTAAAAGAATTCATCCAAACAATAAGATGTTTGTCCAACTGAGCTCCCTGCAAGTTATCTGGAACTCTGGAAACAGGTAAACCCTTGCATTTCCTTTCTTCCGTGACTCCTGCTCAAGGGTAGTTCTACTTGGGCTTGGGCTACTTACTTTGTACAAAGCCTGCATCCTGTGTTGGACCATCCATCGTTGTCTGGTGTTTCCTGCACTTAGAGGGAGCCCTGAACACAGACAGATGCAGATTCTTCAGTGAGCAGGAAAACTTGGCGTATGCTTCATGAATGCCTTTTCCCTGGCTTTGTCATAGGCTTTGAAAACTGTTTCCTCTGCATCCTCCACAGATCACATTTCATTTAATGATACCTTATGTCGAATAAAAGTTGATTTAAATGGGCTACTAAAGAGGTCTCAGATATCCAAAAGTACTACTTTGATTTCCTAAGATTGGAGGGCCAAAATCAGTGGCTGTCACTCCAGTCTACCAGTTCTTGAAGGATGCCTACCTTGCTAAAATCCCATGCCCCTTCTCCAAAAAAAAAGTCAGATTATTTGGTCTAGTGTTCTCACAAATTCTTGTAAAAAATTGCAGTTGATCTAGCAGTGGCCTCACTGGATCAAGTGAGGTCCAAGCTGGTTCTAGCTCCTAACATCCTTCCTAGTTGCAGAGAGAGTAGGATTCTTGAGCACTTAAAATGTACAGAGTTGCTATGCTAGCCTCCGGGACAATCAAATGTTGGACCCATATGATTAAAGGTCAGGATGAACTACTTTATTAAGAACAAAGATAAGGCATGTGTCTGATTATGCTCAGAAGGCGAAATTCCTTTAAGTTATCCAGCTGGCTAATCAAGTGGGAAGTCTAATGGCATATGTTGTGGCTGTTGCATCTGGGGCAGTAACCATGGGTCTGTTAGCAGACAACATACCTGACATCCTCTGACATTGACTGAGTTCTCATAGTGCAGCTTCTGAATGCTCCATTAATCAAGGGTTTGTTCTGTGAGCCTCATAAGCTGAAGTGTTGAAAAGACTGGAGAAATAGGGGGAAGTCCACTGGTCTGTAAAAAAAAAAAATTATGTCATCTCCCATGCTGAGGTATTATAGAAACTATCCATCTCACCATTGAGGCAAAGGAAAATTTGCAAAAAGCAATAATAGAGAGACCAAAAAGGAAATCCTGGGGCTGTCACCCCACAAAGGGAGAAGCCACGAATACTCCATGCTATTCCTCCTGCACACAAAACCAAATCCCCACCTCATTCCTCCCTCTTCCTACCAATTCCAATCTGACAGGCAAGTTAGGTGGTTGGAAAGTACAATTTGCAAAAAAAAAACTGTGAAGCCACTGCTAGGATAGATGTGTTCTGCAAGTAAGTAACCTAAGGTTACAAGCTTCATTTCCAATCAAAACATAAAATTACAAGCATCCAACCAGTACCAATGGAACTAGTATGTCCTCTTACAAATGTCTGCTTCAGTAAGCGATAGAGCAAATGCAAAAAAGATCAAAGGAAGGGTTCATTTTGCTCAGAAAGGAAAGTTCTTGAAAGTCCATATTGGACCTCTCCAGGTTAAATACCTTCCTAAAGGTTGTGAAATTCAAAACACTGACCTTGCAAACTCTGTTACCCTTTCTGTCACCATTATTTATGATGGTAACTCTGGATCTCAATGATGCCTACCTACATATTCCCATTCAAGGGGACCTCATGGGCTTTTTCATGTTCAAGGGAGGACATTCCTGTTGTCAGTTTACTCTGTGCAGTTTGGCTTAGCTATTGCATCCATGCTCTTCACAAAGTGGCTTCAACAATAACACATTCCAAAACCAAGGGCATTCACACCTTCCCTTATATGGGTGATTTTGTCTGACACAGTCCCAGTCACAGGAGGTGGTAGAGGGCACTGCAAATAACAGTATATTGCTTCCAAAGTTAAACTTTCTGCTCTCCAAAAGGGTGATAATCCTGAGGTCCTTCTTGGATTGCAGCAGCCAAACCATCTTAATTCCATGGGGCAAAGTGGAATCCTTAGTACCCTACTTTATGGACATTTTTTGGAAATGTTCCATTTAGGCAAGAGAATTCATAATAGCAATGGGCTACATGGCAGTCTTAGTTTTGATGGTACCCCTGGCAAGCTTATATATAAGAAAGCACCAGTGGAAACGCAGGGCCACCTGGAGTCAGCATAATGCAAAAATTGTGATGATGGATTGATCATGATTTCACAAAACAAGGAATGTTCCACTTGGACATGACCATGTGAACCAGATGTTGACAAAGATGCCTATTACAGAGCCTGGGAAGCCTAGTGAAGGGAGATGAAGGTCCAAGGCTAGTGGATTGCTACATCCAATGTATAAAGAGATGTAAACAATAATTAACATTTTGGCAGCAATCCAAGCACTAAAGGTAGTCAAACCAGTTTGAAAGCAGGCAGTGTTCCAGATGGTCAAAGGCAACACAACTATAAATTGGAACCTAAACAAGGAGGGATTCAGTGCTACCTCCTGTGGAGGCTGACAATGATTGCTTGGGAAATAGCCAGACATGAACCTAAGGGAAGTCTACATGTCATCCCATCATAACATGCTGGTGGACCAACTGAAGTAGATCAGAGACAAACCCTCATGAAAGAATGATGGACAGAGAGTTGGTTTTACAATTGTTCCACAGGCGAGATTTACCAGGAATAGACCTTTTCACTTTTCCAAACACCAGGTAGCTGAAGAAGTTCTCCATAGCACAAAACAGAGGCTTGGGCAGTGAAAGGCTTCTCCATCACCCAAGCAGGTCTGTTTATGTATTCACATTGATCCTACAATTCCCCAACATGATCCTGAAAGCAAGGGATGAGGGGCCAAAAGTGCTCATAGCTCCCTTTTTGTCCAGGCAGCATTGGTTCTGATTCATCTTAGAAATGTGAAGTGAGAAGCCATTCACTCTGTTTCTGCAAGTAGAATTCTTTTAACTGAGTACAGGACCCTGATAAACTTGTGCTTTTAGACCTTGCAGCTCACAGCTTGGATATGATTTTGCTCTGCTTCAAGTACCAATTTGTAGAAAGTACACTAAAATCACTAGAGAAGCTTTGAAACATACTAGCAGGAAATCTTACCTAGCCAAATGAAAGAGGTTCTCTCCTTGATGCCATAGGGTGATTTCAAGACACTTTCTTAACTTTGGTCTCATTGATTCTGCAGTATTTACCTGAGCGGCTCAAGAGGGAGCTGTTGTGTTCCTTCATGAAGCTACATCTCTCAGCCTGCCTGCCTAGACCTCCTTTAGCATCTCTACAGTGTCTTAAAGACATGTTGTATCTAAGGCCACATAGGGAATATGTTACTTCTTCATTTGACCTAACATTTGTGTTGAAAAACTCAACATAACTGCACTTTGAACCCACATCAACTTCATCTCTTAAGTTTTGGACATGGGAAATTATCCTTCTGCTTACTATGATATTGGTTAAGAGAAGCCTTAATACTGCAAGAGTTATTTCTGGTGTCCAATAAGGACAGAGTCAGAATGAGGACAAACCATTCCTTTACACTGAAAAGTGGTCAAGGAAATTTCCTTTAATGAAACCATACAGTTGCCTTTTTTCACTAACCCTCAGAAAAAGGATGAGAGAATTTCACATTCTTTGGACATGCATAGGTAGGTGAGACGTTATTTGGATGGAACAAAAGTATTTTCCAAATGACAGGCACACTGTATTTGTTTCTACTACATGGCTCATTGAATGAGGATAGAAGGACATATGAAGTATTGCACAACCAGGGGAGCAGCAAGTATTGAAGCTGTCCTTACAGGGGTGAGTACTTGATCCTCTTTCCATACTTTTTTGGAGCATTAAAAGCTGGGACTCACCTCTAGGTCTTGTTCTAGTACTAGGGTTAAATTTTCCATCACCATCTTGCAGGGTTTCTTGAAACCCATTATAATGAAACTTTCCATCTCCCAAACCTTGTGAGCTCTGGAAACTATTCGAGCAGTCAGTACTGCTGCAATAGTGATCTATGTGATCAACACAGTTCAGTTATGTAACCTTATCAAAATAATAGATGTTAAAGTAGATCACTGTTCCAGTACAAGTTTTCCTCACACTTTCTCCTTCTATTCTGCTGAGAAGTACTGAGACAGGAGTGGAGTATTATATTAACCATTTCACTTTTTCCCCACCTGGGTTTCCACATCCACCCCTTTCACATGGCCTAAAACCTCCTCAAGTCTAGATAGTTTTGGGGAGCTCACTTTCCCAGGGTCTTTTGACCTCCCTAAGCTTCAAATGATGTGTTGTAGAGGTTTCTAATAATGACCAGGATTATATCTGGGGACCAGCCCTTCCCTGTAGTACCATGAAATACCAAAATATGGCACTGGTGGATGCCTGCTTTATATTTGGTATGGTTTGATACTTGAGAGATGTGTGCATCCATCTGGCTGTGAGGGAGAGTGTCCTAAGTTGTGGAAGTTAGGTTGGGCATTGGAAGTTATGCAGCAAACATCAATGCTATTGCAACAGTGATCCTCTTGAATATCTGTTTTGATAAGTTCCTTAATAAAATTTTACTTTTCGATGGTGCCATATGAGAGATTTGCAGTGGGCATCAACAGTGGTCACAGATTGTTGGATTGAGGGTTGTCCTTCATGTTATACATCTAACCACATGGTTTATTCACTTCCAGTAATGGCTAGCAACTCTCTTCTTTTGCTTCTAGGGTAGTTTTGATTATCAGGGTTTTCTCAGAAGTGTAAATATAGCCTGGAAGTCAAAACACATCTGAAAAATGTGTAAAATGATGGAAAACACCTCTCTATTGTGGGCTTAAAATTTCAGCTACCTTACCATTACTTTTTGCATGTTGACAAGTTTATGTAAAATGTGGTTTGGGTGTGGCACATGGTAAAGTAACCAGCAACAGTCTAGAAGAAACCCCAATTATCAGTGTAACTTCCAAAAGGATATCATTCCAGAAGAGAAAGTCCTCACCAGTCTTTGGGAAGCTAACATATTGAGCCTGTCAGGGGCTATTTGTCACTACGCCTTTTCAGCATAAAAAATAATTGCACAAAAGAGGTGGGTCTTGGACAGTAATGCCCAGAGGTTGCAAAATTCCCTTCTACATGTGGCCACCCTAAAAGTACTGCCCTTGCCTGATATCCTGCCTAGTTAAAAATATGCAAGAAATGAGGTCCCTTCTCCTCTAAAAATACTCTGTTCTTCTTAGTGCCAAAAGTACTTCACCCCAAGGAACACTTTTACATTGTCATGGTACAGTTGACTCTTCCGTGTTTATCTAGACAGTATGCTCTTTTAACCTCCATGATGCCTACTTCCATATCAGAGTTTCCAAGGAATCTAGGACTTCTACTTTCAGGTAGCAGCCAGACAGTACTAGTTTCAGACTCTTCCACTTAGCTTCACCTGGAACGTTCAACAAATGCATGTCTGTTGTGGCTGCAAGGAGATAACATCTTCCCTTACCTAGATGACTGGTTTCTGGCTGCATCATAAATTCAGGCTGTGATTTTCCATACTTCTGCAGTCATTATTCCACTCTTTAGATATCACAATGAACCTTACAAAGTCGCATCTGAGTGCCTTATAGCTGTTCACATTCATCAGTTGCAGTGCAGTCTGGATTCTTCAATATGCAGCGCATGTCTTCTGATGGACAGGATATGCTTTCCTCAGACAAATTTCTATACTTCTAGATTCTCAGACTGTTTTTGCTCATCACTGCCTAAGGTGTTGTGTCTCTTGGCAGTTGAGGTACCAATGGTTCTCCATACTACTTATGACTTGTGGATAACACAAAGGATATTGTTAAGTCCAGTGGACTCTGATTTCAGACCCACTGTCCAACCTTGTGTGATTATTGTCTATAAAGTGCACCACTATTGTAGATTCACTTTCCCAGCTTAACTAAGAGCAACACTTTTTAATTGCCCACCCCATTAGTTTCAGTCCTGATGGATGGTCATTACATTGGGTAGGACAGTTCAGTAATCTCTAGGCATCATTTAAAGCAACACTACACATCAGCATACTGGAGAATGAGGGCAGCCTATCTGACCCTACAGATCTTTAAGGACTCCCTTCCCAAAGGTTAATTGCCAGCTGATCTGATAACATAATGGTGAATTTGGTACATCAGGAAATGAGTGAACTTGTTTGTATCCATTATATTGATAAGCCATAGTAGAATGGGAATAGGCTATCTCACCCAATCACTCTGTAATAGCCAGTAACATTCCAGGGGAGACCAACTTATTAGTGGACAAGCTGAGTTGCTGCTTTTTCAGTTTCTTAGGACATCAGTGGCTGAGAAATTGTTCTAATGCTGGGGGCAGGAATTGCTGTGATGGGTTTGCTTCTTTAACCAAGTCATTATATATAAATTACTTCTACCCCTCTACTTTTGGGATGCTCCAGGGTGGTTGTCATCCACAAATGTCCCCTACACTCATAGACTTTGCATACCTCTGAACTGTCCAGACTTTTACCTCAAATGTTTGGTCTGTTCCTCATAAAAGTTTTGTTTTTCTGGCAAATTACTGAGGACTGAAGTTGCTTAATAATGACATACATTTGAGTTTCATATTTCATATCCTTCAGAACATGCATGCTAACTCAAATCTTGTTACTCTAGCAACTTTTTATGAGCAATGTTTAAAATCTGTCCACATGATGAACCTTTCTCCTATCATTAGTTTGGGCTTTGTCCAGATTTCTTGCACTAAGAAGTTGGGTGGTATGATGCTTTGCTTCTTTTCTTCTATTGATGAAAGTGATCCAGAAAGCCCAAAGCACAAATTGTTCTCCTTGTTCTGTATTGGCTGTATCAAGTATAGTTCCTTTGTCTTTCTTGCCTTCTGAAGAAGCCTATACCACTATATTAATCCAAGGCACTCCTGACTCAACTGTGAAGCAGATCAAACCCAGACTGTCGCCCACTCTGGTTAAGTACGTTACTTCTTCAATTTCAGTACTAACAAACAATCTAGTCTTATCAAGTGTAGCCTGATACTACAAGGCTTTCAAGGACAAGTGAAATACATGCTGTACCCAGACTACTACCACGGGATGGGGTCCCTTCTATCCTCCCATTCCATTCTGTTGCATTCATCCCTAAATATCTCGTGCATATTTTTGATTTCAGACTTGGCTGTTTCTTCATGAAAGTGCACTTAGATGTAGTATTAGTTTTTCATCAGAGAATTCATTTCTCATCTTTAACCTTATTGAAAGTTTGCAAAGCCTTTTCCACAGGCACATTTTTAAGACAATCTCAAGATGCTTGGTACCATCTTGAGGTTTATATTTTGTGTTTGAAAAGCTGTTATCTTCATTTGAATCTACAAACTTTATCAGTTAAATCTCCATAGCCAGTGTTTCATAATGGCAGGATCACTCGGTGCATTAACACCTCCTTCATGCTACAGTTACCTTCAGAATCTAATGTTAAGCAATGTATTCATTTTGTTTTTTTTCCTGCAGTACTGCAATGATGGAGAATATCTTCTCTGTTGTATAGATGTGTACTCTCATTTGAGGATTTATGTTGAGAAGCTGAAGGCTTTTTACATAATTGGCCAACTTTTTTGGTGCTTTCTCTTTTAGAAAACTAGAACAGGGATCTTCTAAAGTACTTCTAGCCACATCATTCTCTAATTTCTTCCAAGTTTTATTTCACTAAGTACAACAAGTATCTTCCCACTCTTGCAAAAGCTTGATTCAACTGAAGCAGTTATTACAGTTGCATTGCATTTTTTTCCAGAATATGAGTACCCATTGAAATTTAGCGGGCAGTACCTGAAATCTTTAGAATAGAAATGAATGCAACTCACTTGAACACACACTAAGGGATTATGGTATCTCAAGAGCATTCCCCTTACTGTGATATACAGGGCTGTGGGGAATGCAGGTGGGTGAAGCCAGCCTTCAAAAAATGCTTTAAAGGTGCTATAATGAGCTTTAAAACTTGCTGTTTCATGGTTGAATTTGTTTGTTTTTCAGAGTATCTGGAGTTGCCTAATTGGGTCTTGTAGTTTTGAAAAGAACCTCTGAAATACAGCTCCAGGTGATATTTATGTAGCAGCTGTTTGATCTTATGTCTGCACCTTTGCAAGATTCTAGAAGCTAGACGTGATATCCAGGTCTAGGTCTTACATTTTGAGCCACAATTGTAACTAGTATATTCGTGGAAGGAAGACTGCCCATGAGGAATATCCTGAGACTCTCTTCTGCTGTTATGAAGCATGTACATTCTCTTACCAGATGCAAAAAGTATATAGTTACCATAATGATAGGTCTGGAAAAGAAGATACATCCAGTTTAACATACTCCCACCTTCTACCATGTGTGACATACATCTTACAAACATTGTATGTCACTTGTCTAGTCAGGATGAAGTAGACAAACATTGTGGGTTTTGTTCAAGCAGTTTTATTATATACAAACTAATTTGTCTCATACATAAATGTTTACACTCTGGCTGGACTCACAAAATGTCACTGAAGATAGCACGTGCCTGCTATTTATACTGCACATTCAGGTCTTAGAAATGCTTCTTAAAGGTACAACACATCTGTTATTCTACATCCTCCCTCTTTGAAAAATGACATTGACAATATTTACTGACATGCTATAGGTACAATGTAATTTTCCATCATGCAATTTATAAAACTAGATACATATATACAATTATGTCCAGGTTGCTGTATATCATACACTGGGCCTGGAGATACAACCAAATTGTGTGACGTATAAACTGGAATTGGGATTAGCAACTGGGGTTGTCTCTGCTGAATGTTCAACCTTAGAGATGTTATGAATATTATCAGAAATGGTAGTGGGAATTAAGACACATTCTGGGATGGGACCACTGTCTAAATCACTCTGAAATTTAGAGTCTGTATCACAGGAACAATGCTGTGATAACAGTTCTGGTAGAGGAAGTAGACATCTACGATTTCTCCTATACTCCACACCCTCAGATTTCACAAGATAGGATCTCGGCTATTCACATATATTTGTTACTTGACCAATCCAGTTGAAATCTTTCGCCGTTTGTATCCTCACTGTCTCTTTTTATTTCAACAGACGAAGAAACTGCTCGATTTGTCGTAGCTGGACTTCTGGAAAGAATGTTTTCTGAACAACTGGGCTTTGATTGCTTTGTTGTTTTTAGTTTTAGGCCTCAATAAATTGGAACTGATATGCAACGTTCTGGTTTTCCTAGGTAGACGTCTTTGAGCAGGTGAGCCAAGTATATCATCACTGGGTATGTTTCTGAGATTGAGCAAGTTTAAAAAGACATTGGTATTGTCATGCTTTAATTTCACAAGTAATTGCTTTGCACTCTGTACTGCATGTTCAGGTAGTCCATTTGTCTGTGCTTACTCAGGACTACTAGTATCAGCACTCATATCATTCATCAACATAGTCTCCCTAGCTCGTAATAACAATAAACTTGTCTCATGCCTGTTCCTTGACCTTTTTAAAGCCTTTGACACTCTCTCTCACCCACTCCTAGATAAACTCACTAACTTACATTTCTCTCCCCCTACTATCTCCTGGTTCTCCAGCTATCTCTCTACCTGCCAGCAATCAGTTAATTGGCTCTCTGCACTATCCTCCCCTCTCACTGTATAAATGGGAGTCCCCCAAGGGTCCATACTTGGACCACTACTTTTTAATATTTTCACCAACTTGCTCTACTCCTCTTGTCCCCAGTCATCTCTTGTGCAATATGCTGATGACTCAACTGTTTTAACCATTGCTGACAACTCAACTACCCAGGCATCCTTCCACACCATTGAGACTTGGCTTAGTGATAACAAACTAATACTTAATCCAAAAAAAACTAAGCTCCTACTCTTCCTCCCTAAAAACATCACCACACTCAAAAGTATATTTACCATCTTATCCTGCAACAACACTATCATCTCAGCTGAATCTAGTACTAAATTGCTAGGTGTTACAATAGATGATCAGCTTAAGTTTGATCTCCATATTACTAACTCAGTAAAAAGAACTCATCAGAAACTTGGACACCTTTTCTTTAGCAAGAAATACTTAACTAACACTGCCTGAATAACTCTCTCCCAGGCTTTATTATTCCCAATACTCCTGTACAGCTGCCACATATTCACAAACCTAAATTCTACACTTATTTCCAAGCTTGAAACTACCTATAATAAGATCGCCAGATTTGCAGCTAACCAAATCTACGTGTCATACCACTGCTTAGCACTACAGCAACTAGACTGGCTAGAATTCCCTCAGCTGCTCCAACTATACCAACTACAAATCATCCACTCTATCCTCTATCTGCCCTCCTTCTGCCCCAGCCTATCCACTATCATATCCAAATATTCCCCTGCTAGGACACTACGCAGCTCAAATCAAGAATTATTAGACATCTACAAACCCAAAACCAAAATAGGCTGCCTTCTCTATAACTATAACCCAGCTTCATCCTGGAACCAACTCCCCTTGGAAATAAAATCCCTCCAGCATAGCAAAGGTTTCAAATTAGCTGCAAGGAAATACATAAAAACAAAGTGGTCTTGCCACTGTAGCCAACCACCCTGAAACCACCATCCTTTCACCACCTCACTCTTAGTGTATCTCTAACACTATTCCCCTGCCTCTTCTACCTATTCCCATCCTCTATCTCCAACCACTCTTAATTCCTACAGTCTCACAACAACCTACCTGTCTAGTCTGTCTCCTATACTCTTCCACCCCTACATCTCCTACTAGCCATTCTTACTTTCCTTTCTTGTTTCCAAACTCCTATACAACTACATCCTACCCACTTTAAATAAGCATCTGACAAACTATTAACTCATTTTTCTCTTAAGCAGCTTTAAAATATTGTAAGTAGTCACATTTTCTTTTGCTAATTGTTTAAAACCTTGTTTGTAACAACTCACATGCTTGTCTGTCACTTGTTAATACTCTGTATAATTGAATTGCCTGAGGAGCTTTTTTTCTCTCCAGGTCTCTGCTTGTAACGTCCTATAGCTAATTGTTACTACTATGTTACTAACATTTAATAAATTGTTTTCTAGTCTTCAGCTTTTCTCCCTGGGTCTCTACTGAAAATGAGCCAAAAGCTCAGCCAGACTAACCCAATTAACAAATGTAAAATAAATAAAAAAATAAATAAATGTACAGTTTCATTCTCTTGCAAATTTCTGAAACAACTGACTGGTAAATTGGGTACCATTGTCAGAGATAAGCTTTTGTGGACTTCCTTGGACTGAGAAATGATGTTTCAACCCGGTAATAACAGTAGTGGATGTTAGGTTAGGTAGTAGATCAATCTCAAACCAGTTTAAATAAGAGTCTGCCAGTACTAAGTAATGTTAATTGTTCCACTAAAATATGTCAGTGGCTACTGTTGACCAAGGTAGTTCAGGATCTTGATTTAGCTGAAGTGGTTCTTTTTGTAAATGCAGTTTAGTACTATTGCATACAGAGTAAGAAGAAAGTACTCTATCAATATCTTTTGCTAGAGAAGTCCAAAATACTAGTCCTCTCGCCTTTCTTTTGGTAGCTTCGGAACCTGGGTGACCACAATGCAAAATCTGGATGTATTCTTATTGTAAGGAAGCAGGAACAACAATTTTAGGACCTTTGTAAATAAGGCCATCTTCCATAAACATCTCATCTCTGTAAGAAAAGTAGGGTTGCACTTCAGGTGGTACACTAGATTGTTTTCATGGCTATCCACCATTAATGTAGTGGTTGAGCTTTTGCAAAACTATAACAGTCTTTGTATGATCTCTTAGCTCATCAAGTCTTGTGGTAGAAAAATTATGCACTTCCATGACATCAAAGTCAAACTTTTCTGCATCAGGCTGTTCCATTGCATTTTTGGGTGATCTGGATAAGTCATCAGCCAGATAAAGAAGCTTGCCTTTTGTGTAGACCATTTTAAAGTTGTACTTTTGCAATTTAAGCATCATTCTTTGTAATCTAGCTGGAGCTAAATGCATAGGCTTCTTTGAACTAGTAACCAGAGGTTGATGATCAGTTTCAATCTGAATATCTTGACCATAGATATAATCATGAAACTTGGAACATGCAAACACTATTGCCAAAAGTTCTTTCTCAATCCGAGTATACTGCATTTCAGTTTTTGTGAGTGTTCATACGCTACTGGTCTACCCTCTTGAAGAATAACTGTACCAAGACCAAATTTTGAAGCACCGCAGGAAAGAGTTACTGGTTTGCTGACATCATAATATCTTAATGTAGGTGGAGTAGCTATTTTCTGCTTAAGGTCTTCAAATGCTCTCTGGTGATGTTCTAACCATGACCATATAACATTCTTACATGTTAGCTCTCTCAAAGGCACTGTCAGCTCACTGACTTCTGGTATAAACTCACCTAAATAGTTGACCATACCAAGAAAATGTTGTAGAGCTTGAAAATTATCTGGTGCTGACATCTCAAGAATGGCTGCTTGCTTGGACAGGTCTGGTCTCAGGCCAATGCTAGTAAACAAATGACCTACATATGTAACTTCTGGTAGTCTGAATTTTCACTTTAGAGGATTGAGCTTTAAGTTCACTTCATGGGCTCTGTCTAGAACTCGCTTTAGATTTCTGCCATGCTCTGCTTCACCATTGCCTCCAACTAAAAAATCATCTACTATTATGGCACAAGGATAACCTGAAAAAATTTGCTCCATTGCACACTACGCTGAAAGACTTCACTTGCAGAATGTATTCCAAATGGCATCCTAAGAAATCTGTATCTTTCAAATGGGGTACTGAATGTAGTCAGTAATGAAAATTTGTGATCAAGAATAACTTGCCAAAATGAACTTTTTGCATCTAAAACAGAAAAAACAGTGGCATTCAGTATTACAGCTGCGACTTCTTCAACTGTACACATTGGATGATGTGTTCTGTTTAATGTTTTGTTCAAATTTCTTGGGGCAGTGCATATTCTGATTTTGTCTGAGCCTTTTTTGTGAGCTGCTACCATGGAAGACACCCATTTGGTAGGTTCTGTAAATGGACAAATTACACCTTGCTGCACCATTTTGTCGAACTGAGCTTTGACTTTATGCTGCATAGCTATTGGAACTTTTCTTGCTGGTCTGACTACTGGACTGACCCCTGGGTCTAACCTCATAGAATACACAACTGGAAGTTTGCCCAACTTGTCATTGAAAACATCAGCATACTCTGAAAAAATAGTGTTAGTGAAGGTGAATCTAGGACATGTGCTTATTTGATGAACTTCTTTGGTAAAAGAAAGCAGATTCATTCTCAAACTGTCTCTGAGACCCAATAATGACTGCACACGTCTTCGGACTACATAGAATAATAAGCTATAACAGTTTCTGACCACATAGCATGAAAGCACTACTGAGCCTTTGGTTGGAATTTCTTCACCTCCATAAGCAACAAGTTTCACACAACTGGTCACATTTAGTTGTTCACCAGCTCTCACCTTAGCAAAGGTATCTGCAGACATAACATTACACTTTGAACCAGTGTCTACTTTGAGCTCAGTGGGTTTACCATTGATCTGTACACTACAAAATACTTTGTTCTTTGCCAGTAATTCTACTGCATTAATCTTTTCATCAATTACTGATACACCATCTACATAGAAGGCAAACTGTTGCAGTTCAACTTGATCAATTTTTTTTTCAAATGACCTTTCTTTATAACAGTGTGAGGCTTACTTGATTTGCAAAATTTTTGAAATTGGTTCCATTTCTTACATTTATAGCATTGCTGATCAAATGCTAAGCACTTTTCTCTTTTAGACTCATGGTTGGCACCACAATTGCAACAGTTAACAATAAAGCTTGACTTGGGGTTTTGCTTATTCACTCTTGTATGGCACTGACCATGCTCCTTTAACTGAAATGGTCTTAGAACTTGCTGGAAGGTTGCGGGACCTCCTAGGAAAACTCGCAGGGGCAGCAGCTGCCACATACTTAGGCCTGTTTCTACCTGCCACATGTTGCATGCTGTCTATATTTGCTGTGGACTCTGCTGAAACCATTCTCTTATCACTTGCAAGCATATTTGTGTGCCTTTCTGTAACTTCATGAATATGACAAATCTCAGTAGTTTTGCTCAGCATTAAATCACTGTCACAAACCAAAATCTTTCTCACAGCAGCATTATTAATACCACACATGAGCCTGTCCTTTATTAACTCATCTTTCAAGTCACCAAACTTACACGTTTTAGCTTTATTTCTCAGGTCAGTACTATAACCTGCAAAAGTTTCTCCTTCCTTTTAATCTCTCATGTAAAATAAATGCCTCTCTAATGTAACATTGGTCTGTGGGTTGCACATTTCTCTGAATTTGCACTTTAAACACTCAGGGTCTTCCCTTGATTCAGCTTGCACAACAATATGTCGATCTGACCCTTCACCATCATATACTGCTGGTGCATATACAAATGAATGCTCTCTTTCTATGGCCTCTGACCCTGCTAGGTTTAGCAAAATGAATACCCTGGTGCATGCATCTTTATCAGAATAAGCTGCTTGTATGAATATATTGTACTCTTGCTCAAATATTCTCCAATTCTCTGCAATATTCTGATTAAACACAAGTGGTAGTGGTTTGCGAAAGCCATCTGCCATATTAATACATCTCAGTTAAGACTTTTGCCAGTGTGCACAAACACACACATGCATATATGCCTGAAATTTATGTCAAAACTTGTAACTGTGCCCAGTAGCACAACAAGCCTCTGTATAACTGAACTTTGTGAAATACGTTTCCTAGGCACTATAATACTGTTGAAATCACCTTTTATCAGTTTAAGAAACATTTCAAATAACTGTACTGTGCGAGTAAACTGGGCAGAAGAAGCTCAGAGTAAAAAACATTTTGAAGTAATTGCACATTGTGAATAAACAGTACGCAGCACACTGAAATTTCCCCCAAAATAGCGGTACCTTGCTAAACAACTATGTATAGTGCAAGAAATACTCTATAATGGTGGCACTCTGTGAATAGACACACCCAGCAGAAGAAACTTTTTTCAAAATGACTGTATTTGAATGCACATTACAAAATAGTGGCACCTTGCACACAACAAACTCTTCGGAACAAATGCTCAATAATAAATATACACTGTAAGCACTTTTGCACACTTTGAGATACTTCAAATAACTTTAGTTATAATATTCAGAGTGCCAATCAATGCAAAGTAGTAGTTTCTGCCAAAACATACTAATTCGACAAAAAAACATTTAGCCGTCTTGCTTTATTTTTACTTAATGTGCCCTTTTTTGCCCTTTGTTATATTTGTTTTGCTCATTCTTCATGCCCATTATATTTTCTTGTGCTTGCTTTAACTTTAAACATGCTCGTTTTGCAATTCTGTGGTAATTCTGAACTTTTATGTGCTTTTCTGATGCTCATTTTATCAAATATCTTAATTTCAAACATTTTGCTTAATTAATAAACTTTTTATGCTTTTCATTTGCTTAATAAATGTTTTTGTGCTATTCTTTTGCTCAGTAATGCATTTTGTGCCCTTGTAATGCTCCGTTTTGTCTTTCTTTTTTTTTTTTTATAAAATAAATCTTTTGTGCAAATTTCATTACTTTAGTTCGTTTCTGGCCGTTTTTTGCATTTGGTTCACTTAGTTTGCCTTCACTGTTAACTCTGCACCTCGTGGCTCTGAATAGCAGTCTCTGGAATCCCGGTTCTGACACCATGTCACTCGTCTAGTCAGGATAAAATAGTTGAACATTGTGGGTTCTGTTCAAGTAGCTTTATTATATACAAACACAAACATATATACAAATTAGCTGTCTCATACATAGATGTTCACACACTGGCTGTACTCACAAAATGTCACTGAAGATAGCACGTGCTTACTATTTATACTGCATGTTCAGGTCTTAGAAATGCTTCTTAAAGGTACAACACATCTGTTATTTTACATTGTACCTCACGTATATTGTTCTATACCATATAATCAAAGCAACTACATAAACTGTTCATTTTCTGTCTTCTCTTAAACCTCATTCCTCCTCCAGAACATTTTTCTGCATGTATTTTTCCCATATTTCCAATTTTTTCAATATAATTTACTTCTACCCTTTTCTACAGACCCCAGTTCCTGTTCTTTTACCTCTGTCACAATATTCACTACTTCAAATATAATTGGTTCAGACTTCGATTTCCATTTTTTAGTAGTTGCTTTTTTGGCAGCCACCAGAATTATACTTAAGGCCTTACTATCTCTAGGCAATTCAAATCCTGTATCCCAACTCAAAAAATAATTTCCTTAGTTATACTCATTTGCTCACCCAGTATTCCTGGCAGAGTACTTTGTAGGGAATGTTTAAATTCTGCCAGCTCATTACACTCCAAGAACATATGCTCCCAGGTACCTTTTCTTCCCCATTACAACTCCAACATTTGACATATGCCTGAGGGAAAATTATTTGGAGTCTGCTTGGGGTATTAAAAGTATCTATGCAAACACTTCCAGGCAAAAATCCTACATCTTCTAGATTTTATTGCATATTTGGGAGCTATTGTTTCTTTGTAAATTGCTTATCTAATCTCTCATCCCAATCTTTTCTGACAGTGACCTC
Organism: Protopterus annectens; assembly: GCF_019279795.1. NCBI lineage: Eukaryota > Metazoa > Chordata > Ceratodontiformes > Protopteridae > Protopterus > Protopterus annectens. The sequence goes on from NC_056733.1 coordinate 694,152,250, forward strand.
TGATTGATTCCTTTAGTTATCATGCAATATTTATATGCTGTACTAATTTTCCTTTTTTTAACAGCAGCTTCTATTTTAGATTCAATTAAAAACTCAACCAGTGCAAGCCTTTCATTTAGGATTCTCCATCCCTTTCTCTTTCTCTATAGTGTGATATCAGTATCTGTTAGAGAAGACATTCTCTATGCTGCAATTCAAATGTCTTCTTGACCTCTTCCCATTTCATTACCTTTCCCTCACTAATTATTTTTCCCAGTAACTTGGTTCCTTTCCCAGCTTCCTGCAGCCCCTTCTTATCTGTTCTCTGTATCCCAAATTGCAGTCATCCCTATTGGCAGAATTGTCTTTCTCCATTCTCATGTTGGTTTAGTTATTTGTATACTTTCTGCTACCTTATGAATATAATAGTCTGTAAGACTGTTTTTATTTTTCTTAAGTATCTGTACCCACAGTCCCATTCTTTCCTTATTTCATGAATTACCCAATTTCATCATCCATTTCTACTTTGAATTGCAGCTTTCTGCTTGTGTTATTTATAAGTGCTTTAACTTTGTAGCTCTAAAATATCCCTTCAAATCAGGTAATCCTATACTTCCTTGTTCTATTTGGAGGATCAGTTTATCCCATTTGACTCTTGCCCTCTTCCTGTCCCAGTTAAAATCATTCAGTTGTTAATTACTATCCACAACCTCTCCTCTGGTTGATAAAAACTTGCCTGATCTGTGTGTAAAACTAAAGGGACTGAAAACATTTTACTGTTTGTATCTTGCTATCCCTATCCATAGGCAACAGCTTCCAGTTTCATAGTTTTTGTATTATCTTTTGTTTAATCTCTTTTGACATATCCTTAGCTACAATAACAGAATCATTTTATTCCATACTCCTAAACAGTTAATTTTATCATGTCCCCAAAAATATGGGCATTGCTAAACCAATTCATGTGTGGCTACATAGTTTACAGCTATAGCCTTTGTTTTATCGTTACTAGTTTTATATTCCCCCCAACAAAAAAATGGAACTGTCTCAGAGTGTTCTAGAACACTGAGATGTCTTTTGCTGGTTCCATCAGATACAAAATAATATCATCTGCAAATAATGCCAACTTTTGTTGAATGTCATATCTATTATATCCATGAATTTCTTAGTCCCTTATTTTATTTGCCAATGGTTCTAAATATAACACAAATAAAAGGGAAAGAAGACACACCTGCCTGGCTTCTCTGTTCAGACTTTACTTATCAGAGAAAAAACCTCCCACTTTGATTTTTGCCTCCTATCCCACATATAGCTTTTAATTAACCTTATTATTGTATAAGGAAATGCAAAAGCTTCCACTGCCCTACTCATAAAATCCCAGCTTACTGTGTCAAATGTTTTCTCTGCACCAAGACCCACCAACAGCAATGGTATTTTCTTACATTCTGCTGCCCTCTGGATTGTCATTGTTCTATTAATATTGTTGAATGTTTGTCCCCCCTCCACAAAACCACATTGATCCATATCTATCAATGTTGGCATCACCTTTCCATTCTTTTAGCCACTATAGATATAAACACTTTATAATCATTGTTTAAAATTGAAATGAGCCTATATGAAGCTGAATCTGATGGATCTTTACCATCTTTAGGTATTACAGCCACCACAGCTTTTTTCCAGGATGTTGGTGATTCTTCTCCTTTGAAAATATTGAACAAAAACTTCCAGATCTTAAACACTTTCTTCCCTCCTAACTTTAAACTTTCACTGGAATACCATCTATTCCTGGAGACCTTCCTGCAGATTGGTTATACATCACCATTTTATCTCATCTTCTGCTATCTTAACTGTTATCAGCCTCATATACCTCTAACCTTGGATCATAGGAGGTTACTAGCCAATGACCCTAGGGCCCTTACAAGCCTAGCCAAGTTTTACCCTTATTTCCATGATCAGCACCTATTGCCCTTGTCCAAGAGGGACACAGGTGAAATCCCCAGGGTGAATTTACAGTTAACCATTCAATTTTCCAGATTGCATTTGAACAGGGTCAATGAGGTGCTCTGCTTGACATGAAGTAGGAATCTGTTCCAAAGGTGTGGTAACCTCTGGGAGACAAATCTGTCCTTCCAGCAGGTAATATTAATATCACATACCAGGTTAAGGCCTTTAGAGTGAGTAACTTGTGTACCATTTGACTTGTGGATATGCAGCATTTCCAATAAATCAGGGTCAAAGGCAGCCTTATATGCAAGGCAGAGATCACCTCTGAGGAGTCTGTATGAAACAGAATAAAGTGACAGTGATTTCAGACAATCCTCATAGTACAGATGGTGAAGACCTTGACTTTTCCTTGTGAGGAACCTTTGTGGTTTCTCCAGTTGCTGCAGGTGTTTGGAAAGGAATATACCAAAAGGGGCATTGTACTCAATTATTGGCCTGATGAGGGAAGAAAGCAGGGAGGTTATAACTTCTTTTTTTCTGGAGGCAATGCCCTTACTTATGAGATGAGCAATATAGAATGTCCTTCTTACTACTGTGGAGACATGGTGATCAAAGGTAAGGTTGCTGTCAACCTTTGTACCCCGGTCTCTCACCACTCAGTGGGTATTTAGGGTGTTGTTATTGAAGTGGTAGTTAGCAGGAACATTGCTCTTACCAAAAGGGATGATAATGCACTTTTTGCATTGAGTTTAAGGCCATGACTTTGGCACCAATCATTTGTTTAAGACTCTATTGTAGGATTTGACATCATTTGGAGATTCTATGACCACTCCCAGTTTGCAGTCATCAGCAAACTTTGTCAACCACAGACCTTTAGTTTTAGCTTGTACCTCACAGAAATAGATTCCAGACAGGAGAGTTCCCAGGACTGATCCCTGTGGAACAACACTGGTTACAGGTCTGCTGTTGGAGGTGGAGTCCCCTATTTTGACTATATGGGTTCAATCAGTGAGCCAGTTAGCGACCCATCTAACAATATAAGGGTAGGTACCTAGCTGGGTAAATTTGTCAGTGATGCCTGAGTGGGGGATAGTGTCAAAAGCCTTGGCTAAGTCTAAGTAGGCTGTATGCATAGATTTCCCCTCGTCCAGGGCCTTGGTAACTGTCTTGAAAAAGTACACCAGGTTTAACAGGCATGATCTCCCTTTGACACATCCAAATTGAGTAGAGTCAAGTGTTTGGAGACTACCTATATCTTTGTTGATAAGGTCCATGATTCACTGCATGGCCTGCAGATAAGGCTAGTCAGGCTAATAGGTCTATAGTTCCCAGGGTCAGTGAAAGCACCACCTTTGTGCAAGGGAATAATGGTGGCCTTTTTCCATTCAGCTGGGATGAAGTGGTGCTTAGACTCTGATTGAAAAGAGTACCCAATAGTGTTGCTAATTCTTGTTTGAGCCTATGTAGGGTGCAGCCTGGGATGTCATCAGGTCCCATAGATGCTGTGTTTTTGACTTTAGAGAAAGCATTTATGACTTGCTCTTTAGAGATACAAGACAGAGGACAGGTGGTAGGGATGTCATGGGGTAGTGATGTTTTCACAGAACCTGTCTGCTAACAGGTTAGCTATGTCCACAGGCTCAGTATATGTAGTATCATTAACTACCAGTTCAGCACAAATCTGGACCCTTCCTTTTAGGTTACGGATGTAACTAAAGAATCCCTTATGGTTGTCCTTAGTTGAGAAAGCTAATTTGGATTCATAGTTTGCTTTGGAGGACTTTGCAAGAAGTCTTATTTTCTTGTTTAAGCTGAGGAGGAGGTGTTTTCAGTTTAAGGCTCACTCCTCTTACTCCATCCATCCATCCATGATGGCTTACTCTTCGATAGCAATTTCTTCCTTATATTGTAAATCCTGTTAATGGCAGTTGTCCCCAGGCAAGTTTGCTGTGCCTTGAGGAGCTTGTTTTGGTCCTATCAAGTACAGCTGTGTCAATGCAGTTATACAGGTCTTTGTATAAAGCATTGGGGTAGAACTCGGCATGGTTACCAGTTCCATCTGAGGGGGAAGGTGTAGTGAAGGTATTTATACCATCCCATAAAAGGTTATAATCTGCTTTGGAGAAGTTTTTTAGTTTAGTTGCTGCTGGGAGGGACAGGTGTGATAGCTACTTTGTATGAGACTGATTTGTGGTCAGATCTCAACAGGGAAGACATCACAGTGGGAGTGCTAAAGTGGTCCCCCATAGTGGTAAGCACCAGATCCAGGATGTCAGCACCCCTTGTGTGGGTGTCAACCAGCTGGTCCAGGGCATTGTTGTTAACAAGAAAAGGAACCTTTGGGCAAGTGAGTTTGCACACAAGTAATTTACCCAGTCAATGGATGGGTAGTTAAAGTCACGAAAAACCACGGTATTCAGATGTATTTTGATAGACCCAAGTAAACCCAAATAGGCAGAGTGGGTGTCCTGATTCATGGAGGGGGTCCTGTAGTTGTCAATGACTTGAATAGGTATCCTACCAACAGTTAGTTGCACCTGAAGTATCTCCAGGAAATCATGCTGTTTAACCAATCTGGAGGTGTAATTATCTTTAATGAATACTGATGCACTGCCTCCTTTAGTTTTCATGCCTTCAGTTTGTGGTCTGAATTTGTGGAAGGAGGTGTAGCCCACTGTGGCTGGGGCACTCTCCACAGCCTTGAACCAGGTCTGCATGACTGTACAAATGTCTACGTCTTTCAAGGTGAGAACTGTTTCCAGTTAGTGTAGTTTCATGTTAAGACTCCTAGCATTTATTAGCATAACCTTGAGGTTGTTTTCAGATGGAGTTTTTACATCAGGGATTTTGTCCTTGAGACACTGAAGGCACTGTGGGAGTGGCAAGATCCTTGGCCAGTAGCTGAAATCCCAGGGGTGACAGATGAAGACAATCTCTGGCGAAGCATCGTGGCTTGTTGATCATGTCATCCCAGGCTGACAGATACTGTATCCCCTTAGAATGGCACCAGAAACTGAGACAATTATTGGCATAGTTAAGACTTTCATAGATATTTCCATTTGTTCTTTTTCTTTATTTCACCACTTATCTGCTTTATACAAATTTTGATAAAATTTCTGAAATATGTCTAATACCTCTACAAAATCTCTGTTTACTTTTCTTGTTATAGGCTTCATAAGTTTGGCAACAACCTTTTCTACTTTATGTTGCCTAAATAGTTGTGCCAAAAGGTTTTTGCTCTGGAGTTATAAAAGAAAAACAGTTGTTTAACATCAGTCTTTCTAAATTCAAGCATATTATCCAGGTACTCCATTATTTTCTCTTTAGCACTCTGCAATTGTGCCTCTTCTCATTCTGTGAGACTTCCCTTATCCTGTAATACTTCAGCCTTTTTGTCAGCCCCTGTAAATTAATTAACCAGATCTCTTTTTCTTTTATCTGTACGCTATTTTTAAACCCCACTTTCATTTTATCCCACTCACTAGCTGTAACTTCTGCAGTACTTTCTATCTTCCCTCATACCCCCTAAATAATTTATGCTACCCATTCCATAAATTCCCCTCTTTTTAGCAGGTGGTGGAGGAAGTGCCACTGTCAAATGTTTACTTTGATACCCTGCATTTTATCTTAGTAATTATTGTACATAATCTGAAATAGTTATTGGATGTTTGTCAAAGTTCTCAATTAAATGCACATGTCCCTGTGAAATATAATTTCTGTCTAGTCTAGCCCAATTATTGTACATTGGGGAATAATATGTAAATTCTCTGAGTTCCTACTACTGGATTCATATTTTCTATACCAAATTTCATAAATTTCTTCAGAAATCCATCCTCTTTTGTTATAATTTCCCTCCTGGGCCCCCCACATATGTCCTCATTGTTGGAAATCAAATTCCAGCTCCCACCTACAATAAATATTCCCTGCTGAAAGCTGATTATTTCTCCCAAAATGTTTTAAGTTCCATAATAGCAGTTTTAGGTGGAATATAAATATATGCCAGCATAATCTTCATCCTTTGCTGGTAGCCCACATTCTGCCATTATTACCTTTTTCCCCCTATTCTATCACTCTTCTAGCAATTAATGTATGTTTTCTTTCGTCCCTGATATTTTGCTGAATATCCATCCTGAAATCCTTTTTTATCAAATTGACATGCTCAGTTCCTTTCAAATGTGTCTCCTGCAGCATTGCTATTCACACCCTACATTTCTTAATATAATTAAATATTATTCCATTTTATTTATACTTCTGAGACATTTCACTTTCCAAGATAAAATGGAAAGTATCACCCATTATGGTAAGAAGTCATTATTCCCACCTATTATATGTGACAGTTTTTTTCAAAATTGCCTATTTCCAGCTTTTGTGATACATACATCCACGAATGTTTGGCAAGTTAATCCTTTATACATTTTTTCTAATCACTAACATTGGAACTTATGCTACATTTTACAAGACTTTTTGTTTTAACCTCAAATAATAAAACAAACACACCAAAACACCCATATAAACTGTTAACTTAATACAAACATAACTATGTACATCTTCAAATAATGAAGTTTAATCCTCCAATAGAATAATTTGTCCCAAATAGCTGCTAACACATGCCTTAATTAACCTCAAATTGAGGTTATCCATGCTAAGATGCATGATACTGCCTGTTCTATTTACACTATTTAGTGTCTTTCTTTATTTCCCTCCCAGATGTGAAAACAACTTGCATGCTTTCAGAAAACATTAACTTTTAGCTTTGAAGAAACCAGTGTTCTTACTTTTTATTGCCCTGTCCGCTTGTCTCCATGGAAATGTAAGAGAAAAAAAATGGTCCTCTGCTCTAGCCGGAAAGACTAGTTAAAACATTTATCACTAAAGAAAAACATTTCATTATATTTATTGTTCATATTTACTTGTTTCCAGTTAAAACTTGTCATTAGATTAAGCCAAGGGTCTTAATCCAGACAATCACCTATACAAAAAGTAAGAGAAAACATATTAGCTCTACATATATTATGGTCTACATACTTTTGTAACCACCCCTACCTCAGCAACCCAAGATTACAGCCTATTAACTTAAACATGTTTTTATCAAATCTTTCTTCTCTTTTTGCACTGCAATGCATATATATCAACACTACAAAAAGAGTGAAAGAGAAGAAGAAAAAGGGCATCTGTTTATATTAGTAACTTTATCAAATAAAAGAACTAAAAATAATTTACTATAAAACATGCAAGTTATATTGTGACAAGTTTCATAGAAATACTGTTAGGAACATAAATTGTTTTATACAGTTGACTGTTTCTTTCCTATCCCCCTTCCTTCAGTGTCCTTTCAAACAATATTGACATGAAGTGTGGCAACTGATTTTCAATTGCCAAGTTTAAAAAGTCAGCAAAAGTTCACTCTTTCTACTTTTTTGTGCATCTATATTTCACAAATGCAAATGATGTTTTGCAGTCTCACATTTATTCACTAATTTCTGTGTTGTTGGTCTTACTCCTGTTCATCTCCATCTCCCAACTCCAGATTTCAGTTCAATTTCAATATACTCATGATTATTCTAGTCAACTCCTGTGCTTTTCTGTCTCGCAAGCATTTTCCTTTGGAACAGTGGAAGATGTTTCACTGGCAAAGTATCTATGTGTGCTTTATTATCAGAAGAATGAGAATCAGAATCTCCTTCGGATTGACATTTCACTTTTGTTGGACAAACTGTTGTATTTCCCCCGTAACCTGTTCTGCAACAAAATATGATTTTGATCCTCCAGGAGAAAATATTCTGAAGACAGCTGGATACAGCCCCTTGACCCTCACACCTGCCTCTTGCAAATCCCTGATTACTGGAATAAATATGTTTTTTTTCTGCCTGTTGTACAGTGAAATCATTTTACACAAACACTCCTTTAGTACTTTGCGCTTTTACTACAGATTTTGTCAGGATCAACTTTTTCAGCTGGTTGGCTTGCATCTTTACTGATAAAAGTCTTCGCTGATTTCTCATGGCCAGATTTGGAGCATATACACAGTGTGTTCTTTCAATTAACAGTTCCTGCTGTGGAATACCAGTCAAATTACTTATTTGTACCTTCATTACAATTAATAGTCTTTTCCTTCTAGTTTCTATGGTACAGCAGAAATCTCAGAATTTCCCTACATGTTCGGTCCTCTAATTCTGTAGCATTTTTGGAAACTTCTCTTCTTGAGCAGTCTCATACTCAGCCAGCCTTTTCTTAATTTTGACTTCTGATTTTTGCAGTTTTATGAGCTCATCTGACCATCTGTTTAAAGGTTCTTCCATTTTTCCAACTTTTATTTGAGTTGATATACACTTTCAATCTTTCATTTACTTTAATCAGCTTTGATCACATTTGACTTATTTTGTCCTCTAGATTAGTGAAAGCCATGTCTTGCACCAAAGCTAGAGCTTGGACTGCTTTTTGCTGAACAGCTTCAGGATTCTTCCCAGTCAGTGTTTTCTCTTCACCCTTTCTAGTTGATTTTCTTATAGGCTATCTTAGTTTCTTCTTTGCTTGCACCCAGGAAGTGTACTTCCTAGCCAGTGACTAAATTTACTAAAAGTGACAAGAGTTCCTGGCCCTTGCGTTTCAGTTTCTTTTTTTTACACTGGAAGAACTGAAGTTAAGCTGTTGATCAATGTGCAGCCATCTTGGAAAACCTGTGTGACATAAGTCTTGAGCATTAGTTTTTCCCATGCTTCTCCTTCACATGCTTCACCTCAGGTCTGGAGAGGCTAAACACTGTCATGCATTATCAAAGACTGACTGCAAAACCAAGCTCATAACAACTGGAGTAAGTTTTGTTTACTATTTTTGAGTGAGCCTGTGTTGATTTATACACACTATGTGCTTTAGTAATATGTCAGCTACAACTCAAGAAGCCAGTATTAACTGCCTGTGTTTTAACTGTTTGATTGTTGGGAGAGTCAATCAGCAGAACTTATTTTCATTGGCTAATCTGCTCTTTTGTACTATGTTTTATTTTTCTGGGTTGATTTAAGATGAGCTCATTTGCTATTATGTGTGACTTTGGACCATCAGAAAAAAAAATGGCACATAGCTGAGATAAGCTGAATTGCATGCAGTGCCATGGTAGGGAGCACTACACTGTGACAAGTAGTTTGTTTTCTGCTTAGCTTATAGTCTTCTGTGATCCTGCAGGTATCACCCATGAAATTATTCTGGTTTTCACCTGTTTTCTTCATTGTTACTACAGGAGGTGTTATCTGCCCTGCCTGCCCTTGGTTGCACACTTCTGTCACTGTAAAGTATGATAGATCCATATCAGTTGCTGCCATGAAAGTAAAGATACTCTGAATTTATTGCTGTGTTGTACCATTGCACGTCTTCCTGATTTACCAGTGTACATGTATTTTCCAAACTGCATTGTTTAGATTGTTCCTTCACCAGTGTAAACATTTTGAAAATTATCTTAGAAACTATTGTACTACAACCATGCCTACCATAACATTGACATAATTGAGGGCATTGAGAAATAGAGTAGTACATTACAGGAAACACCATTATGAGTGGAGGTATGTAGAGACAGCATGATTCAGAGACACACTTAGCATGACAGAGAAATAACAGTGTACATCATATGTTAATGACTACATAATGACATGCAAATATGTGCAACTTATTATTAATGAGAGCCATCATGTATACAGATGATAAAATCAAACATGGTGGTGTGATTCAGAATTGTGTGAAATTAGCATGATAAGCCATAGTGATCAGATATTCTGAACAGGAGTTTTATAGTGTACAGGGGTTTCACTGGCACAAAGATGCCAGGAACAACATCTGCAACAACTGGACAGTGCACGTGTTATTGGCTATCTTCAGAGTCAGTGTCCACAATGTTGTATGGCACTGCCATCTGTGCTGCAGAAGAGTTTGCCAACAGCTGACATACCATCAATGAGTGGGACATATCAACCACTACTGTGTGGACAGAGGCACCTTAAAAGAGTTGGCAAACGTGACATCCACAAATGGAATTTAGGGTGATGTGTGGAAAGCCTATCTGTGCAGACATGAATGTTTTTGGAGAATTTGTTCTCCCTCCTGCATTATCTTATGACTCTTTACCCATTGCCCCATGCCAAGTCTACCAGCCAAATCTTTAATCCCTGGTCTAACTCTGTAGGGCTGGGGATGATGTGGAACTTGAGAGCATCCTGGAGGTTGGCTGTTCAAATCTGACTTTTTTCATGTTATGCCCTACCCCTGTTGCTTCCCCCTTCCTTTGGTCCCTTGTAGTACATCTGGAGCTGTGTGCAATCAGACATGTGGCATATTACTGTGCCTTCACAGCAGCTGAGCCTCATCCCCACTTTCCCCCTTTAGACACACTCCTCCTAGTGTGATATCCCCAGCCTCCACCAGGAATTGTCACAGGTGACTCCCATGTAATCACCTACCAGGGATGGCAATGCCCATCCCTCTCTGCCACTCTATTAGGTGCCCCAGCTGCTAATCAAATATAGGTTGCCTTGGCTGTAACTAGGGCATTATCCATCTAAACTACCACAGTAGCAATGAACATGAAGGTTTGTGTAGCATTAATACTTCTTGACATGGGTATCTTTCAATGTCTGACAGGAGAGTCATACCTCTCAACCTCTTAGAGCAAAAAATCTGGACAAAGTCTAAAATTATGGGGTGACAAATAGGGACAGATTTTAAATATTGCTTTTACAAACTTAGAAAGTTGATAGAATAATAGGTTTTGCATTAACATGAATTTTCTGAAGGATGTGGAGTCTTAAAGTCAAATGTTTGTCATTATTTAATGACTTCAATCCTCAGCTATTTACCAGAAAGGTACAGATTTTAGGAGGAACACACCAAAAATATGAGACAAAAATCTGGACTTTCTGCGAAAATCTATACAGTTGAGAGCAAGGGCGCCCGCAGGCAGGTGCAAGGGGGTGCACTTGCACCCCCCTGGAATAGGCTGACCAGAAGATTAATTTACTTATAATTTAAAAATATTTTTTTAAGGGCGTTCTTCTTTAAGAACGCCCTTTGCGTCCAGTCGTACAAACGGAACAGGTGCTTGCGACCTGTTTTTGTCTTCTCCATATGTGCTGCGACATGACCGATGGTTCACGTCTTCATCTTCCGCATTCGCGCGCAGAATTTGAATTCCAGAAGCCATCTGGACTTGGGACGAGCCGAGCGTACAAGGGAGAGGTAGCCCTTCCTAGAGCTAAACTACAACATTCACTTTTGCCACTTTTATACTAAAAATGCTGTGAGCTGAGTGGAAACAGTCTGGCGAAGGGAACAGTAGAATAAATGACCTAAAACCAGTACTAAATATATATAACAAGCATTTCAGTGTTCTGCCTGTCTTTAAAAAGGAATGGAATACTAACTGAAATTTCCAGGAACCTGATCACTCTGTATCCATGGTGAGTTTAATAGAACTCCTATTTTGTACATTTAATGTTGCTGCTAAAGCACTACATCCATTTTCAGTAATGTTCTTAAAATTGTATTTGAAAACTGATTCAACCACTGATAAGATTGCAGCAGTTTTGAAGTGACTAACCAGAGTACAAGAACTTTTCTGAGTCAGACTGCCTAGTGTAATATGGTTCATGTTTAATATTTTTCATTGAAGTAACATTTTCAGATTGCATGTGTATGTAGAGCCCCACGGTGTAAACAGGGATGATCAGTATGGCCTGCTCAACATTAGGGAGAATGGTAAAGAACAGCATTGTTATCAAAGTGGAATTAGTGATGACATTCTGAATGATGCTAGGGTGGTGTGTTTTTCTTTTGCTTGTGAATGTAGCCCAAGGTTAAATATTTGACTAAATTGACGTAATGCCTCATAAGCGGAAGGAATTTGATAGGTTTAATCACTATGTGAGAACTGGTGCAGTTTATTTATTTATTTTTTTTTTAAATGTCAAAACATAATATGTTATTACATCATCGACATTAGAATGTATACTAAACAAATGTTAAAGTTAACAAATCTCAGAGCTCAAGAACTGTCACTGTGAGTAGCCTTAGTTTATGTATCACCTTTATCTGGTACTGTGGGGATGATAGTACAAGCTTATCAGTTTATTAGCAGTATGTCTTGATGACTCTTTTGACCGTTCTGACTGATGCTATGCAAATACTCACACTTGCTTTTGATTAGGTATACCAGAAAGGTTTTGCCTATAAGCATATTCATATGTTCAGCTTTGTCATCACTTAATACTGTTTGTGAATATTATATATAATTTAAAGAGTTTGTTTCCATTGCCATTGCATTTCTCTCTCCATCAGGGCTCTCTGGTATCCAGAGCTCGTAACAAGTGCTTTGTGGAAGCCAGTTCCATCTCAGAATCAGCGGTATGTCCCAGTCTAACCAGGGCTTTCTCATTTTTCTTTTTGGGTTTATGTATTAATTTATATTTTCCGCATTTGCTTTATATTTCAGTTACCAGCTGCTATGCTGCATTTAATCTCTCTTTCTGCTGCTTTCTTTCATTCTGAATGACTGGGTTAATTGTTAATTTAAGTGTTTTTTTTTTCTTACTGTGGTTCCATTACTAGAAGAGAAACCAGCCCTTTAAAACCATGCACTTTTGTTTAAAGCATAATTTTCATAGTATTTCATCTGACATATTTCATATTGTCTTAATCATGCAGGCAATATTTACACATGATAACCTGATATAAGTGGTGAAAGGGTATGGATAGGAAATTGAGGAGGTACTGTCTAATGAGGCAAGTATAAGGATAACAAAGGGATGAGGGCAGCAAAGGCTCACATCAAATGGGACTTGGTAGAATGGTTTGAACAGGTAGACCTATCTAGGCTGTGCAGGGATGGAGGGGAGATCATGAAAAATGGGAGAAAAGCTCAGAGCCCAGACCAGCTGCATCCTAGAATATTTGGTGCTACCATAAGCATCAGAGGATTGGAAGATAGCAGGAAGGATTCTCTTTTATAGGAAGGAACAGGTAAAATCTGAAGAACTGTAATCCTGTTAACTTGACAGCAGTGACAGGAAAAGTCTGGTTGTTTTCCTAGAGGATAATAATTTCCAGTACATCAACCAGTTTGGGAGCATGGCCAGAAAGAGCTGTCATTTGAGCCTGATGTAGTTTAGTGTGTTATAAAAGAACCTGGCAATGCTTTTATCAGTAACCGTGGTTTACCTGGACTGCATCAAAGTATTTAACTCACTTCTGCACAAGCAGCTGCTAGGAAGGCTTAAGGTAGGAAGAGACCAAGGAACTGGGTTGCTGCATCATTGAAGAGTGAGACACAATGGATTTGATGAGCAGACCAGTGTCAGGAATAAGGAACTTGATAGAGTGCTAGATGGTGTTTTCCTGGTACCATTGCTTTTTATTGTATTTGTTTCAGACATATTTGAGGAGACAGAGAACAGGCTCAGTAGCTTTTCTAATAAAGCAAAGCATAGATGCAGCAGTGGTGGATAACGGGAAGAGCCTAAGGAGGGATTCAGAATAACCAGGTGAGCAAAACGGTGGCAGTTAGCACAACAGGTAGCATACTTGCATCTTGATGCAAAGAGCTGTAGGTTCTATTCCTACAGCATGTGCATTTGTATTTTAAGGGGGTATGGTACTGCAGTCCTTAGTATGTCCTCCTTTGGATGAGATACCTAATAACTATGAACCTGTTTTTCTTGCCCCCCACTCCCTATTGCAATATACCATCTTACCACTTATTTTAATGCAACATAGGCAATTTATTCTTCAAGGGGAACAGGCACTGAATTTGTAAATGAAACACTGAAATATAAAGTTGTTTTCTAGCAACAACCTCTTCATTGGTTTCAGATCTCTTTAAAGTGGAATTATTCAGATGACTTTTACTTCTGCAGAGATACTGCATATTGATTGATATTGGTTGATTGTATGACAGAAATTTGAGTGGCCCTTTATGGTTGAAATGTTCTGAATGGGGGCAGGTTGTCATTATTGGTTCATATGATTTGTTTCATTGCTTAAAGGAAAAATGATCAGAAATATAAATTTAAAACATACTCTAACAAGTGGTGCTGTATTATACAAGGGATATAATTCAATTATTATATAGTATAATTAATACAGTCAGGAAGGTGAATCAAAGAACCTTAGCATAGTTCTAAAAATTTATGCAAGGAGCCTATGATTTGAAAATGGCCCAAAGGTAAACTTACCCTGCCACTGGCCAGAAGTATTTTCTTTGAATGTGGGTTTCAATGCTGTTTTAGTGAATATGGGTTTCAAAGGTAGAGAAGTTTTAATGCCAAGTCTGTTTCATTGTAAGACTATTGCTTTGTTTAGGTTTAGTAAATGTCTATCAGTGTTTGTGCTATAAAATTTGAAATAAAAATTGTAAATGAAATCCAAATATCTGTAATCATTGTAGAAGTAAAGCATAAAACAGTATGCACACTGAGAGATTTGAACAGTGTCTATGACAAATGGGGAGAAATATCCAAGTAATAAGACACTGGAATGGCTGCGGGGGGTGTCAGGTGGGGGTGGGGGTGAGGGGTGTGGCTTTGTGGTCAGGGCTCTGGGTTTGCACCCCCCTGCAAAAAATCCTGCGGGCTCCCTTGGTTGAGAGGTATGCAGGAGACACATCAGGAATTTTGCAGGTGTCCGCCTCATGAATTCTACACCAGTTCCTTGACATAATGTTGCAGCATGTAGAGGAGCATAACTGGTTTCTGTGAACACCAGGGAAGAGAATCGCCATTATGTTATTCTGTCACATAGCCTATTTCTTTGAGGTTCTCAGGCCATTGACTGTGCACTCACATTGTTGTCAAGGCCTCACCTTTCCCACATGGTATCCAGTATATCAACTGGAATGGCTTTTACTCCATCAACTTCCAGATGGTGTCCAGTGCAAAGCATATTACATACAATATGTCTATGCTAGCTAGCCAGTATCCATGTTCCCATATCTGCATATCATATGTGATGACATTCTACAGGGTCATGTATTTACTACACGCTCACATTACCTCCGTCAGAGTCTTAGATAATCTGGTCCCATGACCATAGGTAGTAGACCACTCCTAATGGAGTCCACTAGTGTGTTACAGGTGATGCTAGATATGCCCTGGAGCCATGACTTGTGTTCGTTATCAACATCCCCCAGTCCATGGCAGAGATGGTATGCAACATTGTCTTCTTGCAGAGACACCACATTGTTAAACATTCTTTCTTCTGAAGGTCCACATTTGCTGCTTGGATACACCTGGTGGTGCACTGCAGTTATATTTTCCAAAATATATAATATATTTGACCTTATTCTTATGAAGATAGATTCTTCATGCACCTTTCCTCAGGTATCTCCTTCCCAGTTAAGTCAGATCATAAACTAGTAACTATCACTTTTCAAATCTATGAACTTATAGATACAAATATCATGGCATTCAAGAATTTCAAACATAGAAATTTCATCAAATTTTGTAAAGTTGTTTCAAGATTTACTCATAGCAGCATAACCCCAGATGTGACCACAGCACATAATTTCACAAAGGAGTTCAATACCTAGTTAGATAATTATATAAAATTATATATGTGTATATATACACAGACCCAGTAGAAATCACAAGCATACTAGCAAACAATCGTAAAGCAAATTTCACCCAGGAAACTACACAAATCCTAACAATGCCTGAGGTTTTCAACACTTCCATCATCATTATATGTACTAGAGGTACTCTCTAAGACTAATATACTTCTTCCATGGGACCTGATAATATGCTTAACTGTTTAATAAACTGTACTAAACAAGCCCTGGCAGAGTCGCCACTTAAACTATCTAACCTAAGCTTAGAAAGTGGCTTTGTACCTAAGGTTTGGCATACAGCAGTGGTTATGCTGTTCCACAATGGTGCCCCCCATACTGATACGAAGAACTACAGACTTATCAGCCTAATGACTTTTATTTCCAAAGCCAAGGAGCATATTTGACAAAGGATCACATTAAAAATCTCATCAGACTAGAGACACAGAAATTTGGTTTTATAAAACTCAGATCCTAACTAATCTATCTGGACAACTTTGAGAGATTAACAAGAGCTGTTGACAGTTCCATGCTGTCCACATGGCATACTTTGGCCTGGCTAAAGCATTTAACATCATCCCCCATGCTTTCTTCATAAATAAGCTAAATGCATTACAAATGAATCCTTATGTAGTAAGATGGATATCAAATTGGTTAAAGGATAGAACTGCATAACATCATCAATCGGTCGAATACAATTCATGTGACACATAACGAGCGAAATACGAGTACGTCGAACGCACTAAACCCCAAAAGTGGAAATATCGAATTTGCATAGTTGGCCCGTTTGCGGAATAGCTCCGTAAGGTAAGTGTGCAATAGTTACGGACCTTAGGGTTAGGGTGCGGATTAAGGTAAGTGCATAGATAGGTAATGTATGTAAGGTTTAGTGTAGGGTTTTGTTAAGTGTATGTGTGTGGAATATTTAGTTTGTTTGGGTATAGCTCAGTAGGGTAAGTGTGTGGTAGTTACAGACCTTAGGGTTAGAGAGGGGTTAAGGATAGTGCATAGATAGTTGTGTATGTAGGGGTTAGTTTAGGGTTAGAAGTGGGGTTTTGGTGCTTTACTTTAGGGTTAGAAGTAGGGTTTTTGTTAGTGTGTGTGTATGTGTTGTTTTTTACTGTGTTTCGGTAGGTAGTATGTTGCGGGCGGTGGGGTTGGCCAACTATGAGAGATCAAGATTTTGAATTTCGATGTTTAGTGCGTTCGATGTATTCGCGTTTCGCTCGTTATGGTTCGCGCAAATTGTATTCGACCAATTCGGCTTTCGCGGGAATAAAGTAGACCCCTTGTCATCTGTGATGCATGTTCTCATATCATGAGGATAGTGTGCACCACAGTAGATGCCCAAACTGGTTTGGTTATACAATTCTTCCCCTGTAGAGCACAACATAGAGTCTGTACTTCTGCCCACAGTTCCATTCTTTGGTGAGATTGAGACAGAATCACCTAACATGTTTTTAGAGGTGGGAGGAAACCCACAGAGACTGTAGGAGAACATGCAAAGTCCAAATAGGCATGGGCCAGATGTCAGGATCATACCTTATACTTTGTGCATGAGAGGCAAAGATGTTAACCATTGTGCCAACTGTATATCTAAGAAAAATCAATGGCTAAAAACCCTATTCCATCAAGAAAGACTGGAAGCACTGTCCCTATTTTCTGTATCTTATAGACTCTTGAGAGGATATCTGTGCCTTGCTTTCCAAGCCATTAGGGACCCAACACTCTCAGACAGACCTTCTGCATCTCCTTAAAAAAATAGTCACACAAATACTAAAAACAGGGATCTAAATCTTGACCAACAGACAAATAAAACTAGGTAGAGAGAGAGAGAGTCCATACATGGCACATTCCCCACCCTAGTATAGTCACTCATTGCAAACTAAGCAGTGTGATACATTATTTTCCTTCATACAGGAGCTGGATGATCAACTCAAAGGAGAATACTAGGCTAATGACCCTAAAGGCACTTTTTAAGCCTAGCCTTACTTCCCAAAAATATTAGAAAGGCATTAGTCTCATAAGTTAAGTGGAGTGTATATAAACTTGGGCATGAGTAGTCAAGCTTTTACAAGCTTCATTTCTACAACAGAGACACAGGTGGCAGGCAAGAGGTAAATTTGCTATTCCCCATCCAGTGATCCAAGTTTTGTTTGAATAAGTGCAGGGAAGAACTTTGCTTCACAAGGATGTTGTGGATGCCTGTTCCAGAGAAGGGGCAACCTCTGAGATACATACCTGACCCTCCAGCATGTCCTATTCTCATTGCAGGCTAGATTTAGGTTCCTAGATTGGTTGTTTGGGTGTTTATGGTGCTATTTATTGTGTGGATGTGCAACAGATCCATTAAGGCTGGATCAAAGGATGCTTTGTAGGTTAGGCATAGGTCGCCTCTCAGCAGCCTATTGAAGACAGAGTTTAAGGACAAAACTTTGAGGTGTTCTGGGACTTCCAAGATGGCTGCACATTGAGTAACAGCTTAATTCTTTCTCTCCCATTGTGAAAACAAAAACTTATCAGAGAAGGCCAGTGGATTTATACTTATGGGTAAATTTCAGTAACTGGCTAGCCTGGATCCCAGGAAAAAAGAAACACAGAGGATCTGAAGTAAAACCAGCTTCCAAAGATGAGGAAAAAAGACTGACTGGGTAATATACTGCAGCTGTTTATCAAAAAGCAGTGCAGGCTCCAGACATGGCTTCCAGTAATGCAGAGGAAAGTATAAGACAACTGCACACACAGGTGATTAAAATAAACAAAGCAAAGATGGAGTATATCAACTTAAACAACAAAAGGCTGGAAATATGGAAGAAACTTTAAACAGATATTCAAATGAGGTGATAAAACTGCAAAAATCAGAAGTCTAAATGAGTAAAAGGCTGGCTGAATATGAAACTGCCAACAGACTAAACCAAAGATACGCAGGGTAGACTAAGTGCACGGATCAAACCATTGTAACCAAAAGTCCAAAAAGAAATCCAGCACAAGGGAAAGATAAAAACTCTTAGAAGTTTATTGTGGCAAGCCCCATAAATAGAATATCCATAGTAAACCGGTTTCGGCTGAAAGTTCAAGCCTTCTTCAGTGCAACAAAATATATTCATTAGTGCAAACCCTGATTACTGCTTATATATACACAGATTAGCCCAAAAGGGCTTAATACCTTAACTGAAGTGATTCATCAGTTAGTCAGTTGATCCAAATCAAAAGTTAGCTTAACTCATTCAGGCCTGGTTTAAATGGAGCACCTAGCCTGATTATCCAGGAAGATTCCTTATTATTTAATATATTATGCCATCCAACTTTGGATGTCCTGTTCATTTGTATTTTATCTATGATAGTAAAAGTGAATTTAGCAGTTTTGTGATAGTGTGTGTTTGTAAAGGGCATTGGAGATCCTTTTGTTTCTAATTTCACTTAAGTGCTCACTAATTCAGTGTCTGAAAGGTCAGGACTTTTGTCCAACATAAAATGAGGAACAGAAACAAGTGGACAAATAGATAATCCAATCACTGCTGCAAATACCAAAACACCTTATTTGGTAAATTTTGGATGTGTTACAGCTAGTAAATTCCTTGGTTTGAAGTATGTGTGAACAAGCACTACAATGACCACAAGGAACATATCCTAGTAGTGTCTCACCAAATGGAGTTTTCTGTAAAGTAATAGGTGGATTATAGCGTTTATAATGAGTTAAGTGTGAATTAATAGTTCTACCTCTACAGTAAGAAAATAAGCACCTAGAATTGAGTAGTCCATTCAGTTGGTCATGGGCAAGCAGAATGTCCCAATGATTATTAATAATGTTTTTAAACCTATAGGTGTTAGCCCCAAAGGTAGTAAGTAGCCTGACGGTTTGTGAATTCTGTGTGGTAACTTGAGTGGTTCTATCCTTATATTCTAAAAGTTGAGATCTATCTAATTGATCCACCTGGGTTATTGTTCGAGAAATGCAGTCCTCATGATATCCTCTGGTAAGCAGCCTATTAGTTAGATCCTGTTGGCATGCTTGAAGACTTTGTTCGGAGGAACATATACATTTAATGCATAGATATTGTGATTTTGGAATGTTGTTGATGATGTGGCGAGGGTGATAACTAGAGGCATATAATAGGGTATTGTATTCTGGAACTTTCCTGTGTACCCGTGTCTCTAAAGTGTGATCTTCCTGTCTAGTTATGGTGACATCCAGAAATGTAATTTGGTGGTACTCAATGTGTAATGTAAACTGAATGCCCCATTTATTCTCATTAAGATATCGAATGAATTCATGCACATATAGTTGGTCCCCCTGCCACACCATCCAACAATCGTCCAAATATCGTCTCCAAATATCAAGCTGATCAAGAAAAAGATTGTGACTGTCATCATATATTAACTGTTCCTCCAAAAAGCCCATAAACAAATCAGTATAAATAGGAGCAAAGGATACTCCCATTGCTGTGCCACGAACCTGCCAGTATGATTTGCCATGGAAATAAAAAACATTTTGGTCAATACATGTTCAGTTAAGGATGCTCCCATTGCTGTGCCATGCACCTGCCAGTATGATTTGCCATGGAAATAAAAAACATTTTTAGTCAATACATGTTCAGTTAATTTTTGATAATTACATGCTAAGGAGGAAATACAAAAGTTTGCACAACAAAAAGTGAGGCATGAAACAGAAGGAGATTCTGCTTTTTGTTCTTCTGGTAAAAAAGACCTGAGAGAGACTGTGCCAGTGAAACCTTTTCCAATGTTTCAATGGAAAATGCTTGAGAGAAGGGAAAAAGCACAAGAGTCGACTAGAAGAATTGAAAGTACATTGGAAATAAAGCAGAGACAGGATATGGGAGAGGGAGATGAACAGGAATAAAACCAGTGACTTGGAAATTGACAAATGTGGGATTACAAAGCAATAATTATATTTGTGAAAAATGACAGAACAAGAAAATATGGAAATATTGGACATTTCTGGACTGTTAAACTTGTAGGGGACTCCAAAGCATATGCCCTACTTCATGTTATTAAAGATTGTAAAAATACTTGGAAGAGGAGGGAGAATGTTAACTGTAAGTTAAACATTTTTTTCTTAATGGTACTATTTTTATAGTGCATGATTTTCTTGGCATGCTATAAAATTTTCTCAGTTATTTTTAAGTGTAATGGGGATACTAATGAAAATAGGTGCTCCTTTTTTCTTCTTTCTCTCTTTCTCCCTGTTCAGTTTTAAGAAGTGTAGGCACTGCAATGTATATATACACAAATTGGTTAAAAGAGCATGACAAAAGAAAAAATGTGTTTTATCTCATTCTTGTATTGGGAATGACTGGATTAAGGCCCTTAGCTTTATCTAGTAACATTTCTTAAGAGAAATCAAGCAAATGACAATGAATATTGAATATGATAAGGATTTTTTTTTTTCATCAAATAAATGTATGCTTATTAGCAGTTTTGTACCTGGTCCTCTTGTCTCCAGGAGACAATATGATAAAGAGAAATGGCTAGGAGATAATGTTCTTAAAACCATTCGAGTGTCTACCTATAAAAGCTATAAAGATACGACAAAACCAGACAGCACTTAGTAGAAGCACAGGCTGCACCATGCATCTTAGCATGGATAACCATTCTTTTAGGCAAACTCAAGTCTGTGAGTGTGGCTGTCAGTTTGGAACATTTGTTCCTATAGGAGGATAAAGCTTTAGTATTTGAAGATGTACAAAATTTTGTGTGTTAATATTAATTTAATAGGGTTTAAAGGGGTATTGGGGTGTGTTTGAGTTTTTTCTCCTTTGAGGGCTTTCAGTAAGACAGAAAGTTTTGTAAGATGTGACATAGGCTCAAATGGATATGACAAGAAACAACTATATAAAAGATCAACCTACCAAACAGTGTATGCATTTAATACAAAAGCTGGAGCTAGACATTTAACAAAAACTATTATACATAAAATATTGGAATAACTTTTCAAAACAGTAATGCTTTATGTAATGTCTTTAAATGTCAAAGGTCTCACAGATAAATGCAAAAAGGAATAGTAGTGAAATATATTAAAAAATACAGAGTACAAATAGCTGTGATACAGCAGACACACTTGGAAAGAACTGAACATGTGAATTTGACAAAAAAGGGTTTTCAGGATGGTTCTTCAGCAGAATACCTGGGACAGAGGAAAACAGGAGTACTTATATCAACTACAAGAGGAGCTCTAATAGTGATAGAAGAGGATAAAAATATAATGGTAGATTTATAATACTAAGGGGCTACTGGCAAGGGAGAAGGGTTACACTTGTATGTATTTATATTCCACCTAAAACTGCTATAATGGAGCTTAAGAAACTTCTGGGAGAAATAATCAGCTTTCAGCAGGAATATTACTTCTAGGTGAGCACTGGGATTTGATTGCTACAGTGAAGATGTGTCTGAGGGCCCAGAATGGAAAATAAAACAAAGGGTAGATTTTTGAAGAAATTTATGAAATTATTTGGCATGGAAGATGTGAATTCAGTACTAGGAGTTTGGAGTGAATTTACATATTATTCCCCAAGACACAAAAACTGAGCTAGTATAGACAGAATTTACATTTCACAGGAACATGTGCATTTAATTAAAGGTTTTGATATGCACCCAATAACTATTTCAGATCATGCACCAATAATAACTAAAATAAAAACACAGGGTAATGAAATAACAATGAGGCACTGGCACGTTTCCAAGTAACTGTTGAAAACAAGAGGAATTTAAGGAATGGGTAGTTGAAATTATTCAGGAACTATTAGAGAAGGTAGAAATTTCTTTTGAAAATATAGCTAGGGAGTGGGATAAAATTAAAGTGGAGTTTAAAAATAGGGTGGAAATAAAAGAAAGAGAGATATGGTAAGAAGTAACAAGAATTATTTAGAGAGACTGACAAATATTGAAGTATTTCAAAATAGGGGGAATCTCACATAACAAGAAGAGGAGCAACTGCAGAATGCTGAACAGAAAATAACGGATTACCTTGATAATATTCATAAGTTTAGAAAAACTGCTGTTAAGCAACAGTTTTTTTGATAATAACTCCAGAGCACAAACATTTTAGCACAACAACTCAGGCAACATATAGTAGAAAGGGCTGTCACCAAGCTTAGGGAACCTATAACAAGGAAGATAGCAAGAGATCCTGTAGAAGCATTAGAAATATTTTGGAAATTCTATGAAAGTCTGTATAAAGCAGAGACATACGGAAATCATGAAAAGCTACAAATGGAAATGTTTAAATATACTAAGGCTAGAGGCAGATGAGGCTCAATTACTAACAGTTAGGATAGGAGGAGATGAGATAAAAATTGTGACGTGTAACCAATCTACAGGAAAGTACCCAGGAATAGACTGTATTCATGTGGAAGTTTGGAAGTTAGGAGGAAAAAAACTGATAAAGATCTGGAAGATTTTGTCTAACAGTATTTTAAGAGGAGGAGAAGTACCAACATCCTGGAAGAAAGAAGTGGTAGCTGTAATATCTAAAGAGAGTAAAGATCCATCAGATCCAGCTTCATACAGGCCCATTGCAATACTAAACCATGATTATAAAATGTTTCTGTCTATAATGGCTAAAAAGAATAGCAAAAGTAATGCTAAAGTTGATAGATATGGATCAGTGTGGTTTTCTGGAGGAGAGGCAAACATTTGACAGCATTAACAGAACATAGAGCCAGAGGGAAACAGAATGTAAGAAAATACCTCTGTTATTGGTGGGTCTTGTTGCAGAGAAAGCATTTAATAGAGAAAGCTGTGACTTTATGAGCCAGGCATTGGAAGCGTTTGCATTCCCTAATACAATTATAAGACTGATTAGGAGGATATATAAGGGATCAGAGGCAAAAATTAAAATGGGCATGTTCCTCTCTGATAATTTCTGCTTGAGCAGAGGAACCAGACAAAGATGTCCACTATACCCCTTTATTTGCATTATATTTAGAACCACTGGACCCAGAAATTCAAGGATATATTTGGTATGGTAGTCAAGAAAAACTGGCTCTATTTTCAAAGTGGAAAGAGATTATGATGAAACGGGGATAGACTGGGGTTTTGGGTGCAAACCTTTAAGGAGAATAACAATAATCATACAGAATATTATATTCATAAAGTAGCAGAAAGTATTCTAAAAACTAAGCCAACATGGGAATTGAGAAAGGACATTCTGCTGATAGGGATGACTGCAATTTGGGATACAGACAATAGGCATGAAGATGCTAGAATTTATTGTAGAAAACTAGCAAAGGAACCAAGGTACTGGGAACAAATAACTGGAGAATGAAAGGTAACAGAATAGGAAGATGGCAAGAATTTATTTGGATTGCAGGTTAGAGATCGCCTTCCCTATCAAGGATTAATATCAGAGTATAGGCAAAGAGAAAGAGATAGGTGTGTGTGTGGGGGTCCTAAATGAAAGACCAGCACTGGTAGAATTTTTAGTAGAATCTATAACAGAAACTGCTGTTAAAAAGGAATAATTAGTAGAGCATATAAAATATTGCATGATAACTATAACAATCAATCAGAGGAGGTTAGAAAGAATTGGGATGAGTGACTGGATAAGCAGTTCACAAAGAAACAATGGGAGGATATAGGTTTGTCTTTAAAATATGCAATAAAATCTAGAAGATTTAGGATTTCTGCTTGGGAATTTTTTTTTAAACCCCAAGTAGACTCCAAAGAATTTTTACTCGGGTAGACAGCAAATGTTGGAGGTGTGATAGGGAAGAATAATGTAACCGGGAACATATTTTCTGGGAATGTAATGAGTTGGCAGACTTTAAAGATTCCTTGCAGACTACTGTATCAGAGATATTGGGTGAGCAAATTGGTGCAACTAGGGAAATTATTTTTCTGAGCTATGATACAGAATCGGAATCGAGACATTGTAAGGCCTTGCTGAGTCTAATTATGATGGCTGTCAAAAAAGTAATGACTAGAAAATGGAACTCAAAGTCTAAACCAGTTGTACTAGAACTAGTAACTATAACAGCTAGAATTGGGATCTTTAGAAATGGGTAGGAACAAATTACATAGGAAAAAATAGGAATTGTGGGAACAATAAATACAAACATTCGGGGAGGAATGAGGTTTAAAAGAAGGCAGGATATGAATGAACTATGTAATGTCTGACTGACAATGATTGGGTGGATTATACATGATGTATAATGTTTGCAACTAAAATTGTGTCAGTATGGTTTGTGATACAAAATGTTTGCAACTGGGATTATGTCAATATGGTTTGTTTTCGTTTATATTAATGCATGATTGCCTGTGTCATAAGTGATAATTTAATAAAGATGTTTCAGTTTAAAACAAAAATACTCTGAGGTAGTCTGCATAGGACTTGTTTTCTATACCATGTATTCTTTTTGTGAGGCATCTGTGTGGTCACTCCAGTTGTTGCATATGCCTGCTCAAGTACATGCTGAAGGGTACATTGTACTCAAATGACTGGACTTTTGAGGGCAGGAAACAATGGAACAATGATATCTTTGGACCTTGCTGTCTTACCCTTGCTTTTAAGTTGTGCAACATGGAATGATTTTCTTACTAGTGTAGGCATGATGAAGCAGCTCTACATGTGTTCCAGAAACCCTAACCACTCGGTATACTCTTGGGGGGGATGTATTATCAATGTAGTAATATGCAGGGGTGGCCATCTTACAGAAGGATATTATTATGCACTTCTTAGCACTGAGTTTAAGACTGTGACTCCAGCACCAGTTATTAGTCTGTGTCAGGCCCTCTTAGATGATGTTTGTGTCTTGTAATGACTCCATCTAATTTGCAATAGTCTGTGAATTTAGTCAACCAGAAGCCTTTGATGTTAGCCTTAACTTCAGAGAAATATATGTCAAATAGGAGCATACCCAGCAGTGAGTCCCGGGAGACTCTCTTAGTGACTGGCCTTTTTGTGGCGGTAGACTCCCTTGTCCTAACTTCTTGGATCCTATCTGCCAGCCAGTTGGTTATCCAGTGGGTGATGCAGGGATTTATTTTCAATTCAGCAAGCTTGTTTACAATGCCCTGGTGGGGAATTGTGTTGAATGGTTTAGCCACGTCAAGGTAGGCAGTATGCACCATTTTGCTCTCACACATTGCTTTGGTGACCTTCCCATAAAAATCAACATGGTTGAGTAGGCATAACCTACCCTTGATGAAAACACACTAATTTGGATCAATTGTCTGAAGATTTCCCATGTTGTTATTCATCATATTCATGATAATTCTTTTCCTGGCTTTGCAAGCAAGACTAGTCAGACTTATGGGTCAGTAATTTCCTGAGTCCATAGATGGCTCATCCTTGGTAATGGGAAAATAGTTGCAGTCCTCTGGTTGCCTGGCATAAAGCCTGTTTGGCTGCTACAAGTGAATAGTACCTTTAGAGCACCCAAAAGGTTACGTTTCATGCTATTATTGAGGCATACTGGGGTTGGATGGGTATTCTCAAATTCAACACTGACTTGATTGTCCAGGGTGCCCTCAAGAGAAGGGCACAGTCTGAGGGTGGTTACTTGTAAGGCGTAAATGATCAGATAACTCAGTTGCCTTGTAATTCCTATGATCCTATATTCAGGAGATATGCAGCAAGACATTTGAGTTTGTGCCATGTTACATAATATGGTGCTTTAGTATCAGTTACAATGTGGGCATACCACTGTACTGCCCGATACAACCTGTGGCAGTAGTGGTGGAGGAGATGGATGAGAAGTCATTACAGAAGATGATTGCAGAGGTACTGCATATGAGGCAGAGGTGGGTAGAGTTCTTCATGACACTGGTGCATATGTGACATCTGGTCCAGAGCTAGTGGTTGCGATAAGACAAATACAGAATAAAAGTAATGCAAGCAATAACACAGCCAGACTATATACATTACAATGCACTGGCCACACTGTGTGTCAGACATTACCATACAGGTTAGAAGGGTAGGCAGATCACAGTCATAATCATTTGCTCAAGTTGAGTGGGGCACAGTGACAGAGGATAACAACATTGGCATAGGTGGAAGTGTCATGGGTGGTTTATGTGCTAGTCATTTATATAGCTAGGAGGTTGAAGAGAGTTAGGAACTACATCTTCCAGTGATGGGGTGTAGGTTTCACAGGTTGAATGCTGCCTGGGTGTGCCATGTGGGCCCCACAGTGTAATGACTGGAGACATTCAACCTAAGGGATGGGAACATGTACATAAACCTTACAATGGCTACCTATGTGGTGTTCCAGGAGAATGCTGCCATCTATGACTCCAAAAACAGGCACAAGTAGGCAATGTCCATGTAGGGCTATTGGAAAATGAAATGGCATTGAGCTGCGGGATCCTGATGGTTTTGCCTGGTGTAGCCAGAAAAGTGTCAGCCATGTTCATGGGAGTGTCTATGCCACAATGAATAGTAGAGCTTTTTCTGAAACAGTGTGTGCCAGCTTCATAAGCCATGCACTGTGCATCTGTCCCTTAGTATAGCCTCACTGGGCATTGCCAACATCCTTATGGATACACCAGTAGTTGTCAAGTGGGCCTCCACTACTTTCATCAGGTGTCCACTCCATGTCCCCATATGCCATATTACTCTATGTGCATGCCAGGATGTCCCACAGTCCCTGTGATGCTTGCATATGCCCATGCAGGCCACACAGCACTCTCAGTATCTCTGATATGGTTTGATTATTGGCCATTTAAGCTTTAATCACCGGCATGCACATCCACCAAGTGATGCCTGAGGTGACATGCAGATATGGGAGTTTTCTACAGTCAAGGATATTATGGCCTTTTACATGCCTCTCCCATACAGATGGCACAGACACCTCAGAGGCAGTGCAGCTGTTAGATACCATTTATTGTGGTGACTTCTGTGTTGCTTGGGTAGGGCTAAAACAGGATGTCCAATGCTAAACAAAGGGGATGCTGTCAGGTTTATCTTTCTCCTCAAAAGTAATTTCAGCTGTGTATGATGTGATCATGCCCTCTACTGACAGTATTGCTGACAGTGCCACTGTGTCACTGGACTGTGCCATGTTCATGGTGCCATCATTATCAGCTACTGGTGACCTGCTGACATCAGGCATGTTCTGATCTGTTGTGCTGAGTTTTCTCCTGGTGGAACCTCTGACTGCATACAAACAACATAATGATGGATCATATTTGTGACTCCTACCACCATGTGGTACACAGACAACTATATGCCAAGTATATAGGGGCACATACTATGTTTCAACCCCAGTGTCCCTGGATAGCAGATATCCATATCTCTGTTTCAGTACTAATGTCACTCAATGGCAGAAATATCCATAAGCACTTATCTGAGTAAACCATTTGCAGTTACTAGTCACTATTGTATGGGAATGGCACATACTACTACTACTCACTTGCTGCATTCCTTGCAGACACTCGGGCAGTTCTTATCAGCCCAGCTGCCACATCCAAGCTACCATCAGGTGTGAGGATTATCTTAATTTCCCCAGGGAAGGATGATAGACATTCATTAACCTCTTTGAGGTGCCTCTGTGTACATGGCCCTCACCCAGTGGTAATCCTGTCTTTGGTAAATTCCTGTGTTCATAGGTTCATACTAGGCTATCTGCCCTGGGGCATTTATAAGCCTAGCCAGAGTGTGTTTGGCTTTCGCCACCCATTTTAAATTAATTTTGCTATGCCCTTTTTCGAGGTTAGTATACTGTGCCTCTGTCTAACAGTGACACAGAAGTGATACCCGGGGTAAACCTACGATCTCCCATCCACTCATCAAGATTCCTCTTGAAGAGAGTCAATGAGGGACTCTGCCTAACCTGGACTGGGATTTTATTCCAGAGTGAAGGGAGCCTCTGGGTTATGAATCTGTCCCTCCAGCATGTCCTATTTATTTCAGTGCTGAGGTTCAAGTCTCTCGAGCGCATAGCTCGATGGGATTTGGATTTTCTGAGGTGCAGCATGTCCATTAATTCCGGGTTGGACATGACTTTATACGTCAGGCAGAGATCGCCTGTGAGCAGGCGGTATGCCACTGAGTAGAGCTGGAGTTTCTTTAACCGGGCAGCATATGGCATCTGTTTGAGCCCTTTGATCCTCTTGGTGAGGTACTTTTGGGTTTTTTCCAGTTGCTACAGGTGTCTGGTAAGGTACATCCCAAAAGGGGCATTGTACTCAATTATGGGCCTGATGAGAGATGAGTAAAGAGGCACGATGACCTCCCCTGATCTAGATGTGAATCCCTTCATGATTAGGTGGGCTATATAAAATGTTTTTCTAACCACTTTGGCCACGTGGTTGTCAAATGAGAGATTGCTGTCAACTTGGGTCCCCAGGTCCCTAATTACTTCTTCTGTACTTAATGGATTACCACCTATGTGGTAATTTGTGGGCACTTTGTTTTTGCCAAAGGGGATGACTATACACTTTTTGGCATTTAGCTTGAGGCCATGGCTCTGCCACCAGTTGTCTGTTTCTATGAGGCCCTTTTGGAGGATGCTTGTGTCGGCTGGAGAGTCGATTATGGCACCCAGTTTGCAGTCATCTGCGAACTTGGTCATCCACAGTCCTTCCGTGATGGCATGTACCTCTGAGAAATATATACCGAACAAGAGAGGTCCCAGGACTGAGCCTTGTGGGATGCCACTTGTAACTGGTTTGGAGTCTGACATGGCTCCAGCAATTCTAACCATGTGGGTTCTGTCCTTGAGCCAGTTTGCAACTCATCTAGTGATATAGGGGTTTATATTTAAGCTGGTGAGCTTATCTATAATGCCCGAGTGGGGTATTGTATCGAAGGCTTTTGCGAGGTCCAGGTAGGCTGTGTGGACCACCTTCCCCTCGTCAATGGCCTTGGTGACTGTTTCAAAGAAATCAACCAGGTTTAAGAGGCAGGATCTGCCCTTAACAAAGCCGAACTGGGTAGGATCCAGTGTTTGTAGGTCCCCAATATCTTTATTTATGAGGTCCATGATGATCCTTTCCATAGCTTTGCAGACCAAGCTAGTCAGGCTTATGGGGCGACAGTTTCCAGGATCCGTTGAGGCACCACCTTTGTGGAGAGGGACCACTGTTGCTGTATGCCACTCTTTGGGTACATATCCTGTAGTAAGGCTGAGATTGAACAGTAGTTTTATGTTTGGGTTTAGCTCTTCTTGGAGTTCATGTAGGACTCAGCCCGGGACACCATCTGGTCCCATTGATGCTGTGTTTTTTGCTTTGGAGAGGGCAGCTCTTACCTGAGCATCTGAGATGTCAGGGGGGCAGCACTCTGCTGGGATAGATATTTGCCCTTTTGGTGGGGAGGGGTGGGAGAAGTTTGCGCTGAACCTGTCAGCTAGGATGTTGGCAATGTCTGTGGGTTCGGTGTATTTTTTGTCATTTTGGACTAATTCTGAGCATATCTGGGAATTCCCACCCAGGTTCCTAACATAACTAAAGAAAGCCTTGTGATTATCCTTAGTATCCTGTGCAATTTTTCTCTCGAAGCTGGCCTTAGAGAAAAATCCCAAAAAGGGAAGGCATCTCTGATCAGTATTAGCAAAAAACTACAGGCACTCATAAAATCGTCTATCGTGTAGTAGCTTCCTCCTTCTATTGTATAGTTTGTTTATGGCTGGGGTCCACCAGACAGGACGTCTGCCTTTGGAGGATTGGGTCTTGGTTTTATTTGGGATCGCATGATCCATGCATTCCTGAAGGTGTTCATAGAATGCGTTTATAAAGGATTCTGCGGTCTGGGCCGTATTTTCCACAGGCCCGGGTGCTTTGAAGGATTCCATCTCAGTTTTGAGGAGTGTGAAATTTGCTTTAGAGAAGTTTTTAACTGTGGTTTTCAGGGCAGGGGGTGGAGTCGGGATGTGAATATCCAGTGAGATTAGTTTATGGTCTGATCTTACCAGTGAGGGATACACTTCTGGTCTGGAGCATAGAGTCCCCATGTTGGTGATGATCAGGTCCAGTATGTTTTCCCCTCTTGTGGGAGTGGTAACAAGTTGTTCCATAGCATTTGAGTTTATAAATTCTAGGAACCTTTGGGCTAGGGTGTTGGAGCTAGAGTAATGCTCCCAGTCTATGTTTGGGTAGTTGAAGTCGCCCAATATAATGGTGTTTGGAGAGACCTTCATATTTTCCAGTGTTCTCAGGAAGGCTGAGTGGGGTTCCTGGGTTTGGGAGGATGGTCTGTAGCAGGCTATAAACTGGAAGGCAGTTTTACCCACTGTTAGTTGCACATGGATAGTCTATGATGCTTTGTGCTGTGCCACCAACCTGGAGGTGTGGGTATCTTTGACAAATATTGATATTCCCCCTCCTTTTGTAGTTCGGTCCACGTTTTGGGGCCGAAAAGCATGGTATGAGGTATAACCTGGTAGTGCTGGGGTGCTCTCGGGAGCCTTGAACCAGGTTTCTGTTATTGCACAGATATCGATGTTTTCCATGCTAAGGAGAGTTTCGAGTGCATGCATCTTGAGGTTTAGACTTCTGGCGTTGAGTAGCATTACTCTTAGTTTCTTATCCCTTGTGATACCTATGGAGGTGGGTTTGTCTTTTGAGCCTTGCCTAAAAAAGGCACTATGGGGGTAGCAAGAGCCTTTGCCAATATCCGAAAGCCCAGGGGTGACAGGTGCAAGCCGTCCCTAGCGAAGCATCGTGGCTTGTCGAGCATGTCATTCCAGGCTGACAGGCATTGGATCCCCTTTGAATGACACCAATACTTAAGCCAATTGTTGAAATTGATCATCTTGTCTTCATATTGTGGCATCATTCTTGGTGAGGGTAAGATGCTACTCAAGGTCAGGGTCATACCGGCCTGGGCTACATGCTCAGAGAGCTCATCTATGTCTCTTTTCATGTAGTCCAGGGAGGTACATCTCAGGTCATTCACACCAGCATGGACAATGACTGAGTCATATTTGTACTTGCCTTGGAGTGACCTGAGTGCGTATGTTATGTGGCAGATCCTAGCGCCCGACAGGCAGCTCACTGTGACCTTCTCCTTGTTCAGCCTGGTGAGCGGGACGTCAGTGTGCCTGACGATAGAGTCACCTATTACAAGTGTATCAGGTGTGTTGTTTAGCCTTAAGGGCTGTGACTGTTTGGCACACTGGCTTTTGAGCTATGTGTTGCACGTGTTTTGTTTTGGGGTAGCGGTTGCTTGGGTGTCTGCTTTGGAGGTCTCTGCTGCTTAGGCAGATTTTTATTTAGAGCCTCCGAGTATGTTTTTGTGTGTTTATGTGTTTGGTTTGCTGTCGTGTTAGGTCTATGTGAGACTGGAATTGTAGTGAGTGTGGTTTCCTTCTCCTCCTGACTGGTTTCGCCAGTACTGAGTTGAGAGCTTAGCCTCCAGTATGGCTATATGGTTGCATCTCTCACATGTGTTGGAATTTGTTGGGAGGAGGAGAGGGTTGTCTGTGTACATGAGGCGGTTGTAACATTGCCTCAAGATTCCCAGATTCACCAGCTGGACCGGAGAGGAGATTGACAACTGACCTTTGGACATGCTAGAATAGTATTGGGAATTCCTTTATAATTGAAAAAAAAAGTTCCAATGGGGAATGAGGTACTCAAGGGGAGTTTGTGAGGGTGTAGTGCTTTTAATTTTTTAGTGCTGACTAATATAATTGCTTTAGTGAGCAAGTGCCAGGTAACTCAAATGCAAAAACGACAAACAGTAACTTTCTTTCAAGTGAAACAAGGAAATAAGTACAGTAAGCAATGCAGATATCACTAGGGATCCACAGAAGAGCTGAAAAGCCGCATTTTAGGTGGAATTAGCATTTCAGGGAAATAAGCAAACAAACAACAAGCATACAAACAAAGCTAGATTCAGCAGGCCTGGATCTAGTCTATGCTACAGCAAACAAGGTGTACCAATTTCAGTAAGAAACAGTTCAAATATGCAGGCACTATAAGCCTTTAACCAGAAATTCCCAGCTCAGAAGGGCAGAGTCCAGCCTCTCCTCCCACAAGAGTGCAGACCACGAACCTTCTTAATGTAAAATAACTGGCCTGAAGCCCAAGTGCTTAAACCAGAACTAATACACTTTTAGAATAACAGACACTGAGCCCTCAATCAGCAGTTCCCAACTTAGAAGGATGTAAGCTACCTGTCCTGCCACCACAGTGCAGGTCACAAACCTTCCTAATGTAAAACAACTGGTCTGAAGCCCAAGTGCTTAATCCTAAAGACTTAGAATGATATCTACACTTTAATCGAGTTACTACCAAGCAGTAATAAATACAATTGAATACTTTAAAGAATGCCTGGATTAGTGCTCAAGTTATACAAACAAAGTTAGATTCAGCAGGCCTGGATCTAGTCTATGCTACAGCAAACAAGGTGTACCAATTTCAGTAAGAAGCAGTTCAGATATGCAGGCACTATAAGCCTTTAACCAGAGATTCCCAGCTCAGAAGGGCAGAGTCCAGCCTCACCTCCCACAAGAGTGCAGACCACGAAACATGTGTCTTCATCTTGGCAAGCTTTAACATATCTGTGATCCTGAGATGTACATGTACTATTATCCTTTTATCGATGTCTACTGCATTTATGTCCTGCACCAGTCCCCATCATAACTGTTCATAGACAGCTTTGTTTTCTTTATACACTTACCATGTGTGTGCATGGGCTTACAACAGCACCTTCATCTCCTGTGTGGTGGACTTTTCTAGCTCCTGCCATTCTTTGGTCACTTAAGATGTGTACACCTGTGGGTTACACATGTGGATCGATGTGTGTTTTCATGATGGTCCGTATCAGCCAATGTAGTACTGACCTCAAACTCCTTCCAGTGGCCCCAGACCTACATGCTACAATAGTAAAAACATTCCCTCACTATTCCACAGTGAAACAGCAGTGAGTATGTTAGCCATTTTACTGTCCACTGGACTGATGCTGATAGTACAATCTGTCTGGTATACTAAAGCCCTGCTATCCCCTGTAGCACATCAAGCAGTGCATATGTGTACAGAATACTGCCACAAACGCTATGTAGAAGGACAGTGTGACCAGGCCTGTGTTCCTTTTGTCATGTCAGATTGAGTCTCCCAGCAGGACTATAACCTGCCCTGTGTTTTCTCTGCCATGTCAAGTTGTGATCCCAGGCAGGACTGCAGTCTGTCTTGCATGTCTTCTCTGCCTTGTCAGGTTGAGACTCCATTTCAGTTCTTTTTATACCTTGCACAGTGTTACCTTACACACTCCTCTGCTATGTTACTGTGCCTGTTGCTTTCATACACCTTTTTGTGGTTACTACAGTCCTGAGGTTCATTACCAGGAATCCTATCTACTTGCTATCAGTTTGCCTATATGGCAGTACACACTGATATCTACAATATTCTGATTTTCTAAATGTATCACCATAACAAAGTATCCTTAGATATGATCACATTTTCATCACAGCTCAATAATTATGCTAATGAGGTGATTGAACATGATTGTCTCTGAATTGCACCTATACCATGGTGCATTATCAGCCATAGTCAGAGTGATGATGCTCATGTCTACCCATTTTTGGGCTGTGAGGTTATGTACAATGTGAATATATGTATGATCACTGGGAAGCCTGGTGATGCTATTGTCAGTTTGCATCACATTACTAACAATTTCATCATGCTGCTGATCATTTGTATCATGCTACCATGCTGTCTGTTGATGTGTGCCACTTGGTGTTCACTATGTGCAGCAGTGCACATTATGCTGCCATTTTTCTCTTGATTTAGACCTAGGAAGTTGACACAATCTCTGTAGGCATTACTTTTTGCAATACTCCCTGTTGTTAAACCAGGTAGTGCAAAATCTTCCTTCATAGGTTGGTACTAGGCTATCGGCCCTAGGGCCTATACAAGCCTAAACATAACAATTCCCTGGCTATTTCTTCCCACAGTATTTACTTCCCTGTACAGGGACGATAGGGAGCACCTGCTGGGAGGGCCCTCTTTAAAGATTTGATGTCTGGTACTAGCTTAGCAGAGCACTGAATGATGCCACAGGCATAACCTCTTCAGATGAGCATTGCAGGCACAAATATAGTGACCTGTGGAGGAACCACTCAGACCTTCACTAGTAGGAAGAACAGTTTAAGGAGAGTTAGCTTCTTATTGTAGGCATCATGTCCTTGGTTTGATACTGCGCATTAGGTTTTGGTCTTAGTGGTTTAGGAGATACAAGAAAACCTATTAAAGGAGACAAGACAAGTCGGTCCAGATAGTGAGTTAAGTGTAGTGCATTACTGCTGACAGTACTGTACTTTTTAATAAAATCAGAAACAAATTATTGATCATTATAGAGTTTGCATATTATCCTTGTATCTCTGTGGAATGCCTCCTACATCCCAAAAACCTGCTGACTGTTTCCACCTCAAACTCACACAAGAATGGAGTTGTGGGAGGACTTTGGAGATGGCTACACACTGATCAACAGCTTAACTTCAGTTCTCCTAGTGAGAAAAAAGAAACAGAAATAAGATCTAGCAATTCTGCCAGCTTGAGTTTACTGGCTAGTAAGTACACTGCCTGGATGCCAACAAAGTAGAAATCCAGAGAACCTGAAAGAAAATCAACTAGAAAAGGTGAAGGAAAAAACACTGATTGGGAAGACCCCCTGAGCTGTTCATTAAAAGGCAGCTCAAGCTTTGGTACAAGAGATGGCTTCCATTAGTTTAGAGGAAAAATAAATCAAATTTACTCTGAGTGGATTAAAATAAATGAAAGAATGAAGTATATCAACTCAAATAACAAAATGCTGGAAAACAGAAGAAACGTTAACTAGCTGTTCATATGAACTGATAAAACTACAAAAATCAGAGATTGAAATGAAGAAAAGGCTGTCTGAGTATGAGACATCTCAAGAAGAGCTGTTTCAAAAAATGGAAGAGTTAGAAGCTGGCGTGTGCAGAGGAAACATGACATTTTCTGCTGTACCAGAGAAACTGGAAGGAACAGACTGTATTAATTTTATAAAAGCACAAATCAGCAACTGGACTGGTTTTCTACAGCAGGATTTGTTAACTGAAAGGGCAGACTAAGTGCATGTTCCAAACCTGGCCATGAGAAAGCAGTCAAGACCTAGTAAAGATGCAATCATACCAGCAGAAAGAGTTGATCCTGAGAAAACTGAGGCAGATGAGAAAAGTATTAAAAACTGGAGACAGAAGAGTGTTTGTGGAAAAAGATTATTCACCGTACACCAGGCAGAAGAGAAGCAAATTTATAGGCTCATAAGTTCATAGGTAGGTACTA
Organism: Protopterus annectens; assembly: GCF_019279795.1. NCBI lineage: Eukaryota > Metazoa > Chordata > Ceratodontiformes > Protopteridae > Protopterus > Protopterus annectens. Next base: position 694,187,957 of record NC_056733.1, read on the forward strand.
GGTTATTGGCCCAAGGACCTATGTAAGTCTAGCCAACAAGCTTCCCTGGCTTAGGGCCACCCAAGAAAGTTATTTTCCTGTGCCACTGTCGAGCAGAGAGACAGAAGTGATCCCTGGGGTGTATTTCCTATGTCCAATCCACTCATCAAGATTTTTCTTGAAGAGTGCTAATGAAGAACTTTGCTTGACATAGATGGGTAGCCTGTTCCAGAAGTCTCCGGGATAGGAATCTATCCCTCCAGCATGTCCTGTTTATTGTGGTGACAAGGTTTAGGTCCCTAGAGCATGTAGCTCAGAGGGATTGGGATTTCTTTAGGTGTAGCATGTCCAACAGCTCTGGGTTTGAAATAGCTTTATATGTTAGGTAGAGATCACCTCGGAGTAGGTAATATGCTACGGAGTAAAGCTGCAATCTTATCCCAGCAATCAGGGAATGTTGAAAGGCAGGTGTGGGATGATTCACATTGCTGTGTCCAACTACCTTCAGAGTATTTTTTCCTGGTGAATCAAAAATATTTTTGATGCATAACAGGCTAAGGAGGAAATACAAAAGTTTATCAAACAAAAAGAGAGCCATCAAACAGAAGGGGACTCTGCTTCTCATTCTTCTGTCAATAAAATTCATAGAGAGAATTTGCCAGTGATTTTTTTTTCAATGTTCAAAGGAAAATGCTTGACAGCCAAAAAAAAAAAAACACAGGGGTTGCCTAGAAGAATCAGGGGTATCTTGTACTTGAGCCAGAGTCTTGTGTTGGGAGATGGAGTTGAACAGGAATAAAGCCAGCAACACTGAAATTAGTGAATCAATCTGAGATTATAAAGTGTCAATCACATTTGTGAAATATGGCTTTGTAAGAAAAAGTGGTTGAGAAAGATTGGACATTTGTTTACTTTGTTAAATTTGTTGGTGGACTGTAAAACATATACCCCACTTCATGTCATTAATGTTTAGAAGGACCTGAAAAAGAAAAAAATTACAATTTTTTTTTTGTTCTTAATGGTATTTATATAAAACATTTCATAATACAAACTGCATGTTATATAGTTTTGTGGGGTATGCAGTTAGGGGTATTTTAACTATAGGGTAGGGTGAGTCTTTTTAGTGATTGTTATATGTGATAAAGATATTAAAGTAAACAAGTACTTTTTAGTTATATGAAATATAGGCTTAACAATGTAAAAAGAGAGAGAAAGGCTGGATAAAATTAAGTTTAAGTTAATATGCTGTAATCTTGGACTGCTGGTGTGGGGTAGTGTATAAATATGCACTGAGTATATTATATTTGTGGAGCTGAGATGGTTCTTATTCTTGAAAAGATGAACGTCTAGATTAATTTTATTTGCTTAATCTAAAACAAGTAGGCTTGAGAAATAAGACAAAATTATGAAAGTCATGAGAAGTGTTAAGTTTCTCTAGAAACACCCAAATGGGGCCAGTCCAGCAGCAATAAAAAATAACACACCAGACATTTCTGAAGAAGTTCCATAAGTAAAGTGAACGAAAGCACTAAATCACTTTGGTGAGTTGTGATTTTTTTATTGCTGCCGGACTGGCTCCATGTGGGAGTTTCTAGAGTTTTGTGTTTTTACCCAGTTCTGGTTTTCAGAAGTGTTAAGTTTCTTGCATATGCAATGATATTAGCTTGTTTTTTTCTTTTAGCAAATATTCAGTGGGAGTCAAGAAGTCTGCAGCCTAAGGCAGTAGTACATTCTGTTCTGTTCTGAGTGAAATTGACAGATTCCTTTTTGCATTTTCAGAATTGTTAGCTGATTTTCTCATTCCTGACCATGTTTCCTTGGAGGCAAGCTGTCTGCAGGTGCAAGCAATTAATCTTAAGTGTTCTGAGCAGTTTTTGTTGAGGGCAATGCAAAATTTAAGGTACAAGGGCAAGCAGTTCAGTGAAAATGAAGTTTGAAGTTACTGGAAGTGAGTAAAAGATGGCAGCTTCCCTATTAGGCTTAACAGTCCAGTGTCTAATTTACTTTTATTTAGTCAGGGCAGTTTTTCTAAAGGCTAAAAGTTAATATTTTCTCAAAGCATAAAAACTGTTTTTTACATCTGGGAGGGAAATAGAGATAAGAAAACTGCAGACACCAATCAGTGTTAAGTGGGAGCAGAGGCTGTAACATACACTTTAGCATGTGTAACCTTAATCATAGGTTAGGTAATACCTGTGGGTGCAGCTGTTGATTTGAAGTAAGTGTTCCTATGGGGAGGGTTAAACTTAATTTCTGAAGATGTGCATAGCTTTGTACGTCTGTTCAAAGTTAATAGATTATGGGGTGTTCTGAAATGTATTTAACTTTCTGTCTGAGAGTTTTCACTAAACCAAAAGTCTTGAAAAATGTGAAGCAGGTTCAAATGGAGATAACAGGAAAGAACTGTATAAAAGATCAGACTACTAAACATTAGTGTGTGATTGTAGCACAAAAGTTGGAAATACACATTCAAAAAAGCTGTCATGTCTAATAGGTGGAAAACAGTAAGTTCTTATCATATTGACTATACTATCCATATTAGTTTGGAAGATTAATGGCCTTACAGGTACAGATAAAAAGGTAAGATTATTGAATTATATTAAGAAATGCAGGGTACAAGTAGCAATGCTGCAGGAGACACACTTGGAAAGAAATGAACATGTGAATTTGATAAAGAAATATTTCAGGGTGGATATTCACCAGATTACCAAAGACCAAGCAAAAGGGAATTACTAATATCTAAAGGAGCTCCACTAGTAGTAGAAAAGAGAAAAATGATGATAATGGTAGTATTAGCAAGACAGGAGGGTTACACTTGCATGTTATTTATATTCCACCAAAAACTGCTATTCTGGAGCTTAAGACAAGTTTGAGATAGAGATTATATGCTGCAGGGTAGAGACTGTCTTCCCTGTCATTGCTGTCATAGTGCAGGCAAACAGAAAGGGACAGGGGAATCCTAAGTGAAAGAACGTCTCTGGTAGAGCACAGTGACTAAGATCTTTATCTCAGACACAAAATGCAGGTTTTGATTCTGACCTTGGGTTATTGGGTAGGCTTAAAATGGCCCTTCAGGACAGTTAGCCTAATATGAACCTATGACAGAGTTTGGGGTTGGGGGATGGCATAATGTTTAAGGTGTTTACTACACAGGTACAAAGCATAGGGTTTGATTCTCATCTTTGGAAGCATAGCTAGGCTTAAAGAAGCTCCCCTGGTGTCATTAACCTAGTAATCACCTACACACCTAATCTAGAACAGAACCTGCTGTTAAAAGGGGAAATTAGTAGGTCATATAAAATACTGCATGATAATTATAAGCATCAATCAGAGGAGTTTAGAAATGATTGGGAAGAGAGAGAGATGAAAAACAATTTATAAGGGAACAATGGGAGGACATATGTATGCCTCTGAAGTATGCAACAAAGTCTAGAAGGTGTAGGATTTTTGCTTGGAAATGTTTGATAGGTATTTTTATATCCCAAGCAGACATCAGAGTTTTTTTCCTCAAGTTGATGGCAAATGTTGGAGGTGTGATGGTGAAGAAAGAGGTTGCTGGGACCATATGTTTTGGGAGTGTAATGAATTGGCAGATTTTAAAAATTCCCTACAGAATTCTGTGTCAGAAATGTTGGTTTAGCAAATGGATGCAACTAAAGAAATTATTCTTTTGAGCTGGGACACTGGCTCTGAATTTCCCAGACATAGTCAGGCCTTGTTAAGTTTAATTTTGGTGGCTGCCAAAAATCAATTTCTAGAAAATGGAAATCAAAATTTAAAAATAAAAGAACTGGAAGTGGTATCTTTAGGAAAAGAGAAATAGCAAATTACACAGAATAAATGTAAACTGAAGGAATACATGCAGAATAATGTTCAGGAGAAGGGAGAGTTAATGTACGGCAGGGACTGAGCAATTTATGCAATGTTGGACTGATAGTTATAAAAAAAGAACATATGTGACCTATAATGTATGCAACTGGAAACAAGTTTATATGGTTTGTTTTCTTTTATATTAACGTATACTTGGCTATGTCTTAAGTGATGATTTAATAAAGGTTTTAAAAAATGAAGCTGTAGGTAGCAGCACAGACTCTGGATGGTGCCTATAGCAGGAAGAATTCTACAGACCAACCGATTTAGGCATTAACTGTAGTGCACAGTATTCTTAAGATAGGAGAACATAGATCACAGACTGCACAACATGTCAGGGCTAGTCACTCTATGGTGTAAAATTGGCTGTAAGTGATTTTGAAATGTTGACTTGTGTTGCCAAATGGACATGGGTATTTGCCAGTGATAAGTGGGTTGGAGACCCAACTTAATCTGACCTATGCCAGGGTCCCCCTGTTACTGGTGGGAGGAGTGTATGTGACCCTATTGGCAAGTGTGTGCCCACCATAAAGCCCAGTCTGGGTCAATAAGCTACTAACTGGTCAGTGTCCAGTTGCCCAGCATGAGTTACCTGTGATAGCTCTGCTGAGCAAAATATGGATGTAAAATCAATCAACCCGCCAAACATAAACTAAGAATTGCTATGCTCACTGTAGGTTTACTGACATGACACAGCTTGGAAGTGGATGGCATGATGGTAAGGAGGAGCTGGAGATCCTATGTACCCAGGAGACAAGATAGAAGGGCAGTGCAGCAAAGCCACTTGGCTTGGGATCGAGTCTATTATACAGGAGGACAACAGACCAGAAATGGTGTGGGATTTGGGGTGAGGGAGACACTTCAGAAGACAGTAGGGGATGTCATCAGAATTAGTGACAGACTCATCCATTGTACAGATAGGGCACTATTCATAATAGCACCCTATTAGCAGGGTTGTGATAGTGAAGAAAAAAATGCATTCACACAGCAGTTGCTGGACCTGCTAGATAAAACAGGATAATATGAATTGGTGTTGATAATAAGTGACATGAATGTACACATCAGGACAGACAGAACAGGATATGAGGACTGCCTGAGCCACATGAGTGTAGCAACAGGAGTAAAGAAGGAAAAGCCATTTTATACTTCTTGATGGTTCAGCAAGAGAGACAGTGAGTCAGAAAATCACATACAAGAATGGCCAACATGCAAACTGGGTAGAGTTCCTCTTAGTAAGGAAAGGGAACTGGGGTAGAATTGGTAACTGCATAGTTATCCTCAGTGAAACAGTTGGCCTACAGCATAAACAATGGTTGCCATATTCATTTGCAAGCAATGGTCAGAAAAGGATCTATGGTCAACACAAACTAGGTTAAAAACCTGGAAATTGACTGAAGAGAAAGCACAAGGGTTCAAATAACTGATCAGGGCTCTAGCACCTCAGGAAGCAAAGGAAATAGGTGAGGCTGAAGAATAGCAGTGCTTCTAAGCAACATGCATGAGGACTATGGAACAGATATGGAGTCAAGCCAGATATGGAAATAAATTACATAAGGAAAGATGGTGGAATTCATAAGTCCAGGAAGTTATCAAAAAAAGAGGAGAAAGAGGAGCAGAGGAAGAAGTGGAAGACTGAAAAGATGGACAAGGGTAAGAAGGAATTCTGACAGACTTGCCACCTAACAATTTTTGCAGACTATCCAGAAACCAGAATAATTGTCCAGTAGTCCAGAACACACTGTATAAACTCGTGTTCTGATGTTTAACAAAGAGGGAAGCAGCACTCTGCCAGCTTCTGGAAAGTGATTCGGTAGATGGCACACACAAATTCTATCATGTTACAAGGCAAGATAAAGAAGACAGTCAGAGTCCTAAGGAATGCCAACAACAACCTGTTCACCAGTCCAAGGGACATCCCAAGAAGATGGAAAGGGTACTACAAGCAGCTTCTTAAAAAACAAAAAGAAAAGAAAAACAAACAGAAGCTATACTGTCCCAGAAACAGCCTAGAGTGAAAGACGAGGAGGAGCTCATCCTAGAAGAAGCAAGAACAGAACTAAGGAACATGAAGGTAGGGAAGGCAGCAGGCTCAGATGAGGACTCATCAGATATGATTAAAATGTTGAGTGAAATAGAGGAGAAATGCCTCCTGAGGGTACTCATAGCAGTATGGAGAGAGGCTTTTCCCAAATGATTGGGGACTATGCATACTAGTGCTAGTGTGCAAGAGCAAAGGGGGCATCCAAAACTGTGGGCAGTTTAGAGGCATAAAACTCATGTCACACTGTATGAAAGTTCTGGAGACAGGTATTAATAAACTAATACACAGAGTAGCAAAAATGTAAGATGGGAGATGAGCAGTTTGGATTCAGATTAGGATGCAGCACAAGTGACCCACTGTTTCAGTGAGACAGATAGTTGAGAAGAAGCTAGAGATGAATAAAAAGTCCAACTGGGCATTCCTAGACCTGAAGAATGCATTTGATATGGTCCCAAGAAAGGTGATTTGTGTATTCCAGTGGTAGTTTGAAGTCCTAGAAACATTGATAGAATTAGTGCAGGCTATATATGAGAACCCAATGACTGAAGAATGAACGGTGTTCAGTCTTCACAGAGGGGTTCCAAACTGGAGTGGGTGTGCCTTAGATTAACTCTGAGCCCACTGCTCTTCATAATGGTGATGGATTGTACTAACAAACAGGTCGGAGGGGAGAGAGCAACAGAGTATGCAGATGATGTTGTATTACAGGCAGGTTCTGAGCAAGAATGTTTAGTACAGAATAGGGGAATGGAATGCAAAACTGAAGGCACAAGTGATGAAAATGAGTACAGATACGGTAACTGTAATGGCAGCAAATAGGAGAATCAGAAGAAGATAAGAACTGAGATAGAAGGGAAAATAGTGGAACAGGTTAACAGCTTCAACTATCTGGGAGGGTTGATTGAGGACAGGGGAAGTCTGAGTGAGGAGGTCAAAGCTAGAATTAGAGCAGCTGCAGCCAAATGGCATTGGGTTTCAGGAATAGTGTATGACAGAAGAACACTAAAGAAGCTGAAAAGTAATGTGTACAAAACAGTGGTGTGACCAGTACTACTCTATGGTACAGAAGCCTGGACATTAAAAGCAGAGCACCTGAAAGAGCTAGAGGTAATGGATATAAAGTGCATGTGACTGGTGGGAGGATGTGCACTGTGGGACAGATGAAGAAAGAGGACGTCAAAGCAGAAGCCAAAGTAGCTCCAACTGCACAGAAGGTCAAAGAGAACAGATTATGGTGGTTTGGGCACACGTGCAGAAAAGTAGAAGACAATCTGGTGAAGAGGATTTGAGACAGACAGGAAGAAGGCAAGAGGAAACACGGGTGCCCAGTAAAGAGGTGGAAGGATTTTATGAGAAAACCTTTGACAGTCAAGCATGACTGTTGAGGAAGGTAGGAGAATGGCACTGACTTGAGAGTGATGATGACAGTTGATACAACACCCAGAATCCATGCAGAAAATAGAAAAAAGGGATTGGCAATGATTATAATGACAAAGTACTAACTATATGCATTTATTTTTCTTTTTTTTTGTCTTTTTAATGTCATTTTTCTTTTTTGCCTTGTTATTTTGTTTACTCAATTTATTTTTTAGATGGGATCAGTCATGGTGCAGGCTGTGGTGAGAGCATCTACAGTGCTTTGCACCAGCCACCGTGCTTACTGCTGAGGACCCAGCAGTCTGCATGTTGCCTGTTTACAGGGTAACAAAGGTCACCCCATGGAAGGTGACCTACAGGGTTCTCTGGTGGTATCTATGTCTGCCTCTGAAGAAGCTGGGGGTCAAAGGCACCCCTGCTGAAAGTGGTATAGAAGGGTCTTTCTGGGTCACTTGAACTGTTGCAGCTGGTGAGGGCTGTGGTGAACTGGCATCTTGATGCCTCCATTGGAAACCTGGAGCATTTTCTTTTCTGTCTGATAGAACTGCATGGCTGGCCAGCTCTATCCATCAGGCCACCGGAGGTGCTGCCCACCAGTGATGTCAACCATGTTAGTGACTGATACCTGGGTGGGTTTCCGTGAACCTTTCTGACAGGCCCTCCTTACCCCTCCCTATCCCCTATCTATGTGTTACCATCTGTTTTTAAATACCTTTGCTGAACTGTAACTTGTGACATAGGCAAACTTACGTTTACATAAAGGTAATCAAACCATATTAACAATATCACATTTACAAACATTACATGTCACATATATTGTAATATATCCTATAATGTAAGCAGCATTACACAAATTATTTAATTCTTGCCTTTTCTTAAACTTCATTCCTTCTCCAAAACATTGTTTGGCATGTACTGTTCCCATAATTTCCATTTTTTTCTATGTAATTTACTTCTACCCTTTTGTAAGGATCCCACCCCATTTTCTTTTTTCTCTATTGTAATATTCACTACTTCAAGTGTAGCTGGTTTAGATTTTGATTTCCACTTTCTAGTAATTGCTTTTTGGCAGCCATTATAATTAAACTTAACAAGGATTTGCTATGTCTAGACAATTCAGATCCTGTATCCCAGCTCAAAAACATTTACTTACATGGGTGTACTGACAGAGTACTCTGTAGGGAATTTTAAGTCTGCCAACTCCTTACACTCCCAAAACATATATTGCCAGTTACCTCTTTCTTCCCCGTCACACCACCACCATTTGCCATCTCCCCAAGGACAAAATTCTTTGGAGTCTGCTTGGAGTTATAAAAGTATTTATGCAAAGACTTAGGAAAAAATTGTACATCTTCTAGACTTTGTTGCATATTTGGGAGCCATACATATGTCCTCCCATTATTCCTTTGTGAATTTCATATAAAATCTCTCTTCCCAATATTTTCTGACCTCTTATGATTGGTTCCTATAGTTATCATGTAATATTTTATATGGTCTACTAATCATCCCCTTTAAACAATGGCTTCTGTTCTAGATTCAAATAAAAAACACAAGTGCAGGTCTTTAATTTAGGACTCCCCTGTCCCTTTCTCTTTGTTTATACTCCGATATCAATCCTTGAAAGGGAAGGCAATTACTAGCCTGCAATCCAAATGTCTTCCTGGCCTTTTCCCATTATATTACCTTGCCTTCTCTAATTATTTGTTCCCAATACCTTGGAACCTTTGTCAGCTTCCCAGTAAATTCCAGCTTCCTCTTGTCTATTCTCTGTTCCCCATGTTTGCCACACTTTTGTGTCATCCTCCATCTACTGTTTGTAGTCCAGTTCTGCCCATCCCCAGTTTTTACCCACTGTCAGTCTGCATCTTCCCATTGATGCCCCATCTGTCAATACCTCACCTGTCAGTCTTTGTATTATGTTTGTCCCTGTTACCTTTCCCCTTCTCTCCATCTTAGCAGTACTTTCTTCTTGCACCTTCCCCTCTAACCTTCTTAAAGATCAATGCCTGTGCACAAAAAAATATCCTTCTTCCCCACACCTATCCTCCTTTCCTGTTGTCCTTCTGTGTGTTCCACTGTTTGCTGTTCCTCATGTCTGCCACTCTTTTTATCCTATTTGTATGATAAAATGACTTGCCATTTTCCTATGGTGTTCTTGTTTGGGTTGTCTGTATAACGTCCCATGTTATAACTATGGAGCACTTTGGTGCATTTGCGAACTTGCAGAGTGTCATGAATTCCACCTACCTGATGCTCTTCCTTGGTTATGTGACTATGTGGAGTAAATTTATTAGTGCTATTATCATGGCTGCAAAGCTTCATTATACAGCTCTGTCGTCAGCAAGACCTCTCCTGCTGGCATTTGTGCATGCCTAATCCATTTCAGACTGTGTTAGGATAATTCATCCAGCTATTTTCCTCTACCTGGTGCTTTTTTTTCTGAATACTGATCAATAGTGTATGACATGCATATTTACCATCTCCTTGAGATAAATTTGTGCACTTCAGACAATCCCCTTTTGACAGACTACAGGGTGACATCCATACACTATTTCTTTGACATATAAATTTGTGCTGCTGTACTGTTCTTGAATTATACCATTTTTAATATTACCTTTTACATATGTGGGTACTTAACATTGTATTCATGAAAGGATACAGCATAGAGTGACCTATAGAATTACATGGGACCTGGTTTAGCTGTGATGCCACATAAATGGGAGTATTAAAAAATTGTCCCGCCTTGCACCTTGTCTTATCCACACTTCTGATCTGCTGCTTCATTTAATGTACTACAATTCTAATTTGTTCTATTTCATTGGCTTAAGATAGAGTCAATGAAAGACAGACTTCCTGTAGCTTGCCACAGTCAAAATGATGCTGCAGCAAAGTCTGCAATGTAGTATCAGTGTAGTCTTTTTGAAAAGCTGGTTCTGTGCAGTGTTGAAGATGTTGCCATGTATTACATGAATCTGGTACGTGTAAATAACTATATATTGCAGCATGTGTGTGTGTGTGTGTACCCTCAGGCAGACAACTCAGTCCCTGTTTTTGTAGACTGCTATTGTTTCATATTTTTGTCTTCATCCTTATTTCTGGTAAATCACTAAGGAATTACACTAAGTCAATAATGCCAGTTATTACTACTAGAATTTCATAGCTCTTATTGCCAGAAAATGCATGTCAGTGCAAAACATTGTTAATGTTTTTTAAGTGAGTTAGAATTGTCTGTTTCTCATATGTCCCCAATTTTGCAGAATGTTTTTTTTGCCTCATAATTTTGCAGTACTTCATAAAATATTTGATTTTCCAGTATATCACTATGGATAACAGTCACTTAATGCTAGTCATTAGAGTTTTATATTTTTTGTTGTTCAGAGAATGAATGCCCATGCAACACCTATTGTTTGTGTGTGTGTGTGTGTGTGTGTGTGTGTGTGTGTGTGTGTGTGTGTATACCCTCAGGCAGACAACTCAGTTCCTGGTTTTGTAGATGGCTGATATTGTTTCATATTTTTGTCTTTATTATTATTTATGGTAAATCACTAAGGAATTACAGTAAGTCAATAATGCCAGTTATTACTAATAGAATTTCATAGTTCTTATTGCCAGAAAACGCATGTCAATGCAAAACCTGTTGTTTTGTTAATGTTTTTAAGAGAATTGGAACTGTGTGCCTCTCATATGTCCCCAATTTTACAGAATGTTTTTTTTTGCCTCATAATTTTGCAGTACTTCATAAAATGTTTGATTTTCCAGTATATCACTATGGATTACAGTCACTTAATAACACTAGTCATTACAGTTATATATTTTTTATTGTTCAGAGAATGCATGCCCATGCAGCACCTATTGTTCTGTTAATGCTTTAAGTGAATTAGAATTGTCTGGCACTTAAGACTCTAAGCTGTTAAAGGAAAACTCCACCCTAGGACTAAAAAAAAAAAATCTGTTTTTTCACTCTGTCTTTGTTTCCTGACCTATTTTAATACATCAACATCTCTCTAAGTGCTTTATTTGTAATTTTAGCCTGTTTCCCACAACATGGCTACCAATGGGGCTTGATGTATCAATGTGATCTTGTTCTCCCTCAACCCTTTCTCTTTCCCATAATGCTTTATATGACTCATGCCAGACATAAGGAAGTAACTGTGATTCCCATGCCATTGATATATAATGGGATTTGTGTGAGTCACTGTTATCTTGTTTACCTTCTTTAAAAGGACTGCTTCTTTTCTGTCTCTAATCACCCTAATTTAAGTTTGGCTCAGAGCTTGTTTTACACTATACTTAGAAGTTATCCAGGTACAGCCAGAAAAGTAGCTAAATTACAGGCCTTTGTTCAGGGTTTTATTTTGTAGTCTAAGAAGAAGTGACAGTTCCCTCCCTCACACTACTGCAGAGGCGTTAAAACTGTCACTGCACTGAGAGACCCTTGCAGAATCAATTCTGCCCACAAGAAACACCAAAGAATGTGCTCTCAGTTTAGAAGAACATGAGCTAAGGGAAGCGTTGCTTGACTTAACAGAGATGGCTAGACACATTAAGATCGATGAAAGAAACAGACTACAGAAAGCAAATGAGAAGATGAACACAGTAATCAAGACTATTAACATAAAGTAATGTGATATGAATGAAAGTTATGTACTTACAATAACGACAGATCCATGTTGTCTGATTTTCGTCCAGTTTAACTGTGGGTTTTCAGATCTGACCAGATGTGACTGAATCCCACCTCAGCATTGAAATTGAAGCTCTTTGGTAATAAGGCTCAAATCCTCCCCTACCCATAATTCCCTGGTCTACATCTTATGACCTCAGATTGAGTCTGCCCCCCCCGATAAAATAATATTCCAAAGCACAAACGTAATTATTCTCTTGTGAAATAACTCCCATTCTGGCTCATTTCTGAATGGAATGAAAGAAGAAATGACAAGGTTATAAGATACTGACAGTAATGACTCCTTTTTGACGGGGAATGCCAAAGATGACTGATCCTCAGAGTCCCATTTTTGACAATTTGGCAGGGGGTAGATGGGAGGAATGTTGAACCAGATGAAAATCAGACAACATGGATTTACAGTAGATAACATTCATATCCAGTGTTGTCTGTTTTCATCCAGTTCAACTGTGGGACAGATTCTGTAGCATATAGGCCCAGGTGGTATCAAGGAAAGACATTCCTAAGAATGGTGAAGCCAAAGAATGAATGAGACTTAGATTGTTCATACAGTTTATAATGGGATACAAATATGTAAACTGTAGACCAAGTAGCAGCTACATAGATATCATCGATAGGTAGTCTACTGGCAAAGACTGCAGAGGTTGCCATCATACTTGTGGATTAAGCTGTGATGATAGGAGGTACTGTCAGCCATACCAGCAGAAACAGGGCAGTGGATTTCTAACATATGCCAGCAAAGCTATCTGGAATTTTGTAAATAATTATATGTCATTTGTATATCAAACTGATTTGTAGAGATTGTGCTGAAAATGCATTTCTAAGGTCTGCTTGCATTAAAATGTATCAACAGTGTGCCTGCTACAAGTAAAAGAAATGTATGTGTTTTATTGTAACTGAATTAAATGTATGTATACATTGTAACAGCATGCACTGGAAGTGAAGAAATTAATCTTAATCCACCTGACTAGAGAATAGGTTGTAGTTCCTGTAGGAAGAGTGAAATGTTGTTATGGCTTTATGATTTTCAACAGCTGCACCACATTTGAGCAAAACTCTGTGTGTATGGTAACACATAGGTGCTAAAACCCTGGCAGCTGCTAGTGATGGGGGATAGTGCGGGAAACAGAGTCAGATAACCAGATGTGTGTGATGTCATTGTGTACAGAAATAATGTTTTAATATTAGAGGAGAATGAAGTCTCAGGATCATTCTGTATTTTGTCTTGGATCTGACAAGGACCACTTACCCATCTTGCCTTACCCTATTCAGTAAGTAGGAACAGTAATTATTTTAGTCAATCAGTAATAGATAGTGAGACTAGCTAAATACAATTTCTTTCCATCAATGTTATTTTTAATATTCCCTGTGACTGAAACTCTGGTGTTTACTGTGAATAGATATTTAGTATTTCTGGTTATTTTATTATTTATTATTAAATATATTTGATATATATTTATGATATCTAAACTGCCTACACATTATGCTCTTTGCAGTTAGTACCTATGCTATTAAACACTTATTTGTTGTAGTATATCATGATGTCACTCTGAATTGTATATTCCATATTTTTTATTTTAGGCGTTGCTATATTCCTTCTATATAACTTAATGCTAACTAAATTTCTCAAACATATTGCTACTGCATTCTCAAAATACTGTACTTTTGCCTTGTAAATATTCATGATGTATACTTCTCTTTCTCTGTTTTTGTACTAAGTATCTTACAACTTGAATTATTTTTTTTCTTATTTTTTTAATTACTTTCCTGGAGCTTTTCTACTCTGGTCTCTGCTGAAAAAGGGTTATTTGGGCCCAGTTGAACTAACCCGGTTAACAAATGTAAAAATAAAAATAAAATTAAATAAAATAAATACATTTAAACTTTTCTTTGTGGCTGGTCCTTTTTAGAAAATATTTAAGCTTTCAGAGTATTTAAATATACTTATTTGGTGATAACTGTGGCCACTGAAAGCCTTGCTGTTTGGTCAATATTGCCATTTGTACTAATAATGATTTCATTCAGTATAATTGGGTACCTTAATTGGGTACCCTTGTAAAAGCCTTAGATAGCTGGCTTTGTAGTGCCTGGTGGCAGTGATAACTACTTTATAGTCTGGGCAGAAGTTGCCATAGCTAGTAAACCTGTACCAGCCTCTCCCAGGTGTGTGTGTGTGTGTGTGTGTGTGTGTGTGTGTGTGTGTGTGTGTGTGTGTGTGTGTGTGTGTGTGTGTGCGCAAATCAAATCTCAAATTTGTGTGTGTCAGCTACTTGTATCAGGGACATGAAGCATTGGTTTCATAGAGTAGTGGAGTACTTGGCTTGGGCACTCAGCTGAGGAATTAACTCTGAAACTGTGCCAGCGGTGAGACTTACAGGCGACCTGGTTGGAGACAGAAAAATCCAGACCCTGGGCTGACTGTGCTCCCTGTTTGCTCTTAAGGGAAATTGTGCTTGATGCAGAGAGGTCTGCACCTGGAAATACTGAGTGTATCCATTTATATTCCAAGTGAACGTCCCACCCCAGAGTCAGTGGTGAGGATTCAGTCTCCTTGATTAGTGGCCCAGCATGAGGAAGTCACATAGCGTTAAGTTTAGATTATAAAGTCAAACCCTTGTTATTGTACACTAATGTAATGCAATCAGATAACCATCTAGATAGAGTAACTTCAGCCACTGCCTTGCCCAAATAGTTGAAATGCCCCAAACGGTTGATCAAACTTTCTGAAAGACTTAGTTCTATGCAGATAAAACCTGAGCTGCTGATGGATGTCCAGCATATGAAGCATGTATTCACCTTTGTTAGAAAATCATGGAGAAAAAGACTGGTAGATTGCCTGATTTAGATTAGCTGTGGATGCCACCTTAGTTCTCTGTAAAACCCCGTCCTTATCTTTGCAGGATACTGCTTGCATCTCTGATATGTGCTTAGCTGAAGTGACAGCCATGAGAAAAATTGTTTTCCAAGACAGGAATTTTAAATCCACTGATGCAGATGGTTCAAAGGGTGGCTGAGTCAATGCTTGTAACATGAAGATAACGTCCCAAGGGGTAACCGGATCTCTGATTGGAGGCCGGAGAAGAAAAGTGATGTTTAATACACCTTTAGAAATCTTCATGGAGACTAAAGATGAATTGTTCTGGCCTATATGAAAATTAGAGATGGCTGGCAACTGAACTTTGGTGGTTGAGTAACTAGACCCATTGTGAAAAAGTTCTACTAAATTCTAGAATGGAGAGAACAGAAGCTGAAAATGGGTCTAGACCTTTGGATGCTGCCCATACAGAAATCATTTTCCATTTGCTACTGTACATTTTGGTAGTGGCATGTTTTTGAGATGATGATAAGATATGAACAACTGATGAGGAAAGTCTGGCATCTCTGGTTAATGTTAGAACTGGAAAAAAACAAGTGGTTAATTTCATGGCTTTCTGGTCTGGGGGAGCTAGTCTGGATGGGTAATCTAACAGAGCTGGATGGTCCAGTTTCCATGGAAGATGCACTAAAAGAGACCACAAAATGGAAACCATGCCTGCCAAGGCCAGAAAGGGGCAATTAGGCTCACCTTGGCTTTGCATGTTCTTTCTCTCTATATAAACTTGTTCATTAGAGGCAATGGGGGAAAGCATACCAGACAGCCTGGGGCTAATTGTGGAACAAAGCATCCCTTGGTGAATGTCCCTGCAGAGGGATCAAGGCAAAATAACTGCTGCTCTTGTGGTGTAGACGGGATGCAAAGAGGTCACAACAAGGTTGGCTCCAGTGACTGTATATCCAGTTTGCCACTTTTGGATTAAGGAACCACTTGTGAGGCATTAAGACAGATCTGCTCAATTTGTCCACAAGCACAATGGATGACTCCTGGATATGGGTAGCTTCTAGAACGCAGTGTGAAAACAGCACCCATTGGCAGACTCTCATGGCCTCTCGGCTAAGGGGTAGGAATGGGTTCCTCCTTATTTGTTGATGTAACAGACTACTGACATATTGTCTGTCTATACCTGGATCACATTTCTGGGGAGACTATCCTGAAAGACCTGCAGTGTAAGGAGGACTGCTCTCATCTCCAAAACATTGATGTGAAGGTTGATCTCAATATTTGACCAGATGCCTTGGGCCATCTTCCCTTTGAAATGCCCCCCCTACTCTAGAAGGAAAGCATCCATTGTCACTACTGCCACCAGGGGATCCATTAGGAATGGGCGCCTATCTAGCAGCAAAGGAGATGTTATCCATCAAGATATGTGTTACCTGAAAATCTGAGTAACAGACCCTTTGGGACCTTTATACTACTAAAGTCCACTGGAGAACCCTCATACAGAATCTGACAAGTGGGACCATGAGGACTGTGGATGCCATAAGGCCCAATAAGCAAAGAATCAACCTTGTTGGTGGACAAGGGTGGTGAAGAACTTGAGCTGCAGTGAGACGGAGGAAAATCACCCTGGATATTGGAAGACAGGCAATTTGTACCTATGCCATAACCTTGGTGAACACCTGGGAGGCTGTACTGAGAATGAAAGACAGGGCTTTGAACTGATAAAAATTGGATATCAGCCAGAAATGGAGAGATCTCTACAAATCCTTTGCTATCTTCACGTGATAGTATGCATCCTTGAGATCTATTGAGCACATCCAATCATCCTTCCTCAGTAGATGCAAAATGAACTGAAGTGTGATCATTCAGAATTTTTTCTGCTTGACATACTGATTCAAATGGCTCAGATCTACAGTGGGTCTGAAGTCCCCTGTTTTCTAGGGTACTAAAAAGAACCGCGAGTAGACTCCGTAGTTTGGGGACTGGTGAATATTTTTTTTCTAGCAGCTTGGAAACTTCTGCTCCCACAGGTTCCCATCGACTGAGTGGAACACTGGGAATTTTTTTCCCATTTGATAGGGTGAAGGGAAAATGGTACAGAATAACCTCGGGAGATTATGTTTTGCATCCATGAATCTGTAGTTATGTTTTGTCAGGCTTGTAGGTGCAGAGGTAAACATCCCTTAACTGCTACCAGAGTACAGCAGTTGGGCAACCCTTCAGGGATGCTGAAAGTTTTTTTTGGAGAATGTTCCTGTGAAAACCCTGGTTAAGCAGTCCACCTCTGCCTGTAGGGTGATGTCCATTATTGTTACCTCCTCCTCCTCCTCTGCCATGAGGGGGTCTATCACCAGGAATTTCCTGGTAAGGACTCTGTGATTATCTGAACCACATACTCCTCCAGAAGGTGCCTTTAGAACTAACTGAAACATTCAGGATACTGGTCTTAAGGTATGGTACTTATAACATTGTATATAGGGAAAAAAGCATCCATCGCATTATGTTGTCTCATTTATATGTTCACTATAAAACTAAACACTACAAGAATACAAATATTTTTATATTCAAAGGTACTTTAATATTTTATTGCCATTTCAAATTACATTTAAAAAAATGGAAATTGTTGATGTGACTGCATATAAACTCAAAAGACTTGATTGTTCTAGCATAAGAAACATTCTGTATTTGGCAAAAAGAAAAAAAATAATAGTAACAGATTATTTCACTGAGGAAAATGTTGAGTTGTGCAGCATTACACAAACCAGAAACCTGTTTACATGTGCACTAAACCTTTTGGGTTCACTTAACAGCACAGGTTGTTGAAGGCATGTCTTGCCATGCATTTAAGGCATATAAGGTTTGCTGAAGCTCAGTCCCATTCATTCATTCTTGATCACTGAGAAAAATGGATTCAGCTTCTTGCAGAACAGCAATGGGATTTGCTAGTTCAACCTAAAACAGAAAATAATTATTTTATTTATTGACTTGCATGAGTTTACTTAATTTGAAATATTCTCCTCAACAAACTGCAGTGTCACATTTTGTTAGCATCCTACAGGAAGAAGAAACAATTAAAACAGCATCACACTAAAGTAACTAAAACCAGAAAAGACAAAACTTGCACTGATGTATTTTCTTTGACAACATTCTAATACATATTAAATTTAGAGCCATATATAGTGATCTGTCTTTTGTGTATCAGTAGTTTAGTTGGATCTAGTCATCCATTTTAAATTCCTTCTTTACATACCTCTGAAAAGAGTTTGCTATACTTCTGCTGCCAAAGAGCATAAGCAGAAATGTTGTTTGTAAAGACTGGCTTAAGGAATGCTATGAAATCTCAAGTTACTTGATTTGACTTGCTATTTTTTGTAATATGCCTAAACATAACCTAGCTATGTTTCATTTAAGTGGAATCAACTTTATTGTCTCACTTGCTCTCATTTTCATAATTGGGTGATTTGACTGGGGTAACATGGCTCCCCTTTTTGGAGTAGACTTTGGTACTGGTACTTTAAATTTACAGATAGCAAAAATCCACATTAAGTATTAAAATATGATAACTGTAATTACATCAGTTTTGCCCCAGGGACCAGTACTGGTGTTGAAGTGATGCATAAGGCAGATATGAAAACTAGGATAGTGCTGGAAAGCAGGCGGGAGACAAGGTAGCTTGACTCAGCAGGCAACACAAGGGGAGACACATAAACAAAAAGCAGAAGTAAGTTGTAAATTTATACAGGAAAAGAAAATATGCTGAGAGGGTCAAAATGATAGAGGAGGTAGTTCAGACAGAAACATTTGAAGGTAGCAAGAAAAGCTTGTGGAATATCGTAATGCAAAAGGAAAAGCACCACAAGTAGAAAATGGCATGTTACTATTCTTTCAGTAAGACACATTTTGTGCCTTTCCCAAGACCTCATCATTGAAATGACACAGACTGTATAACGTCTTGTTGCATAGTTTACATTAGAAACAATGTAACAAGCAGCTACAAGAGATAAACTTGCACAGTTTTAATGAAAGAAGGCAGGAGGACATGTTATAATTGTTTTAAGTATCTCACAACAGTCTATACAGAGGTTCTCCTGTTCGATTCTCGGCTGGAGTGCGGGGAGTGCCTTCTGTGTGGAGTCTGCATGTCCTCCCCGCGGTTTGATGGGCGTTCGAAAGACATGCGTAAATGGGCGTGCCTTTGCTGAAGGTTGAACATCGAGCTGGCACCTCGGCGTTTGTGAAAATCTACTGCCAATCATTAACGGACCGGAGTTCCGCTGTGGCGACCCCTAATTGGGAAAAGCCGAAAGACAACAACAACAACAACAGCAGTCTATACAGTCCAGGGAGTAACCTTAAAAAAAAAGAGAGAGAGAGAGAGAGTGAGAAAGACAGATTAATGAAAAGGGCAGACAAGATGAACGGATGAGTAAAATATGAGGAAGCCTTATTACATAGAAAGGATGAGATGCAAGACTAGAATTATTTCAAGAAGTGTTAGTAAGATCAAGAATAAGGACTGAATTTACAAATGCATAGCCCTACATTGACTGATGGAAAAGGGAAGAGGGTAAGCAATATAACTTGCCAGAAAAGTGGGACCTGTAGCTTCATCATCATCATCAACAACCCCTTTTCCCCATTCTTCTACATGAGGTCGGGGTGTTGCTTCAACTGTTATCTGTCTTGATTCAATGCTACTTTCTTACCTTTTTTTTAAATCTTTATTGGATTATACCTTAAGACATATGCAAACATTTATTTATATAAATTAAAACAAACCATTTTAACATATTCTCAGTTACAAACATTATACATCACATATATTATTTTGTATAATGATCCATCAATCCAGCATTACATAAATTGATCAATTCCTGCCTTTCCTTAAATCTCACTCCTCCTCCAAAACATTATTCTGCATGTACTGTTCCTACAATTTCAAATTTTTCTATGTAATTTTCTCCTATCCTTTTCTAAAGAACCCACTTCAAGTTATTTTATATTAATACTCAGTACTTGAAATACAGTTGATTAGACTTTGATTTCCATTTTCTAGCAATTGCTTTTTTTTTGTAGCCACCAAAATTAAATTTAACAAGGCCTTAACTATGTCTAAGCAATTCAGGTTCAGTATCCTAGCTCAAAACAAAAAATAATTTTCTTAGTTACATCCATTTGCTTGCCCAGTATTCCTGACAGAGTACTCCATAGAGAATTTTTTAAGTATGACAAATCATTATACTCCCAAAATCTATGTTCCCAGTTCTCTTTCTTCCCCATCACACCTCTAGAGTCTGCTTAGGGTATAAACGTATCTATGCAAACACTTCCAGGCAAAAATCTTAAATCTTCTAGTCTTTATTGCATATTTGGGAGCCATATATATGTCTTCCCATTGTTTATTTGTGAATTGCATATCTAATCTGTCTTCCCAATCTTTTCTGACCTCTTCTGATCGATTCCTATAGTTACCATGCAATATTTTATATGCCCTATTAATTATCCATTGTTTAACAGCAACTTTTGTTACAGATTCAATTAAAAAATGCAACCAGTGAAGGTCTTTCATTTAGAGTTCCCCTATCCCTTTTATCTTTGCCTATACTCTGATATCAATCCATGATAAAGGCAGTTTCCAGCCTGCAGTCCAAATGTATTCTTGGCCTCTTTCCATTTTAATACCTTTCCCTCTCTAATTATAAGTTCCCAATACCTTGGTTCCTTTGCCAGTTTTCTCCAGTAAATTCCATCCTCCTCTTGCTTATACTATGTACCGCTAACTGCAGTCATCCCTATCGGCAGAATCTCCTTTCTCCATTCCTGTATTGGCTTTGTCCTTGTAATACTTTCTGCTACTTTATGAATATAATATTCTGTATGGCTATTGTTATTCTTAAGGATCTGCATCCAAAATTCCAGTCTCCCCTTATTCTTGAGCTTTCCATGTTTCATTAGCCCTTTCCGCTTTGAATTATTGCTTTATGCTTGTGCTATGTATAGGAGCCTTAACTGTGTATCTCTAACATACCTCTTCAGATCATATAATCCCAAACCACCATGGTCTATTGGAAGAATCAACTCATTCCACTTGACTCTTGTCCTCTTCCCCTCCCAGATAAAATATCTCAACTATTTATTAACTGCTGCCCACAACTTCTCTTCTGGTTGATAAAAATATACCTGGCCTGTGTATAAAACTAAAGGGACTAAAAATATTTTCACTGCTTGTCTCTTGCTTTTCATATCAATAAACAAGAGCTTCTAATTTCTCAGTTTTTGTATTATCTTTTGTTTAGTCTCTTTCCACATATCATATCATATCCGCCATAACAAAATCCTTTTTAATCCATACTCACAAATACTTCATTTTACAGTGGCCCCATAAATATGGGTACTGATGAATTAATTCATGTGTGGGTACATGGTTTACAGCTATAGCCTTTGTTTTATCTTCATTATTTTTTTATCCAGAAAAGGACTTGAAACTGTCTCAAAATGCTCCACAGCAATGAGATGTCATTTTCTGTTTTTTTATCAGGTACAAAATAATGCCGTCTGTAAATAAAGCCAACGTTTCTTGATTACCATACCAATTATATCCTTGAATTTCTGAGTCCCTTATTTTCTTTGTCAATTGCTCTAAATATAACACTAATAACCCCTTCCTTGTTCCTTTGTTCAGATACAACTTACCAGAGAGGAAACCTCCCACTTTAATTTTTGCCTCTGATCCCTCATATATCCTCCTAATTAACCTTATTATTACATTAGTGAATGCAAATGCTTCCATTGCTCTACTCATAACCCAACTTAACTCTGTCAAAATGCTTTCTCTGCATCAAGACCCACCGACAATAGTGGTATTTTCTTACATTATGCTTCCCTCTGGATCATCATTGTTCTTTTAATGTTGTCAAATGTTTGCTCCTCCTCAAAAAAAGAAAACAAAATACATTGATCCATATCTATCAATTTTGTCTAACCATTCTTTTAGCAATTATAGACATAAACACTTACTCTCCTACCTTTTTTTGACAATCATGCCTGACTGTCGCAAGTCTTCTCACACAAATCCTTCCTTCTCTTTGTGGGACACCCTTGTTTTCTCTTACCTTCTTCATGTCTGTCCCAAATCTTCACCAGACTGCTTTCTGCTTTCCTGCATGTATGTCCGAAGCACCATAATCTGTTTTCCGTGACCTTCTCTGCAATTGGAGCTACTTGTGCTTCTGCTCTAATATTCTTATTTCTTTGTCTGTTCCACAGTGTGCATCCTAACACCCACCTCAGACACCTCATTTCCATCACCTCTAGCTTATTCACATGCTCTGCGTTCACTGCCCAGGTTTCTGGACCATGCAGTAGTACTGACAGTGCCACTGTTTTGTGTGCATTACTTTTCAGCTTCTTTGTCATTCTTTTTTAACACACTACTCTAACACTCTGTGCCTGTTGGCTGCAGCCCCTCTGATTCTACCATTAACTTCATTTAGACTTCCCTTTTCTTCAACCACTCCTCCCAGATACTTGAAGCTATTAAGCTGTTCCAATTTTTTCATTTCTATCTCAGTTTCAATCTTCTTCTGATTTCCCCCATCTGTTGCATTATTGCTGTCTTACCTGTATTAAGTTTCATCCTGTGGTGCCTGCAGGTTTTGTATTCATTCCCCTATTGTTTGCTGGAGTTCTTGCTCAGAGTCTGCCTCTTATGCCACATCATCTGCATACAGCAACTTTGTTGATCTGTCTCCTCCCACCTGTTTGCTAATGTAGTCCATCACCAGTATGAAAAGCAGTGGATTCAGAGATGAGCCCTGATGCGTACCCGCTCCTAGTGGAAACCTCTTTGTGAGTCTGAGCACTGTTTGTATTTGTGTGTTTAGGCCCTTGTACATTGCCTGCACTAGTTCTACCAATGTTTCTGGGACTTTAAAAAATCACAGGACTACCTAAGTCAGCTTTCTTGGAACTTTGTTAAATGTTTTCTTCAAATCTAGGAATGCCTGGTCAGACTCTTTCCTCATCTCTAGCTTCTCAACTATCTGTCACACAGCAAATGTTGGATCAGTTGTGCTACATCCTGATCTGAAGCTGAACTGCTCATTTCCTGTCTTACTTTCTCCTACTCTGCATATTCGTTTATCTGTCACCCTTTCCAGAACTTACATGCAGTGTGAAAGGAGGCTGACATCTCTATACTTCCCACAGTTGTGAATGCCTCCTTTGTTCTTGTACAATGGCACTAGAATGCTTATGCTCCAGTCATCTGCGATATGCCTTTCTCTCCATATTGTTTTGAGTACCCACTGAACCCATTTCCCCCCCTTACTCGCCCAACATCTTGATCATATTTGCTGTGACCTTATCTGGGGCTGCTGCTTTCCCTGATTTAATTTTCCCTATTGCTGTTCTTAATTTTTTGGTTGTGGGCTTCTTTCAGTGTAGGCTATGTCTGGGGCTGTACAGCTTCTGTGGGATTTCTTCCTTCATAAGCTGCTGAAAGTACTCCTTCCATCGGCCTTTCATTTCCTGTGGACTGTTGAGCAGGCTGTTGCAGGCATCCATTATGAAGGGTGTCTGACGAATATCATATTTATCTTTCTGTCTTTGCCTTCTAACCTGATAGAGTTTCTTTGTGCTGCATGCTGAGTCACTTTTCAGAAGTTGGGAAAGTGCCTCTGATACCCTGTTCTTTGCTACTGAAATTTGCTCTTAACCTAGTTTTTTGCCTGTCTTTTCTAACTCCCACATTTGTCCTGCACTCCTCCTTTCTTTTTCAGACTTCCAGCATCAGCTTTCAGTATGTACCTTGTTTCCATACCAAGCTCGGCCACATATACATTCTATAGTCCTCACACATGTTTTTTTGAGGTGCTATCATTCTTATTCTTCAACTCCATCTATTTCCTCTTCTTCCTGAGGTGCTAGAGCCCTGGGTATTTCACTGAACTCTTGTGATTTCTCTCCAGTCAACTTCCAGGTCTTCAGCCTAGTCTCTGTTTGACCTTACGGTGTTCTCTGACCATTGCTTGTAGCTAATTGCAGCATCCAGTGGTTTTTGCTGTGGGCTGACTGTTTCTCTGGGATGACTTTGCAATCACTGATTCTATCCCAGTGCTCTTTCCTTACTAGGAGGAAGTCTACTCAAGTTGCATGTTGGCCACTCTTGTACGTGATCTTGCAACTGTCTTTTGCTGAACAATGTACTGGCCACTATCAATCCATATGCCAGACAGAAGTCTAGAATGGCCTCTCCTTCTTTATTTCTGTTGCCCCAGGCGATCCTCATATCCTGTTCTGCCTGCCCCAATAGTGCATTCAGGTCCCCCATTATGAGTACCAACTCATGATGTCTTGCCTTATATAGTAGGTCTCCTAGCTGCTGCTTGAATGTACTCTATTGCTGTGGGGTATAGGCTGGATTATGAATACCACTCTGTCCTTACACTGGAGTATGATTGCCAGGAGTCTGTCACTAATTCTGATGACATCCTTCACTAGCTTCATTAGCTTCAAAGGCTCCACAATTCCCACACCATATCTAGGCTGTCCTTCCCCTTTAGTAGTACAGTCTGAATCCCAGGCCAAGTGGCTTTGCTGCACTGCCCTTCCATTGTGTCTCCTTGATACAGAGGATGTCCAGCTTCCTCTTTACCATCATGTCATCCAACCAATTCCAAGCTGCATCATGTTAATGAGCCTACAATGGCTGTAGTAATCCTTAGTTCATATTTGGCAGGTTGATTTACATACAGCTTCTGTTCAAAAGAACTATTCCAGGTAACCCAAGCTGGGCAACTGGATACTGGACGGCTTGCAGCTTATTGACTCAGGGCTGCTGGACTTTATGGTGGGTATACATTGGCCAAGATGGGTACATAGACCCTTGGAGATGGGATCTGCAGTTTATCAGGTAAATAACATACTACATAGGCCTTGTGCTCCTAGTTTGCCATGTAAAATGGTGCTTCTTTAAAGAAGGAGTGTTGGAAAGAGAACAGTGCTGGTAGGAGGGATAGAAAAATGTGTCACACGAACAGCATGACAGGAATACTCATCAAGGATTTGGAAATTTATTCCGTATTGTAAAGGGGTTAAAATAACTTGAGGTGGGATCTTTTGAAAAGGGAAGGAGCAAATTACAGTGAAATAAATAGAATTTGCGGGGCAATACCTCAAGAATAATGTTCAGGAGGAGTGAGGTTAAGGGAAGGCAGGAATTGTGCAAGTTGTGTATGTTGGAGTCAATGAAAATTGTTAAAAAGAAAATATATACTGAAAAACAACAATGTAAAATATTACTGTGGCTTATTTAGTTTTCTCTTAATGCATGTGTATTCATCATTTTTTTTAAATGTGATGATTTAATAAAGACTCGATTTAGTGCCAACTTCACCCCCCTCTCACCCCCTAAACGGCCCATCTCAATACCAAAAGATTGCCAAATTCTGGTAATCACAGCCACACAGGTAGAAACTGCACTCTCCAAAGCTAAGAATACAGCATCCATGGGACCAGATGACATCCCGGGCTTTGTAGGGTCTATATTAGAACACCGATATTTCAAAATTTTGAGTGTTCTAATATCGAACCCTATCAATTGAAAATTTAAAACATCGAACATACAGAACAGCAAATTTTTTCCTAGGGAAAAAATGCACTGTTCCAAAACATATACACACAACACAAGCACACCAAACAGCAGTCCACACACATACACCTAAACTCTTACACCTAACCCTACACTAAACTATACATACACCACTAACTATCCACTTACCTTAACCCAAACCCAAACCCTAACCCTAAGGTCCGTCACTATCGCACAGTCACCTCACCTGCACCCTAACCCTAACTCACCTACCCTGCCCTAACCCTCACGTCCACACAATCACACACTTACCTGACCCGCGCCCTAACCCTAACTCACCTAACTCACCCTAACCCTCATGTCCACACAGTCACACACTTAACTGAACCCGACGTGTAACTTTCCACCACAGTGCTGAAAATACCGAAGCAACAGAAACGGACAACCGATTCTTTCCCTAAGAAAAAATTTGGTTTTCTGTTTCTTTGATATTTTCAGCGTTCACTGAAAACGGGTCGATATTAGAACACTCAAAATTTTGAAAGTTTGGTGTTCTAATATAGACCCGGCTTTGTACTACATGAACTACAAAATGAAATGGCACTTCACCTAAGTGTCATGTTTAATCATAGCCTCACCTCAGCCTTCATGCCCACTAAGTGGCACACAGCTACAGTTATCCCACTCCGCAAGGGGGGATCCACCTTGGATCCTGGGAACTACCGTCCCATCAGTCTGATGAGCCTGATTTGCAAGGGCATGGAACGCATTATCATGGAACTTATAAACAAAGACTTTGGCAACCTTCAAACACTGGACTCCACGCAGTTTGGGTTTGTTAAGGACCAATTTTGTCTCCTGAACCTGACTGGCTTCTTCGAATCAGTCTCCAGAGCTGTGGACGAGAGTAAGGCTGTCCACACAGCCTATCTGGACCTTGCCAGGGCCTTCAACACCATCCCCCACTCTGGAATCATAGATAAACTTACTAAGCTGGGCATAAATCCCTACATCACTCGATGGGTTGCCAACTGGCTTACTGACAGAACCCAGACTGTAAAAGTAGCTGACTCCAAATCCAGCTCCAGACAAGTGACAAGTGAAGTACCTCAGGGTTCAGTCCTGGGACCGCTCTTGTTTGGCATCTACTTCTCTGAAGTACTAAGGGACTCTGGCTAACAAAGTTCGCAGATGACTGCAAATTGGGAGCCATTATTGAATCCCCAAATTATATGGATATTCTACAAAAGGGCCTTACAGAAACAGATGCTTGGTGCCAGAGCCATGGGCTCAAGCTTAATGCCAAGAAATGTATAGTTATCCCCTTTGGGAAAAACCATGTAGCCATGAATTACCACATATGTGGCAGTACACTAAATGCCGAAAGTGTGATGAGAGACTTAGGGACACAGGTGGACAGTGGTCTCACCTTTGATAACTAACTCTCGAAAACAAGATGTACCAGTAAGCAAAAATACAGCAAACCTTGAGTCCTGGTCTTCTTCAAAAAGGCTTTAATAAACATAAACCAGACCAAAACAGACGATGAAAAAAACGATACACTTCACAATCCAAGGATACTAAGCGCTTTCACCCACTAACATGGGGCATCATCAGAGTACAAAATACATTAGATAGTCATCCCTTATATACTTCCCTCAGAGTCAATTAAAATACAATTAATCAATAAACTTGCTCATAATTAAGTAGCCAGTAATCCAAGTCTTAAAGATAAAGTGAAATATAAAAATCAGTGTTGCATAAAAAACTTAATGAAAACATAAATATAAAAACAATATGTTGATATAAATACAATATTGATAAATACAATCAGTAAATTGAAAAATAATTGATAATTGTTATGAATAAACCTAAAATGTAGTGTGTTGATAATAAAAATGTGTATATTAGTGTATAAAATTGTTATTAAAATTCCATATCATTGAATGAATAAGTACAATTAAATACTTGTTATATAAATATAAATGTAAATATAAATAAGAATAACAATGTTAAATATAAATATAAATGTATATAAATATATAAATATGATATAAAATGAAATGTAGTTGTTTATGAATAAACGTATAATTAATGTGTAAATATAAATAAATAAATATGTTTGTGTTTGATGAGTATAATACTTGAAGCCTAATTGTAGTATTAATACTGTTGTTAGTTAAAAATTGTTTTAGCATAGTAAAAAACTTTTGCTTGGGAAACAGTAATGATGTAAATGTAAAATTAATTCATATAAAGTGTGATCTAAGTTTAAGTATGCTAGAAATAGCTATTTGTTCATTAAGACCTGGCCATTTACAGGCATTAAGCCTGAGTTGCCATAAACATTCTTTGGCTTCTAACATTGTTTTTTCATCTCCACCTTTATGTGAATTAAATGGTACTTTGTCAATAACAATGTTAGAAGCCAAAGAATGTTTATGGCAACTCAGGCTTAATGCCTGTAAATGGCCAGGTCTTAATGAACAAATAGCTATTTCTAGCATACTTAAACTTAGATCACACTTTATATGAATTAATTTTACATTTACATCATTACTGTTTCCCAAGCAAAAGTTTTTTACTATGCTAAAACAATTTTTAACTAACAACAGTATTGATACTACAATTAGGCTTCAAGTATTATACTCATCAAACACAAACATATTTATTTATTTATATTTACACATTAATTATACGTTTATTCATAAACAACTACATTTCATTTTATATCATATTTATATATTTATATACATTTATATTTATATTTAACATTGTTATTCTTATTTATATTTATTTATATGAATTAATAGCCTTAATAGCCTAGTACCAACCTATGAACCTATGTTTAAAAAATGAATAGAACCATTTGTACCTAGGCAGAATAAAGGCACAAAGGAGAGGAGAATTCCAGAAGTAATGAGCAAAAAAAGTGGTCAGGAGGGAATAGCAAACACCTGGGAAGAAAGAGAATGAGTGCTGAATTAACAGGTGGTGGATTTGTACTGAGAGCTTTCAAAAAAATGTGGTGTTAGATGGAAAGAGAAGCAGGAGAGGAGAAAGGAAAATTTATTTTTTCTGAAGGCCATGTAATGTTTCATGAAGTATACAACATGTAGTTTGGTGGAAATTTTGTTAGGTTTTACACAGGTGATGGCAAATTATGTTGTTTTAAATAAAACCATAAAACACTGGGATGAACCTTGAGTGACTGTATATGTATATGTGTGTTGTGGGGGAATTATTTGGCAGTTCACAAAACAAAGATGGCACAGTAGAGAACAGTGGAGTAGAGGGAGCAGTTATGTAAAGCTATATGTTAATTTTTGTCACACAATTACAACAATTGCTATGCATATCAGTGATGGCTGGTGACTTCAAATGAAAGGGGAGCTGCAGGAGACAGCTGAATGGGTGTGGCCAAGGGGAAGGGGTGTGGCCAACTAGAAAAGGGGTGGAGCTATGTTCAAAAACACAAAAACTGGGACTTTAATTAAATACACTGCCCTGGGTGCCAAACCGTCATTATGAGAGTCCAATGAAGACAAAATGAAGTGTAAAAGAAAAAAAAATTTCAATGCATTGGCTACATGACAGCCGACTTAATATCTAGATGGAAACAAAAAGGTTGTGAGGCATGAAAAACTAAATTACTTTTTAAATACATTACTGGAATGCCTGTCAAAATCCAGTATAAAAAACAAGCAGCACTCAACTCAAACCACTTCTCCTTGCACTGCAGTTCTAATTATAATTTATATTCAGCTTTATAAAAGTACAAAATAACATGCTGAAATTAGCAATCTCTGTGATACCCCCACTTGTAAAAATGTTTCTTATCCAAAAAAAGACCTGCTGCCTGACAACAACTATTTACTTGTTTCATGAGGAAAATATGATCAAAGTAAAAAATGAACAGCAAAAAAGAAACAAGCTCAAGATAAATTGCTTAAAGGATTACTTCACAGGTTATGGGCCACACATGACAGATTGGCATTCTGTTTAGTTTACGGTTAAAGCCTGCAAAGATGACTGCAAGTCTCCAACAAATGTAATGAGCATCTGAAAATACTTTAATCTTGTCCTTTATTACAAATGCTGTCATATGAATTTCAATACCTAAGGCTTATACGTTATCTAGTTATGTAAATATTCTCTGCATGGCAACAACAAAAAGGCTTTCAATGTTGGTAATTCTTTAACAGTATGCTTATTAAAGCTTACTAACATCTTACAATCTCAGGCAAGCTTACCTGATGGTCATTAAAGCATTGCTACTTAAACACAGAGCAACAGGCACTGCAACAACATGCATTTTCTGAATAATGAGCATAAATCAACAGTATGGATGGGGGGATACTCTGCACACTTATACTGCATAACTGCTCTTTGCTTTGCTTGAACACATCCAGAGTCACTACATGGGGGAGTGGGGTGTAACAAGTATATCAGAATTTGAAATATCTCTAGCTGACAGTGATGGCGCTGACACATTTGTCATACCTCTCAACCTTACAACAAGAAATCTGGACAAAGCCATAAATAGAAGTGGGACAAAGGCCCAAAAATAAGGACAATTTTTAAATATTGCTCTTATAAACTTAGAAAGATAATAGAATAGTAGGTCTTGCATTAGTATGAATTTTCTGAAGGGCATGAATTCTGAAATTCAAATGTCTGTCATTATTTTCTAACTTCAAGCTTTAATGATTTGCCACTACTTTGACAAGCAACCACAGTTTTATGAAAAACAGACCAAACGTGATGCAAAAATATAAAATAGCCACGCAATACAGCTGGAAACCTGTTAAAGAAGGGACGCTTTTTTAAATATTAGTACTGTTAACTTGAGCAGCTGACAAAATAGAGAATCTACATGCATTTCTGAAATAAAAGTAATCGACAACTCTGATTATTACAATTATTTATTAATTGTAAACCCTCCACGTTTTCTTTCAAATTTGCCATTTTGCGGAGGGATTATTAGAGGGATTGCAACATTTTGAGCCAAAATCTGGGACAGTTGAGAGGTTTGGATACACCTAATTCTATAAAGAGATTTATTTGTGGGTACCTCTCAACCTCTTAATGCAGGAAATCTAGACAAGGCCAAATATATTGGGGGAACATACAAACAGTACTAAAGTTTGCGCTTGTATAAACTTAGACAGTTGATAGAATAACAGGTCTTGCTTTAGCATGCATTTTTCTGAAGGGTACAAAGTCTGAAACTCAATGTCTGTCATTATTTAATGACTTCACTCCTAAATGATTTGCCAGAAAACCACAACTTTTATAAAGAACAAACCAAAAATAAGAAGCAAAAATCTATTCATTCTGCGAAAATATGGACAGTTGAGAGTCATAGTTCAGCCGGGGCTGTCTGAGTTTGCCACCCCCCCCCCACAAAATCATGGCCAAATGGGGCCTCTCCCCTACAGCCATTCCAATGTCCCATTACTCAGATATTTTGCCCCATTTACCTTAACACTGTAATGTGCATACTGCTTTACTTCTACTATGATTTGGATTTCATTTAAAAGTGTTATTTTACATTTTACAGCAGAAACACTAATAGACATCTGCTAAACAAACCAATCCAGTCTCACAATGAAAATAGAGTTAGCATTAAAACTTCTCTGCCCTTGGAACTCACATTCATTGAAACAGCATTGAAACCCACATTCAAAGAAAATACATCTGACCAAGTGGCAGATAAAGATTAACTTTGGGCTGTTTCCAAATCACAGGCCCCTTGCACACAAAACATACATGTGTTCTTTGATACAACTTTCTGATTGTATTAAATTATATTCCTTGTATAATACAGTGCAGTTGTTAGAGGACATTTTAAATTTATTGTTTTGAACATTTTTCCAATAAACAATGAAACAAAATGCATGCACCAATAATGATAAAACTGCCCAATTCAGAACATTTCCATCACAAAAGTCTACTCAAAGTTCTACAGTTCACCAGTATCAGTAAATATGAACAATCTTTGCAGAAGTGTAACTAATGAAGAGGTTGCTGCTAGCAAAGAACTTTATATTTTTGTTTCATCTACAAATAAAGTGCTTGTTGCCCTTGAGTCATAAATTGCCTATGATACGTTAAAAAAATGATAAGCTAGTAATATTGTTATAGGAATGGATGTCAAATTGATAACAGGTTCATAGTTACTAGGTATCTCCACCAAAGAGGACTTTCTCAGGACTACAGCATCCACCCCCTTTAAAAGTACAACACAGTACAGTATCAGTAATGCATCTACATACTGTGGGAGTAGAACCCACAGCCTTCTGCATCAAAGCAAGTACACTACCTGTTGTGCTATTAACAATGCAAGCCAACTCAGCATAAGCAGTACTAAATATCTCTTCCCCTGAAGCTCTCAGCTCCTCGTAAAATCCACTCCACACTCAACTGTAGCTCTCAACTTTGCTGCACAAGAAATCTGGAAAAACTGAAGCTATAAATGCTAATGCTCACCCTACTGACTACATGTTTACACTCTTCCAACTGACTGCTGAAAGTAAGCAAAGAAATATTCAACTATAAGATATTTCTGTAGGTATCTGTGCCCCAAAATATAAGTCCCAAAAGGGGATGGACTCTTCCTCCTCATCTCTTATCTTTAAATATACTAACTACATGGTCATACTCAGAGAAAGGAGAAACGTTCTTTTTTCCTAGTTGATGTGACCTCGAGGAGACCATATATTTAGATATTAGGGAGTTATGGAGACAGTACAAGCATATCAGGAATGCAGAAGGTACAACTCTCCCTTGGCAAACGCTTACTTTTTTTCTTTACATTTCTTAATACAGGCCATGAAAGTCTATCAGGTGACAGTCAATCCACCCATGGTAGATCAGAAGTGGGAAGCATAACCTCAGAGTTGTCAAGCAGAACCTCTTTAGTAATGCTCCATTGTGGAATACAGCTCAGAGACTACTGCACTTGTTATTTGTTAGATGGAAAAATCCACTATACACAGCTGCTTCCTTCCAAGAGTGACCAGGAGGAGCCATCTAGTTAACAGACTTGCTCAGTCACACAGAAGGCAAATGAGACTGAGGGGGCAAACCAAGGATGACAGGATGTAGTTCTCTAGTAGTTTTAATCCTGTCAGCTAGATTGCCAGATTTGACAATTCCACAGGGTTGTTTACAGAAGCCAATCTCTGTGCAAGCTCTTTTAAGGAGGAAAGTCATCCCAAATGTTAAAAAAAAGATCTATATATGTAGGGTATGATGAATATAGTGAAAACTAAGTCAAATGCTGCGACTGTATTTGAAATTTTAGTTACTAAAAACTGATGCTTTAATAGAAGAAATAATCTTTACACCATACTTTTGCTAACGAAACCACATTGTTAAGCCTCCCTCATGATAGTTCTGGGATTAATAAAAGATGCTGTTTAAAATGTAAATTATGTCTAAGGGAATACAACAAATTGCAATATTACTATTAGTAGGGAAAATTATGTCACATAAAAAAACTTTCCTTTACACTGAATTTAATTGTTGTGACTTTATCTGTATTGCATGCACTGATTAGGGAATTAGTTTCAACTTCATGACGCATGATATTGTCTTGAACTAACATAAAGGTTCCAAGCTTTTAATAAATGTTTCTTGTGGTAATACTATTACAATTTTATTATTATTAATTTCTTTTATGTTTTTGTATAATCTGAATCGTATCAATGTGATTATTTGTAGTGCCTTCTGTGTGGATTCTGTATGTCCCTGTGTTTGTAGATTTCTTCCAGGTGCTCCAGTTTCTTCCCACATTCCAAATATATGTAGTAGGTGGATTGGGCACACTAAATCGGCCATAGGCATGAGTGTGCATATGTGGTATGGAAGAAAAGCCATGACAGGGCTACCCAGTGGTGTGAACCTTGGCTGCAGATGATTGTCACAGTGTAATTGACACCCCCACTCCCTATGCAAAAAATGGGAAATGGGGTCGTGGATGGATGAATCTACGTGATTATTTGCCTTTTTTATCAAAAGAAAACTCAGAAGACAGTACCTTTGTTTCTCTGTAACTGCCACTGAAAAATCACTTTGTAAGCAGTCTTGTAGTCACAACCAGCCTCAAAGGCAATGGGGTTAATTAGCAGACTAAATATAGGGCAAAGTGAGAGTTTACAGCAATTATGAAAAAAGGACTACTTTCATATATCTTAAGGGTAGCCATTTCCCCTGGTGGAGGAAGCATAAAATCATATTCAAAAGCTCTGCAAATGTACTCGCATTGAAAATCATGCTCTGTATCCTCTAAACAATGTTTCCAACAGTAGGACCGAAAAGTATTTCCTTGAAACATCCATTGTTTCACAAACTCAAACAGCAAAACTTGCTTCAAAGCACAGGGCAGAGATCTAGCAAGAAAAATGTTCCTTGTGTTTAGCCAAGCCTTTCAGTTCAAGGCCCAGAAAATTGATTTCCTTTTGAACATGGAATCACATATGTGAAACTGTACTGCATCCTTACCATTTATATTAATGGCTTGAGACAGCATGACATTAAATGATGACATCACTCACAAGTCTGAGGCATGATAACAGTAAACAGTGACGTCGCTCACAAGTCTGAGGCATGATAACAGTAAACAGTGACATCACTCACAAGTCTGAGGCATGGTAATAGTAAACAGTAACATCACCCACAAGTCTGAGGATTGGTAACACTAAACAGTGACATCACTCACAAGTCTGAGGCATGATAACAATAAACAGTGACATCACTCACAAGTCTGAGGCATAACAACAAACAGTGACATCATTCACAAGTCTGAGGCATATAAGTCAGTAAACACTGATCTCAACTACACCTTATTTTCAGATATTCCTTGCAACTGGCTCTGATTTTTTTTCCATTCCCCTTAAATTTCTGACTTGGTGACAGAACAGTAATGACTTAAAGCACAAAGTACCAGACATTACAGGTAAAGACTTGTGCTCCATTAGAAAGTGTTTGTTAATGCAAACTAAAAAATAACCAGTCCTGTGACACAATCCAAAAGACCACACTCGGACAATAAATGTAGTTTGTAATGGAGGGTTAAAAGTGCTAGGCTTACTTGGCTTGTCATCTGAAATTGGTTTAGTTTGTTTCAAAACATCCTGCATGATATAACTTAAATTTAATTTTCTCAAATACAATCTGAAATCAATTAACAGTTTGCCTGTGTTCATACCATAAGCAGGAATAAATGAAAATCCCTTTTTCAAAACACTTTCTAATTCAACGGAAAGGGAAATGTTTGTTAAGTTAAGAATGTCAACATCAAAATGTTTTTACCTTCTTGGTTTACCACTTTTTCCTGTTTTTCCCTTTCCCCTTCCCTTTGTTCTGAGTGGTATTGTACCACTTCGTAGTCCGTTTGTTGGATAAGTTGTCATTGAGGAAAGGGGCATTGTGATGTCCGGCTGGAGGAACATCTAGTGTGACTGCCTGGGCATAACTAACCCTGTTTTCACTATTTTTCTTATTTTTGGTCCATTGAAGGACCTGCATTTTGTGTGGCTGGAATATTGTCATTATCATTTTCTGTGCCAGACGTAATGTTGTTAAAAATAATAGTGACACTGGGAATATTAATGCATCATCACAGGTGATCGATAATGACATAATCAACAAGGAAAGGGTGACTTTTAACAAGTTGCAAAAATAATGTAGACTTATTCATTGTCTAATGTATCACTTCTTTTCCACTTTTCAACTCATAGAGTTCCATTTTGTTTTCTTGCTTGTCCTGGTGTTTTGTTCTATGTGAGAGAGAGAGAGAGAGCTACATGCTCTAGGGACCTAAACCTTGTCACCACAATAAACAGGATATGCTGGAGGGATAGATTCCTGTCCCAGAGACTTCCAATACTCTGGAACAGGCTACCCATCTATGTCAAGCAAAGTTCTTCATTAGCACTCTTCAAGAAAAATCTTGATGAGTAGATGGGAAATAGGAAATACACCCCGGGGATCACTTCTGTGTTTGTGCTCGACAGTGGCACAGGAAAATAACTTTCTTGGGTGGCGTAAGCCAGGGAAACCTGTTGGCTAGGCTTACGTAGGCCTTTGGGCCGATAGCCTAGTACCTATCTATGAACCTATGAACCTATAGTCCTGTTCATTGTCTAATTTATCCCTTCTCCCCCAAACCAATCCTTATACAACTAATATTGATCTCCTTTTTTGATTTATGATATGTTCCCTTCCACTTCCTGTTACACATGCAAACAAATAAGTGTCCATTGCTTAGGGTCACATTCCCCATCTCCCACCTGTTGTATAATATAATATAAGCTTCTCATGTGTAACCCCTTCCCATTCCTGACCCCTTTACAGACAAATAAGTGCATGGTCATTGTCTAGGTTCCTCTCTTCCACCTCCTATCCCATATAGAGTATCAGTAAATGCTTGCCGTCCAGGATAACTCTCTCCTATCCCATTTCACTCATTCTAGTACAGAGTACGAGAGATGCATCTACACTAAGAATCCTGAATCCCTGCTCTGTTGCACTCAAAACAGTGACACTGAAGAAGTTGTCAACTCACCCACCACTATTCATGCACATAGTACCACTAGTCATACACATGGTACACATCCAACACATAAATCAACATATGCGGAGGTTCTCTCAAAAAACTTACCGAAACACCAGAGACCTCCAAAACAAAAGACTGCTACAACTAACACAGTTCCCACATAGCAACATCAGTGTCTCACCTACCACGCCCTTAAGGCATAACACTAAAAAACCAAATGCTGTTGTCATTGGAGACTTCATAGTGAGACACACGGATGTCCCAATTACCAGGTCAGATATGGAGAAAGTCATAGTTCACTGCCTGCTCAGTGCCAAGATTCGTCAGATCACACATGCACTCAGATTTCTCCACAACAAGTACCATTATGACTCTGTCATAGCTCATGTTGGAGTGAACGACCTGAGGTGTACCTCACTGGACTCTATTAAGAGAGACGTGATTGAGCTCTCTGAGTATGTGTCCCAGGCAGGTAGGACCCTAACCTTGAGAAGTATATTACCCTCACCTAGAATGATGCCACAGTATAAACAAAAAAATTATCAATTTCAATAACTGGCTTAGTTTTTGGTGTCATTCAAAGGGGATCCAGTTTCTGTCAGCCTGGGATGACATGGTTGACAAACCTCGCTGCTTTGCAAAAGATGGTTTGCACCTGGCACCACTAGACTTTCAGCTGCTGGCAAAGGCTGCTGCCTCCCTATGGTGCCTTTTATAGGCAAGGTCTCTAAAACAAAATTCCCGATGTGAAAATTGCCAGCCATAACAAAATAAGGGTTATGCAGCTAAATGCTAGGAACTTTAACTAAAAACTGCACACCCTGGAAGCACTTCTATCACTGGAGGATGTAGATGTCTGTGCAGTCATATAAATCTGGTTCAAGGCTACAGTGCCTTTCACACCTTCAGACCACAAAACGATCATGTGAGAACCAAAGGAGGTAGTGTTTCTATCTCTATTACAGATAAATTCACCTCACGACTAGTTAGACTGGACAACTCCATGGAGTTACTCCAAGTTCAGATTACTGTGGGTAAGACCCCCATTCAAGTAATAGCTATTTATAGATCTCCCTCCATGGATCATGATGTGCATGAGACCTACTTGAGCAAACTGGAGTTAATCCAAATATTGCCAAGCACTCTGGTCATGGGGGATTTCAGTTATTCCACCATAAACTGGGAAACTTACTCTAGCCCTAACTCACTAATGTAAAAGTTCCTTGACTTTGTTAACTCCAATGTCCTGGAGCAAATTGTTTAAAGCTCAACATGACAAACAAATGCAGCACTGCAACTGTTGAATCCTGTTTAGTTAAATCTGACCACAAATCAGTTGTCTTTGAAATGGCACTGACACCAGAACTCACGAAGAGCGAAGTCAGACTGAAATACTTCAGCAAAGCAGACTATACCATCCTAAGGGAAAGTATAACTGCATTCCAAGCCCCGCCCCCTAGCTGGAAGTGGTAACTACACCATAGCTTACACTAAAGCCCTGTACAATCACTTGTATAAGTGTACAGACTTGGCTGTTCCAGACAGAATCAAAGCCAGAGCTCCAAGTAAAAAAAAAAAAAGTTGCCCTGGTGGACATCCAGCATCAACAAATTTTACAACAAAAGCAAAAAGTTTCTGTCTAAGAAAACTAAGGCGGGGCCCCAACAATGGAAAAGCACCCTCCTCAGCCTCAACAGGCAAATAAGACAACATGTCAAATCCTCTAAGGGTAACTTTAAGGAAAAACATAGCAGTCACAGCCAAGGATAATTATAAGGCCTTTTACAGCTACATACGTAGCCTAAACGGTAAGACCCTAGCATGTGCGGAACTAGTGACTAGCAGTATCACACACTGATCCTGCATAGATAGCAAATCTGCTAGTGGACAGATTTGGTGAAAATTTCACTCCCTTATCCCTTCTAAACTTATCACAAACCTTGCCCCCAACTTCCCCCCACTTTACATATCTAAAGAGCAGGTTGTTAAAGCCTTGTCTAAGGCAAAAAGCACTGCCTCTATGGGACCAGACAGCATCCCAGACTGTCTTCTAAACAAACTAAAACATGAACTAGCATTGCCATTAAGTAGCCAATTCAATCACAGTGTAACCACTCGCTTTATTCCTGCGGAATGGAAAACAGCAACAGTTATTCCCCTCCACAAAGGTGACTTAGAAACAGACCCAGGGAATTATAGACCCATAAGTCTGACCAGCCTCATCTGTAAAGCCTTGGAACGTATCATCATGGACCTTATAAATAAAGACATAGGCAACCTCCAAACCCTGAATCCGACCCAGTTCG